>NW_027193670.1:0-600000 GCF_032444005.1 Ranitomeya imitator | reverse complement strand
TAGGGTAGAGAGTGTAGAGTGTAGGGTATAGAGTGTAGGGTATAGAGTGTAGGGTATAGAGTGTAGAGTGTAGGGATTAGAGTGTAGGGTATAGAGTGTAGTGTGTAGAGTGTAGGGTATAGAGTGTAGAGTGTAGGGTATAGAGTGTATGGTATAGAGTGTAGGGTATAGAGTGTAGGGTGTAGAGTGTAGGGTATAGAGTGTAGGGTATAGAGTGTAGGGTATAGAGTGTAGGGAATAGAGTGTAGAGTGTAAGGTATAGAGTGTAGAGTATAGGGTATAGAGTGTAGGGTATAGAGTGTAGAGTGTAGGGATTAGAGTGTAGGGTATAGAGTGTAGGGTGTAGAGTGTAGGGTATAGAGTGTAGAGTGTAGGGTATAGAGTGTATGGTATAGAGTGTAGGGTATAGAGTGTAGGGTGTAGAGTGTAGGGTATAGAGTGTAGGGTATAGAGTGTAGGGTATAGAGTGTAAGGTATAGAGTGTAGGGAATAGAGTGTAGAGTGTAAGGTATAGAGTGTAGAGTGTAGGGTATAGAGTGTAGGGTATAGACTGTAGGGTATAGAGTGTAGGGTATAGAGTGTAGGGTATAGAGTGTAGGGTATAGAGTGTAGGGTATAGAGTGTAGAGTGTAGGGTATAGTGTGTAGGGTATAGAGTGCAGGGTGTAGAGTGTAGGGTATAGAGTGTAGGGTATAGAATGTAGAGTGTAGGGTATAGAGTGTATGCTATAGAGTGTATGGTGTAGAGTGTATGGTATAGAGTGTAGGGTATAGAGTGTAGAGTGTAGGGTATAGAGTGTAGGGTATAGAGTGTATGTTATAGAGTGTAGGGTATAGAGTGTAGAGTGTAGGGTATAGAGTTTAGAGTGTAGGGTATAGAGTGTAGGGTATAGAGTGTAAGGTATAGAGTGTAGGGTGTAGAGTGTAGGGTATAGATTGTAGGGTATAGAGTGTAGGGTATAGAGTGTACGGTATAGAGTGTAGGGTATGGAGTGTATGGTCTAGAGTGTAGGGTATAGAGTGTAGAGTGTAGGGTATAGAGTGTAGGGTATAGAGTGTAGGGTATAGAGTGTAGGGTATAGAGTGTAGGGTATAGAGTGTAGGGTATAGAGTGTAGAGTGCAGGGTATAGAGTTTAGAGTGTAGGGTATAGAGTGTAGGGTATAGAGTGTAAGGTATAGAGTGTAGGGTGTAGAGTGTAGGGTATAGAGTGTAGGGTATAGGGTGTAGGGTATAGAGTGTAGGGTATAGAGTGTAGGGTACAGAGTGTATGGTATAGAGTGTAGGGTATAGAGTGTAGGGTATAGAGTGTATGGTATAGAGTGTAGGGTATAGAGTGTAGGGTATAGAGTGTATGTTATAGAGTGTAGGGTATAGAGCGTAGAGTGTAGGGTATAGAGTGTAGAGTGTAGGGTATAGAGTGTAGAGTGTAGGGTATAGAGTGTAGAGTGTAGGGTATAGAGTTTAGAGTGTAGGGTATAGAGTGTAGGGTATAGAGTGTAAGGTGTAGAGTGTAGGGTATAGAGTGTAGGGTATAGAGTGTAGGGTATAGAGTGTAGGGTATAGAGTGTAGGGTATAGAGTGTATGGTATAGAGTGTAGAGTGTAGGGTATAGAGTTTAGAGTGTAGGGTATAGAGTGTAAGGTATAGAGTGTAGGGTGTAGAGTGTAGGGTATAGAGTGTAGGGTATAGAGTGTATGGTATAGAGTGTACGGTATAGAGTGTAGGGTATAGAGTGTATGGTATAGAGTGTAGGGTATAGAGTGTAGGGTATAGAGTGTAGGGTATAGAGTGTATGGTATAGATTGTAGGGTATAGAGTGTAGGGTGTAGAGTGTATGTTATAGAGTGTAGGGTATAGAGTGTAGGGTATAGAGTTTAGAGTGTAGGGTATAGAGAGTAGGGTATAGAGTGTAAGGTATAGAGTGTAGGGTGTAGAGTGTAGGGTATAGAGTGTAGGGCATAGGGTGTAGGGTATAGAGTGTAGGGTATAGAGTGTAGAGTGTAGGGTATAGAGTGTAGGGTATAGAGTGTAGGGTATAGAGTGTAGAGTGTAGGGTATAGAGTGTAGGGTATTGAGTGTAGGGTATAGAGTGTAGGGTATAGAGTGTTGGGTATAGAGTGTAGAGTTTAGGGTATAGAGTGTAGAGTGTAGGGTATAGAGTGTAGGGTATAGAGTGTAGGGTATAGAGTGTAGGGTAGAGAGTCTAGAGTGTAGGATATAGAGTGTAGGGTATAGAGTGTAGGGTATAGAGTGTAGAGTGTAGGGATTAAAGTGTAGGGTATAGAGTGTAGGGTGTAGAGTGTAGGGTATAGAGTGTAGAGTGTAGGGTATAGAGTGTATGATATAGAGTGTAGGGTATAGAGTGTAGGGTGTAGAGTGTAGGGTATAGAGTGTTGGGCATAGAGTGTAGGGTATAGAGTGTAGGGTATAGAGTGTAGAGTGTAGGGTATAGAGTGTATGGTATAGAGTGTAGGGTATAGAGTGTAGGGTATAGAGTGTAGGGCAAAGAGTGTAGGGTATAGAGTGTAGGGTATAGAGTGTAGGGTATAGAGTGTAGGGTATAGAGTGTAGGGTATATAGTGTAGAGTGTAGGGTATAGAGTGTAGGGTATAGAGTGTAGGGCAAAGAGTGTAGGGTATAGAGTGTAGGGTATAGAGTGTAGGGTATAGAGTGTAGGGTATAGAGTGTAGGGTATATAGTGTAGAGTGTAGGGTATAGAGTGTAGGGTATAGAGTGTAGGGTATAGAGTGTAGGGTATAAAGTGTAGAGTGTAGGGTATAGAGTGTAGGGTATAGAGTGTAGGGTATAGAGTGTAGAGTGTAGGGTATAGAGTGTAGAGTGTAGGGTATAGAGTGTAGGGTACAGAGTGTAGGGTATAGAGTGTAGGGTAGAGAGTGTAGAGTGTAGGGTATAGAGTGTAGGGTATAGAGTGTAGGGTATAGAGTGTAGAGTGTAGGGATTAGAGTGTAGGGTATAGAGTGTATGGTGTGGAGTGTAGGGTATAGAGTGTAGAGTGTAGGGTATAGAGTGTATGGTATAGAGTGTAGGGTATAGAGTGTAGGGTGTAGAGTGTAGGGTATAGAGTGTAGGGTATAGAGTGTAGGGTATAGAGTGTAGGGTATAGAGTGTAGGGAATAGAGTGTAGAGTGTAAGGTATAGAGTGTAGAGTGTAGGGTATAGAGTGTAAGGTATAGAGTGTAGAGTGTAGGGATTAGAGTGTAGGGTATAGAGTGTAGGGTGTAGAGTGTAGGGTATAGAGTGTAGAGTGTAGGGTATAGAGTGTATGGTATAGAGTGTAGGGTATAGAGTCTAGGGTGTAGAGTGTAGGGTATAGAGTGTAGGGTATAGAGTGTAGGGTATAGAGTGTAGGGTATAGAGTGTAGCGAATAGAGTGTGGAGTGTAAGGTATAGAGTGTAGAGTGTAGGGTATAGACTGTAGGGTATAGAGTGTAGGGTATAGAGTGTAGGGTATAGATTGTAGAGTGTAGGCTATAGAGTGTAGGGTATAGAGAGTAGAGTGTAGGGTATAGAGTGTAGGGTATAGAGTGTAGGGTATAGAGTGTAGAGTGTAGGGTATAGTGTGTAGGGTATAGAGTGCAGGGTGTAGAGTGTAGGGTATAGAGTGTAGGGTATAGAGTGTAGAGTGTAGGGTATAGAGTGTATGCTATAGAGTGTATGGTGTAGAGTGTATGGTATAGAGTGTAGGGTATAGAGTGTAGAGTGTATGGTATAGAGTGTAGGGTGTAGAGTGTAGGGTATAGAGTGTATGTTATAGAGTGTAGGGTATAGAGTGTAGGGTAGAGAGTGTAGAGTGTAGGGTATAGAGTGTAGGGTATAGAGTGTAGGGTATAGAGTGTAGGGTATAGAGTGTAGGGTATATAGTGTAGAGTGTAGGGTATAGAGTGTAGGGTATAGAGTGTAGGGCAAAGAGTGTAGGGTATAGAGTGTAGGATATAGAGTGTAGGGTATAGAGTGTAGGGTATAGAGTGTAGGGTATATAGTGTAGAGTGTAGGGTATAGAGTGTAGGGTATAGAGTGTAGGGTATAGAGTGTAGGGTATAAAGTGTAGAGTGTAGGGTATAGAGTGTAGGGTATAGAGTGTAGGGTATAGAGTGTAGAGTGTAGGGTATAGAGTGTAGAGTGTAGGGTATAGAGTGTAGGGTACAGAGTGTAGGGTATAGAGTGTAGGGTAGAGAGTGTAGAGTGTAGGGTATAGAGTGTAGGGTATAGAGTGTAGGGTATAGAGTGTAGAGTGTAGGGATTAGAGTGTAGGGTATAGAGTGTAGGGTGTGGAGTGTAGGGTATAGAGTGTAGAGTGTAGGGTATAGAGTGTATGGTATAGAGTGTAGGGTATAGAGTGTAGGGTGTAGAGTGTAGGGTATAGAGTGTAGGGTATAGAGTGTAGGGTATAGAGTGTAGGGTATAGAGTGTAGGGAATAGAGTGTAGAGTGTAAGGTATAGAGTGTAGAGTGTAGGGTATAGAGTGTAAGGTATAGAGTGTAGAGTGTAGGGATTAGAGTGTAGGGTATAGAGTGTAGGGTGTAGAGTGTAGGGTATAGAGTGTAGAGTGTAGGGTATAGAGTGTATGGTATAGAGTGTAGGGTATAGAGTCTAGGGTGTAGAGTGTAGGGTATAGAGTGTAGGGTATAGAGTGTAGGGTATAGAGTGTAGGGTATAGAGTGTAGCGAATAGAGTGTGGAGTGTAAGGTATAGAGTGTAGAGTGTAGGGTATAGACTGTAGGGTATAGAGTGTAGGGTATAGAGTGTAGGGTATAGATTGTAGAGTGTAGGCTATAGAGTGTAGGGTATAGAGAGTAGAGTGTAGGGTATAGAGTGTAGGGTATAGAGTGTAGGGTATAGAGTGTAGAGTGTAGGGTATAGTGTGTAGGGTATAGAGTGCAGGGTGTAGAGTGTAGGGTATAGAGTGTAGGGTATAGAGTGTAGAGTGTAGGGTATAGAGTGTATGCTATAGAGTGTATGGTGTAGAGTGTATGGTATAGAGTGTAGGGTATAGAGTGTAGAGTGTATGGTATAGAGTGTAGGGTGTAGAGTGTAGGGTATAGAGTGTATGTTATAGAGTGTAGGGTATAGAGTGTAGGGTAGAGAGTGTAGAGTGTAGGGTATAGAGTGTAGGGTATAGAGTGTAGGGTATAGAGTGTAGAGTGTAGGGATTAGAGTGTAGGGTATAGAGTGTAGTGTGTAGAGTGTAGGGTATAGAGTGTAGAGTGTAGGGTATAGAGTGTAGGGTATAGAGTGTAGGGTATAGAGTGTAGGGTATAGAGTGTAGAGTGTAGGGTATAGTGTGTAGGGTATAGAGTGCAGGGTGTAGAGTGTAGGGTATGGAGTGTAGGGTATAGAGTGTAGAGTGTAGGGTATAGAGTGTATGCTATAGAGTGTATGGTGTAGAGTGTATGGTATAGAGTGTAGGGTATAGAGTGTAGAGTGTATGGTATAGAGTGTAGGGTGTAGAGTGTAGGGTATAGAGTGTATGTTATAGAGTGTAGGGTATAGAGTGTAGGGTAGAGAGTGTAGAGTGTAGGGTATAGAGTGTAGGGTATAGAGTGTAGGGTATAGAGTGTAGAGTGTAGGGATTAGAGTGTAGGGTATAGAGTGTAGTGTGTAGAGTGTAGGGTATAGAGTGTAGAGTGTAGGGTATAGAGTGTATGGTATAGAGTGTAGGGTATAGAGTGTAGGGTGTAGAGTGTAGGGTATAGAGTGTAGGGTATAGAGTGTAGGGTATAGAGTGTAGGGAATAGAGTGTAGAGTATAAGGTATAGAGTGTAGAGTATAGGGTATAGAGTGTAGGGTATAGAGTGTAGAGTGTAGGGATTAGAGTGTAGGGTATAGAGTGTAGGGTGTAGAGTGTAGGGTATAGAGTGTAGAGTGTAGGGTATAGAGTGTATGGTATAGAGTGTAGGGTATAGAGTGTAGGGTGTAGAGTGTAGGGTATAGAGTGTAGGGTATAGAGTGTAGGGTATAGAGTGTAAGGTATAGAGTGTAGGGAATAGAGTGTAGAGTGTAAGGTATAGAGTGTAGAGTGTAGGGTATAGAGTGTAGGGTATAGACTGTAGGGTATAGAGTGTAGGGTATAGAGTGTAGGGTATAGAGTGTAGGGTATAGAGTGTAGGGTATAGAGTGTAGGGTATAGAGTGTAGAGTGTAGAGTATAGTGTGTAGGGTATAGAGTGCAGGGTGTAGAGTGTAGGTTATAGAGTGTAGGGTATAGAATGTAGAGTGTAGGGTATAGAGTGTATGCTATAGAGTGTATGGTGTAGAGTGTATGGTATAGAGTGTAGGGTATAGAGTGTAGAGTGTAGGGTATAGAGTGTAGGGTATAGAGTGTATGTTATAGAGTGTAGGGTATAGAGTGTAGAGTGTAGGGTATAGAGTTTAGAGTGTAGGGTATAGAGTGTAGGGTATAGAGTGTAAGGTATAGAGTGTAGGGTGTAGAGTGTAGGGTATAGATTGTAGGGTATAGAGTGTAGGGTATAGAGTGTACGGTATAGAGTGTAGGGTATGGAGTGTATGGTCTAGAGTGTAGGGTATAGAGTGTAGAGTGTAGGGTATAGAGTGTAGGGTATAGAGTGTAGGGTATAGAGTGTAGGGTATAGAGTGTAGGGTATAGAGTGTAGAGTGCAGGGTATAGAGTTTAGAGTGTAGGGTATAGAGTGTAGTGTGTAGAGTGTAGGGTATAGAGTGTAGAGTGTAGGGTATAGAGTGTATGGTATAGAGTGTAGGGTATAGAGTGTAGGGTGTAGAGTGTAGGGTATTGAGTGTAGGGTATAGAGTGTAGGGTATAGAGTGTAGGGAATAGAGTGTAGAGTGTAAGTATAGAGTGTAGAGTATAGGGTATAGAGTGTAGGGTATAGAGTGTAGAGTGTAGGGTATAGTGTGTAGGGTATAGAGTGCAGGGTGTAGAGTGTAGGGTATGGAGTGTAGGGTATAGAGTGTAGAGTGTAGGGTATAGAGTGTATGCTATAGAGTGTATGGTGTAGAGTGTATGGTATAGAGTGTAGGGTATAGAGTGTAGAGTGTATGGTATAGAGTGTAGGGTGTAGAGTGTAGGGTATAGAGTGTATGTTATAGAGTGTAGGGTATAGAGTGTAGGGTAGAGAGTGTAGAGTGTAGGGTATAGAGTGTAGGGTATAGAGTGTAGGGTATAGAGTGTAGAGTGTAGGGATTAGAGTGTAGGGTATAGAGTGTAGTGTGTAGAGTGTAGGGTATAGAGTGTAGAGTGTAGGGTATAGAGTGTATGGTATAGAGTGTAGGGTATAGAGTGTAGGGTGTAGAGTGTAGGGTATAGAGTGTAGGGTATAGAGTGTAGGGTATAGAGTGTAGGGAATAGAGTGTAGAGTATAAGGTATAGAGTGTAGAGTATAGGGTATAGAGTGTAGGGTATAGAGTGTAGAGTGTAGGGATTAGAGTGTAGGGTATAGAGTGTAGGGTGTAGAGTGTAGGGTATAGAGTGTAGAGTGTAGGGTATAGAGTGTATGGTATAGAGTGTAGGGTATAGAGTGTAGGGTGTAGAGTGTAGGGTATAGAGTGTAGGGTATAGAGTGTAGGGTATAGAGTGTAAGGTATAGAGTGTAGGGAATAGAGTGTAGAGTGTAAGGTATAGAGTGTAGAGTGTAGGGTATAGAGTGTAGGGTATAGACTGTAGGGTATAGAGTGTAGGGTATAGAGTGTAGGGTATAGAGTGTAGGGTATAGAGTGTAGGGTATAGAGTGTAGGGTATAGAGTGTAGAGTGTAGAGTATAGTGTGTAGGGTATAGAGTGCAGGGTGTAGAGTGTAGGTTATAGAGTGTAGGGTATAGAATGTAGAGTGTAGGGTATAGAGTGTATGCTATAGAGTGTATGGTGTAGAGTGTATGGTATAGAGTGTAGGGTATAGAGTGTAGAGTGTAGGGTATAGAGTGTAGGGTATAGAGTGTATGTTATAGAGTGTAGGGTATAGAGTGTAGAGTGTAGGGTATAGAGTTTAGAGTGTAGGGTATAGAGTGTAGGGTATAGAGTGTAAGGTATAGAGTGTAGGGTGTAGAGTGTAGGGTATAGATTGTAGGGTATAGAGTGTAGGGTATAGAGTGTACGGTATAGAGTGTAGGGTATGGAGTGTATGGTCTAGAGTGTAGGGTATAGAGTGTAGAGTGTAGGGTATAGAGTGTAGGGTATAGAGTGTAGGGTATAGAGTGTAGGGTATAGAGTGTAGGGTATAGAGTGTAGAGTGCAGGGTATAGAGTTTAGAGTGTAGGGTATAGAGTGTAGTGTGTAGAGTGTAGGGTATAGAGTGTAGAGTGTAGGGTATAGAGTGTATGGTATAGAGTGTAGGGTATAGAGTGTAGGGTGTAGAGTGTAGGGTATTGAGTGTAGGGTATAGAGTGTAGGGTATAGAGTGTAGGGAATAGAGTGTAGAGTGTAAGTATAGAGTGTAGAGTATAGGGTATAGAGTGTAGGGTATAGAGTGTAGAGTGTAGGGATTAGAGTGTAGGGTATAGAGTGTAGGGTGTAGAGTGTAGGGTATAGAGTGTAGAGTGTAGGGTATAGAGTGTATGGTATAGAGTGTAGGGTATAGAGTGTAGGGTATAGAGTGTAGGGTATAGAGTGTAGGGTATAGAGTGTAAGGTATAGAGTGTAGGGTATAGAGTGTAGGGTATAGAGTGTAGAGTGTAGAGTATAGTGTGTAGGGTATAGAGTGCAGGGTGTAGAGTGTAGGGTATAGAGTGTAGGGTATAGAATGTAGAGTGTAGGGTATAGAGTGTATGCTATAGAGTGTATGGTGTAGAGTGTATGGTATAGAGTGTAGGGTATAGAGTGTAGAGTGTAGGGTATAGAGTGTAGGGTATAGAGTGTATGTTATAGAGTGTAGGGTATAGAGTGTAGAGTGTAGGGTATAGAGTTTAGAGTGTAGGGTATAGAGTGTAGGGTATAGAGTGTAAGGTATAGAGTGTAGGGTGTAGAGTGTAGGGTATAGATTGTAGGGTATAGAGTGTAGGGTATAGAGTGTACGGTATAGAGTGTAGGGTGTAGAGTGTAGGGTATAGATTGTAGGGTATAGAGTGTAGGGTATAGAGTGTACGGTATAGAGTGTAGGGTATGGAGTGTATGGTCTAGAGTGTAGGGTATAGAGTGTAGAGTGTAGGGTATAGAGTGTAGGGTGTAGAGTGTATGTTATAGAGTGTAGGGTATAGAGTGTAGGGTATAGAGTTTAGAGTGTAGGGTATAGAGAGTAGGGTATAGAGTGTAAGGTATAGAGTGTAGGGTGTAGAGTGTAGGGTATAGAGTGTAGGGCATAGGGTGTAGGGTATAGAGTGTAGGGTATAGAGTGTAGAGTGTAGGGTATAGAGTGTAGGGTATAGAGTGTAGGGTATAGAGTGTAGAGTGTAGGGTATAGAGTGTAGGGTATTGAGTGTAGGGTATAGAGTGTAGGGTATAGAGTGTAGGGTATAGAGTGTAGAGTTTAGGGTATAGAGTGTAGAGTGTAGGGTATAGAGTGTAGGGTATAGAGTGTAGGGTATAGAGTGTAGGGTAGAGAGTGTAGAGTGTAGGATATAGAGTGTAGGGTATAGAGTGTAGGG
Source organism: Ranitomeya imitator (assembly GCF_032444005.1). Taxonomy (NCBI): domain Eukaryota; kingdom Metazoa; phylum Chordata; class Amphibia; order Anura; family Dendrobatidae; genus Ranitomeya; species Ranitomeya imitator. Next base: position 590,428 of record NW_027193670.1, on the reverse strand, counting down.
TATAGAGTGTAGAGTGTAGGGATTAAAGTGTAGGGTATAGAGTGTAGGGTGTAGAGTGTAGGGTATAGAGTGTAGAGTGTAGGGTATAGAGTGTATGATATAGAGTGTAGGGTATAGAGTGTAGGGTGTAGAGTGTAGGGTATAGAGTGTTGGGCATAGAGTGTAGGGTATAGAGTGTAGGGTATAGAGTGTAGAGTGTAGGGTATAGAGTGTATGGTATAGAGTGTAGGGTATAGAGTGTAGGGTATAGAGTGTAGGGCAAAGAGTGTAGGGTATAGAGTGTAGGGTATAGAGTGTAGGGTATAGAGTGTAGGGTATAGAGTGTAGGGTATATAGTGTAGAGTGTAGGGTATAGAGTGTAGGGTATAAAGTGTAGGGCAAAGAGTGTAGGGTATAGAGTGTAGGGTATAGAGTGTAGGGTATAGAGTGTAGGGTATAGAGTGTAGGGTATATAGTGTAGAGTGTAGGGTATAGAGTGTAGGGTATAGAGTGTAGGGTATAGAGTGTAGGGTATATAGTGTAGAGTGTAGGGTATAGAGTGTAGGGTATAGAGTGTAGGGTATAGAGTGTAGGGTATAGAGTGCAGGGTATAGAGTGTAGAGTGTAGGGTATAGAGTGTAGAGTGTAGGGTATAGAGTGTAGGGTATAGAGTGTAGGGTATAGAGTGTAGGGTATAGAGTGTAGAGTGTAGGGTATAGAGTGTAGGGTATAGAGTGTAGGGAGTAGAGTGTAGGGTATAGAGTGTAGGGTTCAGAGTGTAGGGTATAGAGTGTAGGGTATAGAGTGTATGGTATAGAGTGTAGGGTATAGAGTGTAGGGTATAGAGTGTAGGGTATAGAGTGTAGGGTATAGAGTGTAGAGTGTAGGGTATACAGTGTAGGGTATAGAGTGTATGGTATAGAGTGTAGGGTATAGAGTGTAGGGTATAGAGTGTAGGGTATAGAGTGTAGGGTATAGAGTGTAGAGTGTCGGGATTAGAGTGTAGGGTATAGAGTGTAGGATGTAGAGTGTAGGGTATAGAGTGTAGAGTGTAGGGTATAGAGTGTATGGTATAGAGTGTAGGGTATAGAGTGTAGGGTGTAGAGTGTAGGGTATAGAGTGTAGGGTATAGAGTGTATGGTATAGAGTGTAGGGAATAGAGTGTAGAGTGTAAGGTATAGAGTGTAGAGTGTAGGGTATAGAGTGTAGGGTATAGACTGTAGGGTATAGAGTGTAGGGTATAGAGTGTAGGGTATAGATTGTAGAGTGTAGGCTATAGAGTGTAGGGAATAGAGTGTAGAGTGTAGGGTATAGAGTGTAGGGTATAGAGTGTAGGGTATAGAGTGTAGGGTATAGAGTGTAGGGCATAGAGTGTAGGGTATAGAGTGTAGGGTATAGAGTGTAGGGTATAGAGTGTAGAGTGTAGGGCATCGAGTGTAGAGTGTAGGGTATAGAGTGTAGGGCATAGAGTGTAGGGTATAGAGTGTAGAGTGTAGGGTATAGAGTGTAGAGTGTAGGGTATAGAGTGTAGGGTATAGAGTGTAGGGTAGAGAGTGTAGGGTAGAGAGTGTAGAGTGTAGGGTATAGAGAGTAGGGTATAGAGTGTAGGGTATAGATTGTAGAGTGTAGGGATTATAGTGTAGTGTATAGAGTGTAGGGTGTAGAGTGTAGGGTATAGAGTGTAGAGTGTAGGGTATAGAGTGTATGGTATAGAGTGTAGGGTATAGAGTGTGGGGTGTAGAGTGTAGGGTATAGAGTGTAGGGTACAGAGTGTAGGGAATAGAGTGTAGAGTGTAAGGTATAGAGTGTAGAGTGTAGGGCATAGAGTGTAGAGTGTAGGGTATAGAGTGTAGGGTATAGAGTGTAGGGTATAGAGTGTAGGGTATAGAGTGTAGGGTATAGAGTGTAGAGTGTAGGGTATAGAGTGTAGAGTGTAGGGTATAGAGTGTAGAGTGTAGGGTATAGAGTGTAGGGTATAGAGTGTAGGGTATAGAGTGTAGGGTATAGAGTGTAGGGTATAGAGTGTAGAGTGTAGGGTATAGAGTGTAGAGTGTAGGGTATAGAGTGTAGGGTATAGTGTGCAGGGTATAGAGTGTAGGGTAGAGAGTGTAGAGTGTAGGGTATAGAGTGTAGGGTATAGAGTGTAGGGTATAGAGTGTAGAGTGTAGGGATTAGAGTGTAGGGTATAGAGTGTAGGGTATAGAGTGTAGGGTGTATAGTGTAGGGTATAGAGTGTAGGGTATAGAGTGTAGGGTATAGAGTGTAGGGAATAGAGTGTAGAGTGTAAGGTATAGAGTGTAGAGTGTATGGTATAGAGTGTAAGGTATAGAGTGTAGAGTGTAGGGATTAGAGTGTAGGGTATAGAGTGTAGGGTGTAGAGTGTAGGGTATAGAGTGTAGAGTGTATGGTATAGAGTGTAGGGTATAGAGTGTAGGGTGTAGAGTGTAGGGTATAGAGTGTAGGGTATAGAGTGTAGGGTATAGAGTGTAGGGTATAGAGTGTAGGGAATAGAGTGTGGAGTGTAAGGTATAGAGTGTAGAGTGTAGGGTATAGAGTGTAGGGTATAGACTGTAGGGTATAGAGTGTAGGGTATAGAGTGTAGGGTATAGAGTGTAGGGTATAGATTGTAGAGTGTAGGCTATAGAGTGTAGGGTATAGAGAGTAGAGTGTAGGGTATAGAGTGTAGGGTATAGAGTGTAGGGTATAGAGTGTAGGGTATAGAGTGTAGAGTGTAGGGTATAGTGTGTAGGGTATAGAGTGCAGGGTGTAGAGTGTAGGGTATAGAGTGTAGGGTATAGAGTGTAGAGTGTAGGGTATAGAGTGTATGCTATAGAGTGTATGGTGTAGAGTGTATGGTATAGAGTGTAGGGTATAGAGTGTAGAGTGTATGGTATAGAGTGTAGGGTGTAGAGTGTAGGGTATAGAGTGTATGTTATAGAGTGTAGGGTATAGAGTGTAGGGTAAAGAGTGTAGAGTGTAGGGTATAGAGTGTAGGGTATAGAGTGTAGGGTATAGAGTGTAGAGTGTAGGGATTAGAGTGTAGGGTATAGAGTGTAGTGTGTAGAGTGTAGGGTATAGAGTGTAGAGTGTAGGGTATAGAGTGTAGGGTATAGAGTGTAGGGTATAGAGTGTAGGGTATAGAGTGTAGAGTGTAGGGTATAGTGTGTAGGGTATAGAGTGCAGGGTGTAGAGTGTAGGGTATAGAGTGTAGGGTATAGAGTGTAGAGTGTAGGGTATAGAGTGTATGCTATAGAGTGTATGGTGTAGAGTGTATGGTATAGAGTGTAGGGTATAGAGTGTAGAGTGTATGGTATAGAGTGTAGGGTGTAGAGTGTAGGGTATAGAGTGTATGTTATAGAGTGTAGGGTATAGAGTGTAGGGTAGAGAGTGTAGAGTGTAGGGTATAGAGTGTAGGGTATAGAGTGTAGAGTGTAGGGATTAGAGTGTAGGGTATAGAGTGTAGTGTGTAGAGTGTAGGGTATAGAGTGTAGAGTGTAGGGTATAGAGTGTATGGTATAGAGTGTAGGGTATAGAGTGTAGGGTGTAGAGTGTAGGGTATAGAGTGTAGGGTATAGAGTGTAGGGTATAGAGTGTAGGGAATAGAGTGTAGAGTGTAAGGTATAGAGTGTAGAGTATAGGGTATAGAGTGTAGGGTATAGAGTGTAGAGTGTAGGGATTAGAGTGTAGGGTATAGAGTGTAGGGTGTAGAGTGTAGGGTATAGAGTGTAGAGTGTAGGGTATAGAGTGTATGGTATAGAGTGTAGGGTATAGAGTGTAGGGTGTAGAGTGTAGGGTATAGAGTGTAGGGTATAGAGTGTAGGGTATAGAGTGTAAGGTATAGAGTGTAGGGAATAGAGTGTAGAGTGTAAGGTATAGAGTGTAGAGTGTAGGGTATAGAGTGTAGGGTATAGACTGTAGGGTATAGAGTGTAGGGTATAGAGTGTAGGGTATAGAGTGTAGGGTATAGAGTGTAGGGTATAGAGTGTAGAGTGTAGGGTATAGTGTGTAGGGTATAGAGTGCAGGGTGTAGAGTGTAGGGTATAGAGTGTAGGGTATAGAATGTAGAGTGTAGGGTATAGAGTGTATGCTATAGAGTGTATGGTGTAGAGTGTATGGTATAGAGTGTAGGGTATAGAGTGTAGAGTGTAGGGTATAGAGTGTAGGGTATAGAGTGTATGTTATAGAGTGTAGGGTATAGAGTGTAGAGTGTAGGGTATAGAGTTTAGAGTGTAGGGTATAGAGTGTAGGGTATAGAGTGTAAGGTATAGAGTGTAGGGTGTAGAGTGTAGGGTATAGATTGTAGGGTATAGAGTGTAGGGTATAGAGTGTACGGTATAGAGTGTAGGGTATGGAGTGTATGGTCTAGAGTGTAGGGTATAGAGTGTAGAGTGTAGGGTATAGAGTGTAGGGTATAGAGTGTAGGGTATAGAGTGTAGGGTATAGAGTGTAGGGTATAGAGTGTAGGGTATAGAGTGTAGAGTGCAGGGTATAGAGTTTAGAGTGTAGGGTATAGAGTGTAGGGTATAGAGTGTAAGGTATAGAGTGTAGGGTGTAGAGTGTAGGGTATAGAGTGTAGGGTATAGGGTGTAGGGTATAGAGTGTAGGGTATAGAGTGTAGGGTACAGAGTGTATGGTATAGAGTGTAGGGTATAGAGTGTAGGGTATAGAGTGTATGGTATAGAGTGTAGGGTATAGAGTGTAGGGTATAGAGTGTATGTTATAGAGTGTAGGGTATAGAGCGTAGAGTGTAGGGTATAGAGTGTAGAGTGTAGAGTGTAGGGTATAGAGTGTAGAGTGTAGGGTATAGAGTGTAGAGTGTAGGGTATAGAGTTTAGAGTGTAGGGTATAGAGTGTAGGGTATAGAGTGTAAGGTGTAGAGTGTAGGGTATAGAGTGTAGGGTATAGAGTGTAGGGTATAGAGTGTAGGGTATAGAGTGTAGGGTATAGAGTGTATGGTATAGAGTGTAGAGTGTAGGGTATAGAGTTTAGAGTGTAGGGTATAGAGTGTAAGGTATAGAGTGTAGGGTGTAGAGTGTAGGGTATAGAGTGTAGGGTATAGAGTGTATGGTATAGAGTGTAGAGTGTAGGGTATAGAGTTTAGAGTGTAGGGTATAGAGTGTAAGGTATAGAGTGTAGGGTGTAGAGTGTACGGTATAGAGTGTAGGGTATAGAGTGTATGGTATAGAGTGTAGGGTATAGAGTGTAGGGTATAGAGTGTAGGGTATAGAGTGTATGGCATAGATTGTAGGGTATAGAGTGTAGGGTGTAGAGTGTATGTTATAGAGTGTAGGGTATAGAGTGTAGGGTATAGAGTTTAGAGTGTAGGGTATAGAGAGTAGGGTATAGAGTGTAAGGTATAGAGTGTAGGGTGTAGAGTGTAGGGTATAGAGTGTAGGGCATAGGGTGTAGGGTATAGAGTGTAGGGTATAGAGTGTAGAGTGTAGGGTATAGAGTGTAGGGTATAGAGTGTAGGGTATAGAGTGTAGAGTGTAGGGTATAGAGTGTAGGGTATTGAGTGTAGGGTATAGAGTGTAGGGTATAGAGTGTTGGGTATAGAGTGTAGAGTTTAGGGTATAGAGTGTAGAGTGTAGGGTATAGAGTGTAGGGTATAGAGTGTAGGGTATAGAGTGTAGGGTAGAGAGTCTAGAGTGTAGGATATAGAGTGTAGGGTATAGAGTGTAGGGTATAGAGTGTAGAGTGTAGGGATTAAAGTGTAGGGTATAGAGTGTAGGGTGTAGAGTGTAGGGTATAGAGTGTAGAGTGTAGGGTATAGAGTGTATGATATAGAGTGTAGGGTATAGAGTGTAGGGTGTAGAGTGTAGGGTATAGAGTGTTGGGCATATAGTGTAGGGTATAGAGTGTAGGGTATAGAGTGTAGAGTGTAGGGTATAGAGTGTATGGTATAGAGTGTAGGGTATAGAGTGTAGGGTATAGAGTGTAGGGCAAAGAGTGTAGGGTATAGAGTGTAGGGTATAGAGTGTAGGGTATAGAGTGTAGGGTATAGAGTGTAGGGTATATAGTGTAGAGTGTAGGGTATAGAGTGTAGGGTATAGAGTGTAGGGCAAAGAGTGTAGGGTATAGAGTGTAGGGTATAGAGTGTAGGGTATAGAGTGTAGAGTGTAGGGTATAGAGTGTAGAGTGTAGGGTATAGAGTGTAGGGTACAGAGTGTAGGGTATAGAGTGTAGGGTAGAGAGTGTAGAGTGTAGGGTATAGAGTGTAGGGTATAGAGTGTAGGGTATAGAGTGTAGAGTGTAGGGATTAGAGTGTAGGGTATAGAGTGTAGGGTGTGGAGTGTAGGGTATAGAGTGTAGAGTGTAGGGTATAGAGTGTATGGTATAGAGTGTAGGGTATAGAGTGTAGGGTGTAGAGTGTAGGGTATAGAGTGTAGGGTATAGAGTGTACGGTATAGAGTGTAGGGTATAGAGTGTAGGGAATAGAGTGTAGAGTGTAAGGTATAGAGTGTAGAGTGTAGGGTATAGAGTGTAAGGTATAGAGTGTAGAGTGTAGGGATTAGAGTGTAGGGTATAGAGTGTAGGGTGTAGAGTGTAGGGTATAGAGTGTAGAGTGTAGGGTATAGAGTGTATGGTATAGAGTGTAGGGTATAGAGTCTAGGGTGTAGAGTGTAGGGTATAGAGTGTAGGGTATAGAGTGTAGGGTATAGAGTGTAGGGTATAGAGTGTAGGGAATAGAGTGTGGAGTGTAAGGTATAGAGTGTAGAGTGTAGGGTATAGACTGTAGGGTATAGAGTGTAGGGTATAGAGTGTAGGGTATAGATTGTAGAGTGTAGGCTATAGAGTGTAGGGTATAGAGAGTAGAGTGTAGGGTATAGAGTGTAGGGTATAGAGTGTAGGGTATAGAGTGTAGAGTGTAGGGTATAGTGTGTAGGGTATAGAGTGCAGGGTGTAGAGTGTAGGGTATAGAGTGTAGGGTATAGAGTGTAGAGTGTAGGGTATAGAGTGTATGCTATAGAGTGTATGGTGTAGAGTGTATGGTATAGAGTGTAGGGTATAGAGTGTAGAGTGTATGGTATAGAGTGTAGGGTGTAGAGTGTAGGGTATAGAGTGTATGTTATAGAGTGTAGGGTATAGAGTGTAGGGTAGAGAGTGTAGAGTGTAGGGTATAGAGTGTAGGGTATAGAGTGTAGGGTATAGAGTGTAGAGTGTAGGGATTAGAGTGTAGGGTATAGAGTGTAGTGTGTAGAGTGTAGGGTATAGAGTGTAGAGTGTAGGGTATAGAGTGTAGGGTATAGAGTGTAGGGTATAGAGTGTAGGGTATAGAGTGTAGAGTGTAGGGTATAGTGTGTAGGGTATAGAGTGCAGGGTGTAGAGTGTAGGGTATGGAGTGTAGGGTATAGAGTGTAGAGTGTAGGGTATAGAGTGTATGCTATAGAGTGTATGGTGTAGAGTGTATGGTATAGAGTGTAGGGTATAGAGTGTAGAGTGTATGGTATAGAGTGTAGGGTGTAGAGTGTAGGGTATAGAGTGTATGTTATAGAGTGTAGGGTATAGAGTGTAGGGTAGAGAGTGTAGAGTGTAGGGTATAGAGTGTAGGGTATAGAGTGTAGGGTATAGAGTGTAGAGTGTAGGGATTAGAGTGTAGGGTATAGAGTGTAGTGTGTAGAGTGTAGGGTATAGAGTGTAGAGTGTAGGGTATAGAGTGTATGGTATAGAGTGTAGGGTATAGAGTGTAGGGTGTAGAGTGTAGGGTATAGAGTGTAGGGTATAGAGTGTAGGGTATAGAGTGTAGCGAATAGAGTGTAGAGTGTAAGGTATAGAGTGTAGAGTATAGGATATAGAGTGTAGGGTATAGAGTGTAGAGTGTAGGGATTAGAGTGTAGGGTATAGAGTGTAGGGTGTAGAGTGTAGGGTATAGAGTGTAGAGTGTAGGGTATAGAGTGTATGGTATAGAGTGTAGGGTATAGAGTGTAGGGTGTAGAGTGTAGGGTATAGAGTGTAGGGTATAGAGTGTAGGGTATAGAGTGTAAGGTATAGAGTGTAGGGAATAGAGTGTAGAGTGTAAGGTATAGAGTGTAGAGTGTAGGGTATAGAGTGTAGGGTATAGACTGTAGGGTATAGAGTGTAGGGTATAGAGTGTAGGGTATAGAGTGTAGGGTATAGAGTGTAGGGTATAGAGTGTAGAGTGTAGAGTATAGTGTGTAGGGTATAGAGTGCAGGGTGTAGAGTGTAGGGTATAGAGTGTAGGGTATAGAATGTAGAGTGTAGGGTATAGAGTGTATGCTATAGAGTGTATGGTGTAGAGTGTATGGTATAGAGTGTAGGGTATAGAGTGTAGAGTGTAGGGTGTAGAGCGTAGGGTATAGAGTGTATGTTATAGAGTGTAGGGAATAGAGTGTAGAGTGTAGGGTATAGAGTTTAGAGTGTAGGGTATAGAGTGTAGGGTATAGAGTGTAAGGTATAGAGTGTAGGGTGTAGAGTGTAGGGTATAGATTGTAGGGTATAGAGTGTAGGGTATAGAGTGTACGGTATAGAGTGTAGGGTATGGAGTGTATGGTCTAGAGTGTAGGGTATAGAGTGTAGAGTGTAGGGTATAGAGTGTAGGGTATAGAGTGTAGGGTATAGAGTGTAGGGTATAGAGTGTAGAGTGCAGGGTATAGAGTTTAGAGTGTAGGGTATAGAGTGTAGTGTGTAGAGTGTAGGGTATAGAGTGTAGAGTGTAGGGTATAGAGTGTATGGTATAGAGTGTAGGGTATAGAGTGTAGGGTGTAGAGTGTAGGGTATTGAGTGTAGGGTATAGAGTGTAGGGTATAGAGTGTAGGGAATAGAGTGTAGAGTGTAAGTATAGAGTGTAGAGTATAGGGTATAGAGTGTAGGGTATAGAGTGTAGAGTGTAGGGATTAGAATGTAGGGTATAGAGTGTAGGGTGTAGAGTGTAGGGTATAGAGTGTAGAGTGTAGGGTATAGAGTGTATGGTATAGAGTGTAGGGTATAGAGTGTAGGGTGTAGAGTGTAGGGTATAGAGTGTAGGGTATAGAGTGTAGGGTATAGAGTGTAAGGTATAGAGTGTAGGGAATAGAGTGTAGAGTGTAAGGTATAGAGTGTAGAGTGTAGGGTATAGAGTGTAGGGTATAGAGTGTAGGGTATAGAGTGTAGGGTATAGAGTGTAGGGTATAGAGTGTAGGGTATAGAGTGTAGGGTATAGAGTGTAGAGTGTAGAGTATAGTGTGTAGGGTATAGAGTGCAGGGTGTAGAGTGTAGGGTATAGAGTGTAGGGTATAGAATGTAGAGTGTAGGGTATAGAGTGTATGCTATAGAGTGTATGGTGTAGAGTGTATGGTATAGAGTGTAGGGTATAGATTGTAGGGTATAGAGTGTAGGGTATAGAGTGTACGGTATAGAGTGTAGGGTATGGAGTGTATGGTCTAGAGTGTAGGGTATAGAGTGTAGAGTGTAGGGTATAGAGTGTAGGGTATAGAGTGTAGGGTATAGAGTGTAGGGTATAGAGTGTAGGGTATAGAGTGTAGAGTGCAGGGTATAGAGTTTAGAGTGTAGGGTATAGAGTGTAGGGTATAGAGTGTAAGGTATAGAGTGTAGGGTGTAGAGTGTAGGGTATAGAGTGTAGGGTATAGGGTGTAGGGTATAGAGTGTAGGGTATAGAGTGTAGGGTACAGAGTGTATGGTATAGAGTGTAGGGTATAGAGTGTAGGGTATAGAGTGTATGGTATAGAGTGTAGGGTATAGAGTGTAGGGTATAGAGTGTATGTTATAGAGTGTAGGGTATAGAGCGTAGAGTGTAGGGTATAGAGTGTAGAGTGTAGAGTGTAGGGTATAGAGTGTAGAGTGTAGGGTATAGAGTGTAGAGTGTAGGGTATAGAGTTTAGAGTGTAGGGTATAGAGTGTAGGGTATAGAGTGTAAGGCGTAGAGTGTAGGGTATAGAGTGTAGGGTATAGAGTGTAGGGTATAGAGTGTAGGGTATAGAGTGTATGGTATAGAGTGTAGAGTGTAGGGTATAGAGTTTAGAGTGTAGGGTATAGAGTGTAAGGTATAGAGTGTAGGGTGTAGAGTGTAGGGTATAGAGTGTAGGGTATAGAGTGTATGGTATAGAGTGTACGGTATAGAGTGTAGGGTATAGAGTGTATGGTATAGAGTGTAGGGTATAGAGTGTAGGGTATAGAGTGTAGGGTATAGAGTGTATGGTATAGATTGTAGGGTATAGAGTGTAGGGTGTAGAGTGTATGTTATAGAGTGTAGGGTATAGAGTGTAGGGTATAGAGTTTAGAGTGTAGGGTATAGAGAGTAGGGTATAGAGTGTAAGGTATAGAGTGTAGGGTGTAGAGTGTAGGGTATAGAGTGTAGGGCATAGGGTGTAGGGTATAGTGTGTAGGGTTTAGTGTGTTGTGGGTTGGGTGTTGGGTGTAGGGTGTGGTGTGGGGTATAGTGTGTAGGGTGTTGAGGGTAGGTAGTGTGTGGGTATTGAGTGTAGGGTATAGTGTGTAGGGTTTAGGTGTGTAGGGTTTAGTGTGTAGGGTGTAGTGTGTTGGGTATAGTGTGTAGGTGGGGTATGAGTGTAGGGTGGGTTGTAGAGTGTAGGGTAGTGTGTGTAGGTTTGAGTGTAGGGTAGTGTGTGGGTTGTGTGTGTAGGTGTAGGTGGTTTAGGTGTAGGGTATAGTGTGGGTAGGGTGTTAGAGTGTAGGGTATAGAGTGTAGAGTGTAGGGTATAGAGTGTATGATATAGAGTGTAGGGTATAGAGTGTAGGGTGTAGAGTGTAGGGTATAGAGTGTTGGGCATAGAAGTGTTGGGCATAGAGTGTAGGGTATAGAGTGTAGGGTATAGAGTGTAGAGTGTAGGGTATAGAGTGTATGGTATAGAGTGTAGGATATAGAGTGTAGGGTATAGAGTGTAGGGCAAAGAGTGTAGGGTATAGAGTGTAGGGTATAGAGTGTAGGGTATAGAGTGTAGGGTATAGAGTGTAGGGTGTATAGTGTAGAGTGTAGGGTATAGAGTGTAGGGTATAGAGTGTAGGGCAAAGAGTGTAGGGTATAGAGTGTAGGGTATAGAGTGTAGGGTATAGAGTGTAGGGTATAGAGTGTAGGGTATATAGTGTAGAGTGTAGGGTATAGAGTGTAGGGTATAGAGTGTAGGGTATAGAGTGTAGGGTATATAGTGTAGAGTGTAGGGTATAGAGTGTAGGGTATAGAGTGTAGGGTATAGAGTGTAGGGTATAGAGTGCAGGGTATAGAGTGTAGAGTGTAGGGTATAGAGTGTAGAGTGTAGGGTATAGAGTGTAGGGTATAGAGTGTAGGGTATAGAGTGTAGAGTGTAGGGTATAGAGTGTAGGGTATAGAGTGTAGGGAGTAGAGTGTAGGGTATAGAGTGTAGGGTTCAGAGTGTAGGGTATAGAGTGTAGGGTATAGAGTGTATGGTATAGAGTGTAGGGTATAGAGTGTAGGGTATAGAGTGTAGGGTATAGAGTGTAGGGTATAGAGTGTAGAGTGTAGGGTATAGAGTGTAGGGTATAGAGTGTAGGGTAGAGAGTGTAGGGTATAGAGTGTAGGGTATAGAGTGTAGAGTGTAGGGTATAGTGTGTAGGGTATAGAGTGCAGGGTGTAGAGTGTAGGGTATGGAGTGTAGGGTATAGAGTGTAGAGTGTAGGGTATAGAGTGTATGCTATAGAGTGTATGGTGTAGAGTGTATGGTATAGAGTGTAGGGTATAGAGTGTAGAGTGTATGGTATAGAGTGTAGGGTGTAGAGTGTAGGGTATAGAGTGTATGTTATAGAGTGTAGGGTATAGAGTGTAGGGTAGAGAGTGTAGAGTGTAGGGAATAGAGTGTAGGGTATAGAGTGTAGGGTATAGAGTGTAGAGTGTAGGGATTAGAGTGTAGGGTATAGAGTGTAGTGTGTAGAGTGTAGGGTATAGAGTGTAGAGTGTAGGGTATAGAGTGTATGGTATAGAGTGTAGGGTATAGAGTGTAGGGTGTAGAGTGTAGGGTATAGAGTGTAGGGTATAGAGTGTAGGGTATAGAGTGTAGGGAATAGAGTGTAGAGTGTAAGGTATAGAGTGTAGAGTATAGGGTATAGAGTGTAGGGTATAGAGTGTAGAGTGTAGGGATTAGAGTGTAGGGTATAGAGTGTAGGGTGTAGAGTGTAGGGTATAGAGTGTAGAGTGTAGGGTATAGAGTGTATGGTATAGAGTGTAGGGTATAGAGTGTAGGGTGTAGAGTGTAGGGTATAGAGTGTAGGGTATAGAGTGTAGGGTATAGAGTGTAAGGTATAGAGTGTAGGGAATAGAGTGTAGAGTGTAAGGTATAGAGTGTAGAGTGTAGGGTATAGAGTGTAGGGTATAGACTGTAGGGTATAGACTGTAGGGTATAGAGTGTAGGGTATAGAGTGTAGGGTATAGAGTGTAGGGTATAGAGTGTAGGGTATAGAGTGTAGAGTGTAGAGTATAGTGTGTAGGGTATAGAGTGCAGGGTGTAGAGTGTAGGGTATAGAGTGTAGGGTATAGAATGTAGAGTGTAGGGTATAGAGTGTATGCTATAGAGTGTATGGTGTAGAGTGTATGGTATAGAGTGTAGGGTATAGAGTGTAGAGTGTAGGGTATAGAGTGTAGGGTATAGAGTGTATGTTATAGAGTGTAGGGTATAGAGTGTAGAGTGTAGGGTATAGAGTTTAGAGTGTAGGGTATAGAGTGTAAGGTATAGAGTGTAGGGTGTAGAGTGTAGGGTATAGATTGTAGGGTATAGAGTGTAGGGTATAGAGTGTACGGTATAGAGTGTAGGGTATGGAGTGTATGGTCTAGAGTGTAGGGTATATAGTGTAGAGTGTAGGGTATAGAGTGTTGGGTATAGAGTGTAGGGTATAGAGTGTAGGGTATAGAGTGTAGAGTGCAGGGTATAGAGTTTAGAGTGTAGGGTATAGAGTGTAGTGTGTAGAGTGTAGGGTATAGAGTGTAGAGTGTAGGGTATAGAGTGTATGGTATAGAGTGTAGGGTATAGAGTGTAGGGTGTAGAGTGTAGGGTATTGAGTGTAGGGTATAGAGTGTAGGGTATAGAGTGTAGGGAATAGAGTGTAGAGTGTAAGTATAGAGTGTAGAGTATAGGGTATAGAGTGTAGGGTATAGAGTGTAGAGTGTAGGGATTAGAGTGTAGGGTATAGAGTGTAGGGTGTAGAGTGTAGGGTATAGAGTGTAGAGTGTAGGGTATAGAGTGTATGGTATAGAGTGTAGGGTATAGAGTGTAGGGTGTAGAGTGTAGGGTATAGAGTGTAGGGTATAGAGTGTAGGGTATAGAGTGTAAGGTATAGAGTGTAGGGAATAGAGTGTAGAGTGTAAGGTATAGAGTGTAGAGTGTAGGGTATAGAGTGTAGGGTATAGAGTGTAGGGTATAGAGTGTAGGGTATAGAGTGTAGGGTATAGAGTGTAGGGTATAGAGTGTAGGGTATAGAGTGTAGAGTGTAGAGTATAGTGTGTAGGGTATAGAGTGCAGGGTGTAGAGTGTAGGGTATAGAGTGTAGGGTATAGAATGTAGAGTGTAGGGTATAGAGTGTATGCTATAGAGTGTATGGTGTAGAGTGTATGGTATAGAGTGTAGGGTATAGAGTGTAGAGTGTAGGGTATAGAGTGTAGGGTATAGAGTGTATGTTATAGAGTGTAGGGTATAGAGTGTAGAGTGTAGGGTATAGAGTTTAGAGTGTAGGGTATAGAGTGTAGGGTATAGAGTGTAAGGTATAGAGTGTAGGGTGTAGAGTGTAGGGTATAGATTGTAGGGTATAGAGTGTAGGGTATAGAGTGTACGGTATAGAGTGTAGGGTATGGAGTGTATGGTCTAGAGTGTAGGGTATAGAGTGTAGAGTGTAGGGTATAGAGTGTAGGGTATAGAGTGTAGGGTATAGAGTGTAGGGTATAGAGTGTAGAGTGCAGGGTATAGAGTTTAGAGTGTAGGGTATAGAGTGTAGGGTATAGAGTGTAAGGTATAGAGTGTAGGGTGTAGAGTGTAGGGTATAGAGTGTAGGGTATAGGGTGTAGGGTATAGAGTGTAGGGTATAGAGTGTAGGGTACAGAGTGTATGGTATAGAGTGTAGGGTATAGAGTGTAGGGTATAGAGTGTATGGTATAGAGTGTAGGGTATAGAGTGTAGGGTATAGAGTGTAGGGTATAGAGTGTAGAGTGTAGAGTGTAGGGTATAGAGTGTAGAGTGTAGGGTATAGAGTGTAGAGTGTAGGGTATAGAGTTTAGAGTGTAGGGTATAGAGTGTAGGGTATAGAGTGTAAGGTGTAGAGTGTAGGGTATAGAGTGTAGGGTATAGAGTGTAGGGTATAGAGTGTAGGGTATAGAGTGTATGGTGTAGAGTGTAGAGTGTAGGGTATAGAGTTTAGAGTGTAGGGTATAGAGTGTAAGGTATAGAGTGTAGGGTGTAGAGTGTAGGGTATAGAGTGTAGGGTATAGAGTGTATGGTATAGAGTGTACGGTATAGAGTGTAGGGTATAGAGTGTATGGTATAGAGTGTAGGGTATAGAGTGTAGGGTATAGAGTGTAGGGTATAGAGTGTATGGTATAGATTGTAGGGTATAGAGTGTAGGGTGTAGAGTGTATGTTATAGAGTGTAGGGTATAGAGTGTAGGGTATAGAGTTTAGAGTGTAGGGTTTAGAGAGTAGGGTATAGAGTGTAAGGTATAGAGTGTAGGGTGTAGAGTGTAGGGTATAGAGTGTAGAGTGTAGGGTATAGAGTGTAGGGTATAGAGTGTAGGGTATAGAGTGTAGAGTGTAGGGTATAGAGTGTAGGGTATTGAGTGTAGGGTATAGAGTGTAGGGTATAGAGTGTAGGGTATAGAGTGTAGAGTTTAGGGTATAGAGTGTAGAGTGTAGGGTATAGAGTGTAGGGTATAGAGTGTAGGGTATAGAGTGTAGGGTAGAGAGTGTAGAGTGTAGGGATTAAAGTGTAGGGTATAGAGTGTAGGGTGTAGAGTGTAGGGTATAGAGTGTAGAGTGTAGGGTATAGAGTGTATGATATAGAGTGTAGGGTATAGAGTGTAGGGTGTAGAGTGTAGGGTATAGAGTGTTGGGCATAGAGTGTAGGGTATAGAGTGTAGGGTATAGAGTGTAGAGTGTAGGGTATAGAGTGTATGGTATAGAGTGTAGGATATAGAGTGTAGGGTATAGAGTGTAGGGCAAAGAGTGTAGGGTATAGAGTGTAGGGTATAGAGTGTAGGGTATAGAGTGTAGGGTATAGAGTGTAGGGTATATTGTGTAGAGTGTAGGGTATAGAGTGTAGGGTATAGAGTGTAGGGCAAAGAGTGTAGGGTATAGAGTGTAGGGTATAGAGTGTAGGGTATAGAGTGTAGGGTATAGAGTGTAGGGTATATAGTGTAGAGTGTAGGGTATAGAGTGTAGGGTATAGAGTGTAGGGTATAGAGTGTAGGGTATATAGTGTAGAGTGTAGGGTATAGAGTGTAGGGTATAGAGTGTAGGGTATAGAGTGTAGGGTATAGAGTGCAGGGTATAGAGTGTAGAGTGTAGGGTATAGAGTGTAGAGTGTAGGGTATAGAGTGTAGGGTATAGAGTGTAGGGTATAGAGTGTAGAGTGTAGGGTATAGAGTGTAGGGTATAGAGTGTAGGGAGTAGAGTGTAGGGTATAGAGTGTAGGGTTCAGAGTGTAGGGTATAGAGTGTAGGGTATAGAGTGTATGGTATAGAGTGTAGGGTATAGAGTGTAGGGTATAGAGTGTAGGGTATAGAGTGTAGGGTATAGAGTGTAGAGTGTAGGGTATAGAGTGTAGGGTATAGAGTGTAGGGTAGAGAGTGTAGAGTGTAGGGTATAGAGTGTAGGGTATAGAGTGTAGGGTATAGAGTGTAGAGTGTCGGGATTAGAGTGTAGGGTATAGAGTGTAGGATGTAGAGTGTAGGGTATAGAGTGTAGAGTGTAGGGTATAGAGTGTATGGTATAGAGTGTAGGGTATAGAGTGTAGGGTGTAGAGTGTAGGGTATAGAGTGTAGGGTATAGAGTGTATGGTATAGAGTGTAGGGTATAGAGTGTAGGGTATAGAGTGTAGGGAATAGAGTGTAGAGTGTAAGGTATAGAGTGTAGAGTGTAGGGTATAGAGTGTAGGGTATAGACTGTAGGGTATAGAGTGTAGGGTATAGAGTGTAGGGTATAGATTGTAGAGTGTAGGCTATAGAGTGTAGGGTATAGAGTGTAGAGTGTAGGGTATAGAGTGTAGGGTATAGAGTGTAGGGTATAGAGTGTAGGGCATAGAGTGTAGGGTATAGAGTGTAGGGTATAGAGTGTAGAGTGTAGGGTATAGAGTGTAGGGTATAGAGTGTAGGGTATAGAGTGTAGAGTGTAGGGCATCGAGTGTAGAGTGTAGGGAATAGAGTGTAGGGCATAGAGTGTAGGGTATAGAGTGTAGAGTGTAGGGTATAGAGTGTAGAGTGTAGGGTATAGAGTGTAGGGTATAGAGTGTAGGGTAGAGAGTGTAGGGTAGAGAGTGTAGAGTGTAGGGTATAGAATGTAGGGTATAGAGTGTAGGGTATAGATTGTAGAGTGTAGGGATTATAGTGTAGTGTATAGAGTGTAGGGTGTAGAGTGTAGGGTATAGAGTGTAGAGTGTAGGGTATAGAGTGTATGGTATAGAGTGTAGGGTATAGAGTGTGGGGTGTAGAGTGTAGGGTATAGAGTGTAGTGTACAGAGTGTAGGGAATAGAGTGTAGAGTGTAAGGTATAGAGTGTAGAGTGTAGGGCATAGAGTGTAGAGTGTAGGGTATAGAGTGTAGGGTATAGAGTGTAGGGTATAGAGTGTAGGGTATAGAGTGTAGGGTATAGAGTGTAGAGTGTAGGGTATAGAGTGTAGAGTGTAGGGTATAGAGTGTAGAGTGTAGGGTATAGAGTGTAGGGTATAGAGTGTAGGGTATAGAGTGTAGGGTATAGAGTGTAGGGTATAGAGTGTAGAGTGTAGGGTATAGAGTGTAGAGTGTAGGGTATAGAGTGTAGGGTATAGTGTGCAGGGTATAGAGTGTAGGGTAGAGAGTGTAGAGTGTAGGGTATAGAGTGTAGGGTATAGAGTGTAGGGTATAGAGTGTAGAGTGTAGGGATTAGAGTGTAGGGTATAGAGTGTAGGGTATAGAGTGTAGGGTGTAGAGTGTAGGGTATAGAGTGTAGGGTATAGAGTGTAGGGTATAGAGTGTAGGGTATAGAGTGTAGGGAATAGAGTGTAGAGTGTAAGGTATAGAGTGTAGAGTGTAGGGTATAGAGTGTAAGGTATAGAGTGTAGAGTGTAGGGATTAGAGTGTAGGGTATAGAGTGTAGGGTGTAGAGTGTAGGGTATAGAGTGTAGAGTGTAGGGTATAGAGTGTATGGTATAGAGTGTAGGGTATAGAGTGTAGGGTGTAGAGTGTAGGGTATAGAGTGTAGGGTATAGAGTGTAGGGTATAGAGTGTAGGGAATAGAGTGTGGAGTGTAAGGTATAGAGTGTAGAGTGTAGGGTATAGAGTGTAGGGTATAGACTGTAGGGTATAGAGTGTAGGGTATAGAGTGTAGGGTATAGATTGTAGAGTGTAGGCTATAGAGTGTAGGGTATAGAGAGTAGAGTGTAGGGTATAGAGTGTAGGGTATAGAGTGTAGGGTATAGAGTGTAGGGTATAGAGTGTAGAGTGTAGGGTATAGTGTGTAGGGTATAGAGTGCAGGGTGTAGAGTGTAGGGGTATAGAGTGTAGGGTATAGAGTGTAGAGTGTAGGGTATAGAGTGTATGCTATAGAGTGTATGGTGTAGAGTGTATGGTATAGAGTGTAGGGTATAGAGTGTAGAGTGTATGGTATAGAGTGTAGGGTTTAGAGTGTAGGGTATAGAGTGTATGTTATAGAGTGTAGGGTATAGAGTGTAGGGTAGAGAGTGTAGAGTGTAGGGTATAGAGTGTAGGGTATAGAGTGTAGAGTGTAGGGATTAGAGTGTAGGGTATAGAGTGTATGCTATAGAGTGTATGGTGTAGAGTGTATGGTATAGAGTGTAGGGTATAGAGTGTAGAGTGTATGGTATAGAGTGTAGGGTGTAGAGTGTAGGGTATAGAGTGTATGCTATAGAGTGTATGGTGTAGAGTGTATGGTATAGAGTGTAGGGTATAGAGTGTAGAGTGTATGGTATAGAGTGTAGGGTGTAGAGTGTAGGGTATAGAGTGTATGTTATAGAGTGTAGGGTATAGAGTGTAGGGTATAGAGTGTAGAGTGTAGGGTATAGAGTGTAGAGTGTAGGGTATAGAGTGTAGGGTATAGAGTGTAGGGTATAGAGTGTAGGGTATAGAGTGTAGGGTATAGAGTGTAGAGTGTAGGGTATAGAGTGTAGAGTGTAGGGTATAGAGTGTAGGGTATAGTGTGCAGGGTATAGAGTGTAGGTTAGAGAGTGTAGTGTGTAGGGTATAGAGTGTAGGGTATAGAGTGTAGGGTATAGAGTGTAGAGTGTAGGGATTAGAGTGTAGGGTATAGAGTGTAGGGTATAGAGTGTAGGGTGTAGAGTGTAGGGTATAGAGTGTAGGGTATAGAGTGTAGGGTATAGAGTGTAGGGTATAGAGTGTAGGGAATAGAGTGTAGAGTGTAAGGTATAGAGTGTAGAGTGTAGGGTATAGAGTGTAAGGTATAGAGTGTAGAGTGTAGGGATTAGAGTGTAGGGTATAGAGTGTAGGGTGTAGAGTGTAGGGTATAGAGTGTAGAGTGTAGGGTATAGAGTGTATGGTATAGAGTGTAGGGTATAGAGTGTAGGGTGTAGAGTGTAGGGTATAGAGTGTAGGGTATAGAGTGTGAGGTATAGAGTGTAGGGAATAGAGTGTGGAGTGTAAGGTATAGAGTGTAGAGTGTAGGGTATAGAGTGTAGGGTATAGACTGTAGGGTATAGAGTGTAGGGTATAGAGTGTAGGGTATAGATTGTAGAGTGTAGGCTATAGAGTGTAGGGTATAGAGTGTAGAGTGTAGGGTATAGTGTGTAGGGTATAGAGTGCAGGGTGTAGAGTGTAGAGTATAGAGTGTAGGGTATAGAGTGTAGAGTGTAGGGTATAGAGTGTATGCTATAGAGTGTATGGTGTAGAGTGTATGGTATAGAGTGTAGGGTATAGAGTGTAGAGTGTATGGTATAGAGTGTAGGGTGTAGAGTGTAGGGTATAGAGTGTATGTTATAGAGTGTAGGGTATAGAGTGTAGGGTAGAGAGTGTAGAGTGTAGGGTATAGAGTGTAGGGTATAGAGTGTAGTGTATAGAGTGTAGAGTGTAGGGATTAGAGTGTAGGGTATAGAGTGTAGTGTGTAGAGTGTAGGGTATAGAGTGTAGAGTGTAGGGTATAGAGTGTAGGGTATAGAGTGTAGGGTATAGAGTGTAGGGTATAGAGTGTAGAGTGTAGGGTATAGTGTGTAGGGTATAGAGTGCAGGGTGTAGAGTGTAGGGTATAGAGTGTAGGGTATAGAGTGTAGAGTGTAGGGTATAGAGTGTATGCTATAGAGTGTATGGTGTAGAGTGTATGGTATAGAGTGTAGGGTATAGAGTGTAGAGTGTATGGTATAGAGTGTAGGGTGTAGAGTGTAGGGTATAGAGTGTATGTTATAGAGTGTAGGGTATAGAGTGTAGGGTAGAGAGTGTAGAGTGTAGGGTATAGAGTGTAGGGTATAGAGTGTAGGGTATAGAGTGTAGAGTGTAGGGATTAGAGTGTAGGGTATAGAGTGTAGTGTGTAGAGTGTAGGGTATAGAGTGTAGAGTGTAGGGTATAGAGTGTATGGTATAGAGTGTAGGGTATAGAGTGTAGAGTGTAGGGTATAGAGTGTAGGGTATAGAGTGTAGGGTATAGAGTGTAGGGAATAGAGTGTAGAGTGTAAGGTATAGAGTGTAGAGTATAGGGTATAGAGTGTAGGGTATAGAGTGTAGAGTGTAGGGATTAGAGTGTAGGGTATAGAGTGTAGGGTGTAGAGTGTAGGGTATAGAGTGTAGAGTGTAGGGTATAGAGTGTATGGTATAGAGTGTAGGGTATAGAGTGTAGGGTGTAGAGTGTAGGGTATAGAGTGTAGGGTATAGAGTGTAGGGTATAGAGTGTAAGGTATAGAGTGTAGGGAATAGAGTGTAGAGTGTAAGGTATAGAGTGTAGAGTGTAGGGTATAGAGTGTAGGGTATAGACTGTAGGGTATAGAGTGTAGGGTATAGAGTGTAGGGTATAGAGTGTAGGGTATAGAGTGTAGGGTATAGAGTGTAGGGTATAGAGTGTAGGGTATAGAGTGTAGAGTGTAGGGTATAGTGTGTAGGGTATAGAGTGCAGGGTGTAGAGTGTAGGGTATAGAGTGTAGGGTATAGAATGTAGAGTGTAGGGTATAGAGTGTATGCTATAGAGTGTATGGTGTAGAGTGTATGGTATAGAGTGTAGGGTATAGAGTGTAGAGTGTAGGGTATAGAGTGTAGGGTATAGAGTGTATGTTATAGAGTGTAGGGTATAGAGTGTAGAGTGTAGGGTATAGAGTTTAGAGTGTAGGGTATAGAGTGTAGGGTATAGAGTGTAAGGTATAGAGTGTAGGGTGTAGAGTGTAGGGTATAGATTGTAGGGTATAGAGTGTAGGGTATAGAGTGTACGGTATAGAGTGTAGGGTATGGAGTGTATGGTCTAGAGTGTAGGGTATAGAGTGTAGAGTGTAGGGTATAGAGTGTAGGGTATAGAGTGTAGGGTATAGAGTGTAGGGTATAGAGTGTAGGGTATAGAGTGTAGAGTGCAGGGTATAGAGTTTAGAGTGTAGGGTATAGAGTGTAGGGTATAGAGTGTAAGGTATAGAGTGTAGGGTGTAGAGTGTAGGGTATAGAGTGTAGGGTATAGGGTGTAGGGTATAGAGTGTAGGGTATAGAGTGTAGGGTACAGAGTGTATGGTATAGAGTGTAGGGTATAGAGTGTAGGGTATAGAGTGTATGGTATAGAGTGTAGGGTATAGAGTGTAGGGTATAGAGTGTATGTTATAGAGTGTAGGGTATAGAGCGTAGAGTGTAGGGTATAGAGTGTAGAGTGTAGAGTGTAGGGTATAGAGTGTAGAGTGTAGGGTATAGAGTGTAGAGTGTAGGGTATAGAGTTTAGAGTGTAGGGTATAGAGTGTAGGGTATAGAGTGTAAGGTGTAGAGTGTAGGGTATAGAGTGTAGGGTATAGAGTGTAGGGTATAGAGTGTAGGGTATAGAGTGTAGGGTATAGAGTGTATGGTATAGAGTGTAGAGTGTAGGGTATAGAGTTTAGAGTGTAGGGTATAGAGTGTAAGGTATAGAGTGTAGGGTGTAGAGTGTAGGGTATAGAGTGTAGGGTATAGAGTGTATGGTATAGAGTGTACGGTATAGAGTGTAGGGTATAGAGTGTATGGTATAGAGTGTAGGGTATAGAGTGTAGGGTATAGAGTGTAGGGTATAGAGTGTATGGTATAGATTGTAGGGTATAGAGTGTAGGGTGTAGAGTGTATGTTATAGAGTGTAGGGTATAGAGTGTAGGGTATAGAGTTTAGAGTGTAGGGTATAGAGAGTAGGGTATAGAGTGTAAGGTATAGAGTGTAGGGTGTAGAGTGTAGGGTATAGAGTGTAGGGCATAGGGTGTAGGGTATAGAGTGTAGGGTATAGAGTGTAGAGTGTAGGGTATAGAGTGTAGGGTATAGAGTGTAGGGTATAGAGTGTAGAGTGTAGGGTATAGAGTGTAGGGTATTGAGTGTAGGGTATAGAGTGTAGGGTATAGAGTGTAGGGTATAGAGTGTAGAGTTTAGGGTATAGAGTGTAGAGTGTAGGGTATAGAGTGTAGGGTATAGAGTGTAGGGTATAGAGTGTAGGGTAGAGAGTGTAGAGTGTAGGATATAGAGTGTAGGGTATAGAGTGTAGGGTATAGAGTGTAGAGTGTAGGGATTAAAGTGTAGGGTATAGAGTGTAGGGTGTAGAGTGTAGGGTATAGAGTGTAGAGTGTAGGGTATAGAGTGTATGATATAGAGTGTAGGGTATAGAGTGTAGGGTGTAGAGTGTAGGGTATAGAGTGTTGGGCATAGAGTGTAGGGTATAGAGTGTAGGGTATAGAGTGTAGAGTGTAGGGTATAGAGTGTATGGTATAGAGTGTAGGGTATAGAGTGTAGGGTATAGAGTGTAGGGCAAAGAGTGTAGGGTATAGAGTGTAGGGTATAGAGTGTAGGGTATAGAGTGTAGGGTATAGAGTATAGGGTATATAGTGTAGAGTGTAGGGTATAGAGTGTAGGGTATAGAGTGTAGGGCAAAGAGTGTAGGGTATAGAGTGTAGGGTATAGAGTGTAGGGTATAGAGTGTAGGGTATAGAGTGTAGGGTATATAGTGTAGAGTGTAGGGTATAGAGTGTAGGGTATAGCGTGTAGGGTATAGAGTGTAGGGTATATAGTGTAGAGTGTAGGGTATAGAGTGTAGGGTATAGAGTGTAGGGTATAGAGTGTAGGGTATAGAGTGCAGGGTATAGAGTGTAGAGTGTAGGGTATAGAGTGTAGAGTGTAGGGTATAGAGTGTAGGGTATAGAGTGTAGGGTATAGAGTGTAGGGTATAGAGTGTAGAGTGTAGGGTATAGAGTGTAGGGTATAG
Organism: Ranitomeya imitator; assembly: GCF_032444005.1. Lineage (NCBI taxonomy): Eukaryota > Metazoa > Chordata > Amphibia > Anura > Dendrobatidae > Ranitomeya > Ranitomeya imitator. The sequence continues at coordinate 567,924 of NW_027193670.1, read as the reverse complement.
AGTGTAGGGAGTAGAGTGTAGGGTATAGAGTGTAGGGTTCAGAGTGTAGAGTATAGAGTGTAGGGTATAGAGTGTATGGTATAGAGTGTAGGGTATAGAGTGTAGGGTATAGAGTGTAGGGTATAGAGTGTAGAGTGTAGGGTATAGAGTGTAGGGTATAGAGTGTAGGGTAGAGAGTGTAGAGTGTAGGGTATAGAGTGTAGGGTATAGAGTGTAGGGTATAGAGTGTAGAGTGTCGGGATTAGAGTGTAGGGTATAGAGTGTAGGATGTAGAGTGTAGGGTATAGAGTGTAGAGTGTAGGGTATAGAGTGTATGGTATAGAGTGTAGGGTATAGAGTGTAGGGTGTAGAGTGTAGGGTATAGAGTGTAGGGTATAGAGTGTAGGGTATAGAGTGTAGGGTATAGAGTGTAGGGTATAGAGTGTAGGGAATAGAGTGTAGAGTGTAAGGTATAGAGTGTAGAGTGTAGGGTATAGAGTGTAGGGTATAGACTGTAGGGTATAGAGTGTAGGGTATAGAGTGTAGGGTATAGATTGTAGAGTGTAGGCTATAGAGTGTAGGGTATAGAGTGTAGAGTGTAGGGTATAGAGTGTAGGGTATAGAGTGTAGGGTATAGAGTGTAGGGTATAGAGTGTAGGGCATAGAGTGTAGGGTATAGAGTGTAGGGTATAGAGTGTAGAGTGTAGGGTATAGAGTGTAGGGTATAGAGTGTAGGGTATAGAGTGTAGAGTGTAGGGCATCGAGTGTAGAGTGTAGGGTATAGAGTGTAGGGCATAGAGTGTAGGGTATAGAGTGTAGAGTGTAGGGTATAGAGTGTAGAGTGTAGGGTATAGAGTGTAGGGTATAGAGTGTAGGGTAGAGAGTGTAGGGTAGAGAGTGTAGAGTGTAGGGTATAGAGTGTAGGGTATAGAGTGTAGGGTATAGATTGTAGAGTGTAGGGATTATAGTGTAGTGTATAGAGTGTAGGGTGTAGAGTGTAGGGTATAGAGTGTAGAGTGTAGGGTATAGAGTGTGTGGTATAGAGTGTAGGGTATAGAGTGTGGGGTGTAGAGTGTAGGGTATAGAGTGTAGGGTACAGAGTGTAGGGAATAGAGTGTAGAGTGTAAGGTATAGAGTGTAGAGTGTAGGGCATAGAGTGTAGAGTGTAGGGTATAGAGTGTAGGGTATAGAGTGTAGGGTATAGAGTGTAGGGTATAGAGTGTAGGGTATAGAGTGTAGAGTGTAGGGTATAGAGTGTAGAGTGTAGGGTGTAGAGTGTAGGGTATAGAGTGTAGGGTATAGAGTGTAGGGTATAGAGTGTAGGGTATAGAGTGTAGGGTATAGAGTGTAGAGTGTAGGGTATAGAGTGTAGAGTGTAGGGTATAGAGTGTAGGGTATAGTGTGCAGGGTATAGAGTGTAGGGTAGAGAGTGTAGAGTGTAGGGTATAGAGTGTAGGGTATAGAGTGTAGGGTATAGAGTGTAGAGTGTAGGGATTAGAGTGTAGGGTATAGAGTGTAGGGTATAGAGTGTATGGTATAGAGTGTAGGGTATAGAGTGTAGGGTATAGAGTGTAGGGCAAAGAGTGTAGGGTATAGAGTGTAGGGTATAGAGTGTAGGGTATAGAGTGTAGGGTATAGAGTGTAGGGTATATAGTGTAGAGTGTAGGGTATAGAGTGTAGGGTATAGAGTGTAGGGCAAAGAGTGTAGGGTATAGAGTGTAGGGTATAGAGTGTAGGGTATAGAGTGTAGGGTATAGAGTGTAGGGTATATAGTGTAGAGTGTAGGGTATAGAGTGTAGGGTATAGCGTGTAGGGTATAGAGTGTAGGGTATATAGTGTAGAGTGTAGGGTATAGAGTGTAGGGTATAGAGTGTAGGGTATAGAGTGTAGGGTATAGAGTGCAGGGTATAGAGTGTAGAGTGTAGGGTATAGAGTGTAGAGTGTAGGGTATAGAGTGTAGGGTATAGAGTGTAGGGTATAGAGTGTAGGGTATAGAGTGTAGAGTGTAGGGTATAGAGTGTAGGGTATAGAGTGTAGGGAGTAGAGTGTAGGGTATAGAGTGTAGGGTTCAGAGTGTAGAGTATAGAGTGTAGGGTATAGAGTGTATGGTATAGAGTGTAGGGTATAGAGTGTAGGGTATAGAGTGTAGGGTATAGAGTGTAGAGTGTAGGGTATAGAGTGTAGGGTATAGAGTGTAGGGTAGAGAGTGTAGAGTGTAGGGTATAGAGTGTAGGGTATAGAGTGTAGGGTATAGAGTGTAGAGTGTCGGGATTAGAGTGTAGGGTATAGAGTGTAGGATGTAGAGTGTAGGGTATAGAGTGTAGAGTGTAGGGTATAGAGTGTATGGTATAGAGTGTAGGGTATAGAGTGTAGGGTGTAGAGTGTAGGGTATAGAGTGTAGGGTATAGAGTGTAGGGTATAGAGTGTAGGGTATAGAGTGTAGGGTATAGAGTGTAGGGAATAGAGTGTAGAGTGTAAGGTATAGAGTGTAGAGTGTAGGGTATAGAGTGTAGGGTATAGACTGTAGGGTATAGAGTGTAGGGTATAGAGTGTAGGGTATAGATTGTAGAGTGTAGGCTATAGAGTGTAGGGTATAGAGTGTAGAGTGTAGGGTATAGAGTGTAGGGTATAGAGTGTAGGGTATAGAGTGTAGGGTATAGAGTGTAGGGCATAGAGTGTAGGGTATAGAGTGTAGGGTATAGAGTGTAGAGTGTAGGGTATAGAGTGTAGGGTATAGAGTGTAGGGTATAGAGTGTAGAGTGTAGGGCATCGAGTGTAGAGTGTAGGGTATAGAGTGTAGGGCATAGAGTGTAGGGTATAGAGTGTAGAGTGTAGGGTATAGAGTGTAGAGTGTAGGGTATAGAGTGTAGGGTATAGAGTGTAGGGTAGAGAGTGTAGGGTAGAGAGTGTAGAGTGTAGGGTATAGAGTGTAGGGTATAGAGTGTAGGGTATAGATTGTAGAGTGTAGGGATTATAGTGTAGTGTATAGAGTGTAGGGTGTAGAGTGTAGGGTATAGAGTGTAGAGTGTAGGGTATAGAGTGTATGGTATGGAGTGTAGGGTATAGAGTGTGGGGTGTAGAGTGTAGGGTACAGAGTGTAGGGAATAGAGTGTAGAGTGTAAGGTATAGAGTGTAGAGTGTAGGGCATAGAGTGTAGAGTGTAGGGTATAGAGTGTAGGGTATAGAGTGTAGGGTATAGAGTGTAGGGTATAGAGTGTAGGGTATAGAGTGTAGAGTGTAGGGTATAGAGTGTAGAGTGTAGGGTGTAGAGTGTAGGGTATAGAGTGTAGGGTATAGAGTGTAGGGTATAGAGTGTAGGGTATAGAGTGTAGGGTATAGAGTGTAGAGTGTAGGGTATAGAGTGTAGAGTGTAGGGTATAGAGTGTAGGGTATAGTGTGCAGGGTATAGAGTGTAGGGTAGAGAGTGTAGAGTGTAGGGTATAGAGTGTAGGGTATAGAGTGTAGGGTATAGAGTGTAGAGTGTAGGGATTAGAGTGTAGGGTATAGAGTGTAGGGTATAGAGTGTATGGTATAGAGTGTAGGGTTTAGAGTGTAGAGTGTAGGGTATAGAGTGTAGAGTGTAGGGTATAGAGTGTAGAGTGTAGGGTATAGAGTGTAGGGTATAGAGTGTAGGGTATAGAGTGTAGGGTATAGAGTGTAGAGTGTAGGGTATAGAGTGTAGAGTGTAGGGTATAGAGTGTAGGGTATAGAGTGTAGGGTATAGAGTGTAGGGTATAGAGTGTAGAGTGTAGGGTATAGAGTGTAGAGTGTAGGGTATAGAGTGTAGGGTATAGTGTGCAGGGTATAGAGTGTAGGGTAGAGAGTGTAGAGTGTAGGGTATAGAGTGTAGGGTATAGAGTGTAGGGTATAGAGTGTAGAGTGTAGGGATTAGAGTGTAGGGTATAGAGTGTAGGGTGTAGAGTGTAGGGTATAGAGTGTAGAGTGTAGGGTATAGAGTGTATGGTATAGAGTGTAGGGTATAGAGTGTAGGGTGTAGAGTGTAGGGTATAGAGTGTAGGGTATAGAGTGTAGGGTATAGAGTGTAAGGTATAGAGTGTAGGGAATAGAGTGTAGAGTGTAAGGTATAGAGTGTAGAGTGTAGGGTATAGAGTGTAGGGTATAGAGTGTAGAGTGTAGGGTATAGAGTGTAGGGTGTAGAGTGTAGGGTGTAGAGTGTAGGGTATAGAGTGTATGGTATAGAGTGTAGGGTATAGAGTGTAGGGTGTAGAGTGTAGGGTATAGAGTGTAGGGTATAGAGTGTAGGGTATAGATTGTAGAGTGTAGGCTATAGAGTGTAGGGTATAGAGTGTAGATTGTAGGGTATAGAGTGTAGGGTATAGAGTGTAGGGTATAGAGTGTAGGGTATAGAGTGTAGAGTGTAGGGTATAGTGTGTAGGGTATAGGGTGCAGGGTGTAGAGTGTAGGGTATAGAGTGTAGGGTATAGAGTGTAGAGTGTAGGGTATAGAGTGTATGCTATAGAGTGTATGGTGTAGAGTGTAGGGATTAGAGTGTAGGGTATAGAGTGTAGGGTATAGAGTGTAGGGTATAGAGTGTAGGGTATAGAGTGTAGGGCATAGATTGTAGGGTATAGAGTGTAGGGTATAGAGTGTAGAGTGTAGGGTATAGAGTGTAGGGTATAGAGTGTAGGGTATAGAGTGTAGAGTGTAGGGCATCGAGTGTAGAGTGTAGGGTATAGAGTGTAGGGCATAGAGTGTAGGGTATAGAGTGTAGAGTGTAGGGTATAGAGTGTAGAGTGTAGGGTATAGAGTGTAGGGTATAGAGTGTAGGGTAGAGAGTGTAGGGTAGAGAGTGTAGAGTGTAGGGTATAGAGTGTAGGGTATAGAGTGTAGGGTATAGATTGTAGAGTGTAGGGATTATAGTGTAGTGTATAGAGTGTAGGGTGTAGAGTGTATGGTATAGAGTGTAGAGTGTAGGGTATAGAGTGTATGGTATAGAGTGTAGGGTATAGAGTGTGGGGTGTAGAGTGTAGGGTATAGAGTGTAGGGTACAGAGTGTAGGGAATAGAGTGTAGAGTGTAAGGTATAGAGTGTAGAGTGTAGGGCATAGAGTGTAGAGTGTAGGGTATAGAGTGTAGGGTATAGAGTGTAGGGTATAGAGTGTAGGGTATAGAGTGTAGGGTATAGAGTGTAGAGTGTAGGGTATAGAGTGTAGAGTGTAGGGTATAGAGTGTAGAGTGTAGGGTATAGAGTGTAGGGTATAGAGTGTAGGGTATAGAGTGTAGGGTATAGAGTGTATGGTATAGAGTGTAGAGTGTAGGGTATAGAGTGTAGAGTGTAGGGTATAGAGTGTAGGGTATAGTGTGCAGGGTATAGAGTGTAGGGTAGAGAGTGTAGAGTGTAGGGTATAGAGTGTAGGGTATAGAGTGTAGGGTATAGAGTGTAGAGTGTAGGGATTAGAGTGTAGGGTATAGAGTGTAGGGTATAGAGTGTAGGGTATAGAGTGTAGGGTTTAGAGTGTAGAGTGTAGGGTATAGAGTGTAGAGTGTAGGGTATAGAGTGTAGAGTGTAGGGTATAGAGTGTAGGGTATAGAGTGTAGGGTATAGAGTGTAGGGTATAGAGTGTAGAGTGTAGGGTATAGAGTGTAGAGTGTAGAGTATAGAGTGTAGGGTATAGAGTGTAGGGTATAGAGTGTAGGGTATAGAGTGTAGAGTGTAGGGTATAGAGTGTAGAGTGTAGGGTATAGAGTGTAGGGTATAGTGTGCAGGGTATAGAGTGTAGGGTAGAGAGTGTAGAGTGTAGGGTATAGAGTGTAGGGTATAGAGTGTAGGGTATAGAGTGTAGAGTGTAGGGATTAGAGTGTAGGGTATAGAGTGTAGGGTGTAGAGTGTAGGGTATAGAGTGTAGAGTGTAGGGTATAGAGTGTATGGTATAGAGTGTAGGGTATAGAGTGTAGGGTGTAGAGTGTAGGGTATAGAGTGTAGGGTATAGAGTGTAGGGTATAGAGTGTAAGGTATAGAGTGTAGGGAATAGAGTGTAGAGTGTAAGGTATAGAGTGTAGAGTGTAGGGTATAGAGTGTAGGGTATAGAGTGTAGAGTGTAGGGTATAGAGTGTAGGGTGTAGAGTGTAGGGTGTAGAGTGTAGGGTATAGAGTGTATGGTATAGAGTGTAGGGTATAGAGTGTAGGGTGTAGAGTGTAGGGTATAGAGTGTAGGGTATAGAGTGTAGGGTATAGAGTGTAGGGTATAGAGTGTAGGGAATAGAGTGTAGAGTGTAAGGTATAGAGTGTAGAGTGTAGGGTATAGAGTGTAGGGTATAGACTGTAGGGTATAGAGTGTAGGGTATAGAGTGTAGGGTATAGATTGTAGAGTGTAGGCTATAGAGTGTAGGGTATAGAGTGTAGATTGTAGGGTATAGAGTGTAGGGTATAGAGTGTAGGGTATAGAGTGTAGGGTATAGAGTGTAGAGTGTAGGGTATAGTGTGTAGGGTATAGAGTGCAGGGTGTAGAGTGTAGGGTATAGAGTGTAGGGTATAGAGTGTAGAGTGTAGGGTATAGAGTGTATGCTATAGAGTGTATGGTGTAGAGTGTAGGGATTAGAGTGTAGGGTATAGAGTGTAGGGTATAGAGTGTAGGGTATAGAGTGTAGAGTGTAGGGTATAGAGTGTAGGGTATAGAGTGTAGGGTATAGAGTGTAGGGCATAGAGTGTAGGGTATAGAGTGTAGGGTATAGAGTGTAGAGTGTAGGGTATAGAGTGTAGGGTATAGAGTGTAGGGTATAGAGTGTAGAGTGTAGGGTATAGAGTGTAGGGTATAGAGTGTAGGGTATAGAGTGTAGATTATAGAGTGTAGGGTATAGAGTGTAGGGTATAGAGTGTAGGGTATAGAGTGTAGGGTATAGAGTGCAGAGTGTAGGGTATAGAGTGTAGGGTATAGAGTGTAGGGTATAGAGTGTAGGGTATAGAGTGTAGAGTGTAGGGTATAGAGTGTAGGGTATAGAGTGTAGGGTATAGAGTGTAGAGTGTAGGGTATAGAGTGTAGGGTATAGAGTGTAGGGTATAGAGTGTAGTGCATAGAGTGTAGGGTATAGAGTGTAGGGTATAGAGTGTAGAGTGTAGGGTATAGAGTGTAGGGTATAGAGTGTAGGGTATAGAGTGTAGAGTGTAGGGTATAGAGTGTAGAGTGTACGGTATAGAGTGTAGGGTAGAGAGTGTAGGGTAGAGAGTGTAGGGTAGAGAGTGTAGAGTGTAGGGTATAGAGTGTAGGGTATAGAGTGTAGGGTATAGAGTGTAGAGTGTAGGGATTAGAGTGTAGGGTATAGCGTGTAGGGTGTAGAGTGTAGGGCATAGAGTGTAGAGTGTAGGGTATAGAGTGTATGGTATAGAGTGTAGGGTATAGAGTGTAGGGAATAGAGTGTAGAGTGTAGGGTATAGAGTGTAGGGTATAGAGTGTAGGGTATAGAGTGTAGGGTATAGAGTGTAGGGTATAGAGTGTAGGGAATAGAGTGTAGAGTGTAGGGTATAGAGTGTAGGGTATAGAGTGTAGGGTATAGAGTGTAGAGTGTAGGGTATAGAGTGTAGGGTATAGAGTGTAGGGTATAGAGTGTAGGGCATAGAGTGTAGGGTATAGAGTGTAGGATATAGAGTGTAGAGTGTAGGGTATAGAGTGTAGGGTATAGAGTGTAGGGTATAGAGTGCAGAGTGTAGGGTATAGAGTGTAGGGTATAGACTGTAGGGTATAGAGTGTAGAGTATAGGGTATAGAGTGTAGGGTATAGAGTGTAGGGTATAGAGTGTAGGGTATAGAGTGTAGGGCATAGAGTGTAGGGTATAGAGTGTAGGGTATAGAGTGTATGGTATAGAGTGTAGAGTGTAGGGTATAGAGTTTAGAGTGTAGGGTATAGAGTGTAAGGTATAGAGTGTAGGGTGTAGAGTGTAGGGTATAGAGTGTAGGGTATAGAGTGTATGGTATAGAGTGTACGGTATAGAGTGTAGGGTATAGAGTGTATGGTATAGAGTGTAGGGTATAGAGTGTAGGGTATAGAGTGTAGGGTATAGAGTGTATGGTATAGATTGTAGGGTATAGAGTGTAGGGTGTAGAGTGTATGTTATAGAGTGTAGGGTATAGAGTGTAGGGTATAGAGTTTAGAGTGTAGGGTATAGAGAGTAGGGTATAGAGTGTAAGGTATAGAGTGTAGGGTGTAGAGTGTAGGGTATAGAGTGTAGGGCATAGGGTGTAGGGTATAGAGTGTAGGGTATAGAGTGTAGAGTGTAGGGTATAGAGTGTAGGGTATAGAGTGTAGGGTATAGAGTGTAGAGTGTAGGGTATAGAGTGTAGGGTATTGAGTGTAGGGTATAGAGTGTAGGGTATAGAGTGTAGGGTATAGAGTGTAGAGTTTAGGGTATAGAGTGTAGAGTGTAGGGTATAGAGTGTAGGGTATAGAGTGTAGGGTAGAGAGTGTAGAGTGTAGGATATAGAGTGTAGGGTATAGAGTGTAGGGTATAGAGTGTAGAGTGTAGGGATTAAAGTGTAGGGTATAGAGTGTAGGGTGTAGAGTGTAGGGTATAGAGTGTAGAGTGTAGGGTATAGAGTGTATGATATAGAGTGTAGGGTATAGAGTGTAGGGTGTAGAGTGTAGGGTATAGAGTGTTGGGCATAGAGTGTAGGGTATAGAGTGTAGTGTATAGAGTGTAGAGTGTAGGGTATAGAGTGTATGGTATAGAGTGTAGGGTATAGAGTGTAGGGTATAGAGTGTAGGGCAAAGAGTGTAGGGTATAGAGTGTAGGGTATAGAGTGTAGGGTATAGAGTGTAGGGTATAGAGTGTAGGGTATATAGTGTAGAGTGTAGGGTATAGAGTGTAGGGTATAGAGTGTAGGGCAAAGAGTGTAGGGTATAGAGTGTAGGGTATAGAGTGTAGGGTATAGAGTGTAGGGTATAGAGTGTAGGGTATATAGTGTAGAGTGTAGGGTATAGAGTGTAGGGTATAGAGTGTAGGGTATAGAGTGTAGGGTATAGAGTGTAGGGTATATAGTGTAGAGTGTAGGGTATAGAGTGTAGGGTATAGAGTGTAGGGTATATAGTGTAGGGTATAGAGTGCAGGGTATAGAGTGTAGAGTGTAGGGTATAGAGTGCAGGGTATAGAGTGTAGGGTATAGAGTGTAGGGTATAGAGTGTAGAGTGTAGGGTATAGAGTGTAGGGTATAGAGTGTAGGGTAGAGAGTGTAGAGTGTAGGGTATAGAGTGTAGGGTATAGAGTGTAGGGTATAGAGTGTAGGGTATAGAGTGTAGAGTGTCGGGATTAGAGTGTAGGGTATAGAGTGTAGGATGTAGAGTGTAGGGTATAGAGTGTAGAGTGTAGGGTATAGAGTGTATGGTATAGAGTGTAGGGTATAGAGTGTAGGGTGTAGAGTGTAGGGTATAGAGTGTAGGGTATAGAGTGTAGGGTATAGAGTGTAGGGTATAGAGTGTAGGGAATAGAGTGTAGAGTGTAAGGTATAGAGTGTAGAGTGTAGGGTATAGAGTGTAGGGTATAGACTGTAGGGTATAGATTGTAGAGTGTAGGCTATAGAGTGTAGGGTATAGAGTGTAGAGTGTAGGGTATAGAGTGTAGGGTATAGAGTGTAGGGTATAGAGTGTAGGGTATAGAGTGTAGGGCATAGAGTGTAGGGTATAGAGTGTAGGGTATAGAGTGTAGAGTGTAGGGTATAGAGTGTAGGGTATAGAGTGTAGGGTATAGAGTGTAGAGTGTAGGGCATCGAGTGTAGAGTGTAGGGTATAGAGTGTAGGGCATAGAGTGTAGGGTATAGAGTGTAGAGTGTAGGGTATAGAGTGTAGAGTGTAGGGTATAGAGTGTAGGGTATAGAGTGTAGGGTAGAGAGTGTAGGGTAGAGAGTGTAGAGTGTAGGGTATATAGTGTAGGGTATAGAGTGTAGGGTATAGATTGTAGAGTGTAGGGATTATAGTGTAGTGTATAGAGTGTAGGGTGTAGAGTGTAGGGTATAGAGTGTAGAGTGTAGGGTATAGAGTGTATGGTATAGAGTGTAGGGTATAGAGTGTGGGGTGTAGAGTTTAGGGTATAGAGTGTAGGGTACAGAGTGTAGGGAATAGAGTGTAGAGTGTAAGGTATAGAGTGTAGAGTGTAGGGCATAGAGTGTAGAGTGTAGGGTATAGAGTGTAGGGTATAGAGTGTAGGGTATAGAGTGTAGGGTATAGAGTGTAGGGTATAGAGTGTAGAGTGTAGGGTATAGAGTGTAGAGTGTAGGGTATAGAGGGTAGAGTGTAGGGTATAGAGTGTAGGGTATAGAGTGTAGGGTATAGAGTGTAGGGTATAGAGTGTAGAGTGTAGGGTATAGCGTGTAGAGTGTAGGGTATAGAGTGTAGGGTATAGTGTGCAGGGTATAGAGTGTAGGGTAGAGAGTGTAGAGTGTAGGGTATAGAGTGTAGGGTATAGAGTGTAGGGTATAGAGTGTAGAGTGTAGGGATTAGAGTGTAGGGTATAGAGTGTAGGGTATAGAGTGTAGGGTATAGAGTGTAGGGTATAGAGTGTAGAGTGTAGGGTATAGAGTGTAGAGTGTAGGGTATAGAGTGTAGAGTGTAGGGTATAGAGTGTAGAGTGTAGGGTATAGAGTGTAGAGTGTAGGGTATAGAGTGTAGGGTATAGAGTGTAGGGTATAGAGTGTAGGGTATAGAGTGTAGAGTGTAGGGTATAGAGTGTAGAGTGTAGGGTATAGAGTGTAGGGTATAGTGTGCAGGGTATAGAGTGTAGGGTAGAGAGTGTAGAGTGTAGGGTATAGAGTGTAGGGTATAGAGTGTAGGGTATAGAGTGTAGAGTGTAGGGATTAGAGTGTAGGGTATAGAGTGTAGGGTGTAGAGTGTAGGGTATAGAGTGTAGAGTGTAGGGTATAGAGTGTATGGTATAGAGTGTAGGGTATAGAGTGTAGGGTGTAGAGTGTAGGGTATAGAGTGTAGGGTATAGAGTGTAGGGTATAGAGTGTAAGGTATAGAGTGTAGGGAATAGAGTGTAGAGTGTAAGGTATAGAGTGTAGAGTGTAGGGTATAGAGTGTAGGGTATAGAGTGTAGAGTGTAGGGATTAGAGTGTAGGGTATAGCGTGTAGGGTGTAGAGTGTAGGGCATAGAGTGTAGAGTGTAGGGTATAGAGTGTATGGTATAGAGTGTAGTTTATAGAGTGTAGGGTGTAGAGTGTAGGGTATAGAGTGTAGGGTATAGAGTGTAGGGTATAGAGTGTAGGGAATAGAGTGTAGAGTGTAGGGTATAGAGTGTAGGGTATAGAGTGTAGGGTATAGAGTGTAGAGTGTAGGGTATAGAGTGTAGGGTATAGAGTGTAGGGTATAGAGTGTAGGGCATAGAGTGTAGGGTATAGAGTGTAGGATATAGAGTGTAGAGTGTAGGGTATAGAGTGTAGGGTATAGAGTGTAGGGTATAGAGTGCAGAGTGTAGGGTATAGAGTGTAGGGTATAGACTGTAGGGTATAGAGTGTAGAGTATAGGGTATAGAGTGTAGGGTATAGAGTGTAGGGTATAGAGTGTAGGGTATAGAGTGTAGGGCATAGAGTGTAGGGTATAGAGTGTAGGGTATAGAGTGTAGAGTGTAGGGTATAGAGTGTAGGGTATAGAGTGTAGGGTATATAGTGTAGAGTGTAGGGTATAGAGTGTAGGGTATAGAGTGTAGGGTATAGAGTGTAGAGTGTAGGGTATAGAGTGTAGGGTATAGAGTGTAGGGTATAGAGTGTAGGGCATAGAGTGTAGGGTATAGAGTGTAGGGTATAGAGTGTAGAGTGTAGGGTATAGAGTGTAGGGTATAGAGTGTAGGGTATAGAGTGTAGAGTGTAGGGCATAGAGTGTAGAGTGTAGGGTATAGAGTGTAGGGTATAGAGTGTAGGGTATAGAGTGTAGAGTGTAGGGTATAGAGTGTAGAGTGTAGGGTATAGAGTGTAGGGTATAGAGTGTAGGGTAGAGAGTGTGGGGTGTAGAGTGTAGGGTATAGAGTGTAGGGTATAGAGTGTAGGGAATAGAGTGTAGAGTGTAAGGTATAGAGTGTAGAGTGTAGGGCATAGAGTGTAGAGTGTAGGGTATAGAGTGTAGGGTATAGAGTGTAGGGTATAGAGTGTAGGGTATAGAGTGTAGAGTGTAGGGTATAGAGTGTAGAGTGTATGGTATAGAGTGTAGGGTATAGAGTGTAGGGTATAGAGTGTAGGGTATAGAGTGTAGGGTATAGAGTGTAGAGTGTAGGGTATAGAGTGTAGAGTGTAGGGTATAGAGTGTAGGGTATAGAGTGCAGGGTATAGAGTGTAGGGTAGAGAGTGTAGAGTGTAGGGTATAGAGTGTAGGGTATAGAGTGTAGGGTATAGAGTGTAGAGTGTAGGGATTAGAGTGTAGGGTATAGAGTGTAGGGTGTAGAGTGTAGGGTATAGAGTGTAGAGTGTAGGGTATAGAGTGTATGGTATAGAGTGTAGGGTATAGAGTGTAGGGTGTAGAGTGTAGAGTATAGAGTGTAGGGTATAGAGTGTAGGGTATAGAGTGTAGGGTATAGAGTGTAGGGAATAGAGTGCAGAGTGTAAGGTATAGAGTGTAGAGTGTAGGGTATAGAGTGTAGGGTATAGAGTGTACAGTGTAGGGATTAGAGTGTAGGGTATAGAGTGTAGGGTGTAGAGTGTACGGTATATAGTGAAGAGTGTAGGGTATAGAGTGTAGGGTATAGAGTGTAGGGTATAGAGTGTAGGGTATAGAGTGCAGGGTATAGAGTGTAGAGTGTAGGGTATAGAGTGTAGAGTGTAGGGTATAGAGTGTAGGGTATAGAGTGAAGGGTATAGAGTGTAGAGTGTAGGGTATAGAGTGTAGGGTATAGAGTGTAGGGTAGAGAGTGTAGGGTAGAGAGTGTAGAGTGTAGGGTATAGATTGTAGGGTATAGAGTGTAGGGTATAGAGTGTAGAGTGTAGGGATTAGAGTGTAGTGTATAGAGTGTAGGGTGTAGAGTGTAGGGTATAGAGTGTAGAGTGTAGGGTATAGAGTGTATGGTATAGAGTGTAGGGTATAGAGTGCAGGGTATAGAGTGTAGGGTAGAGAGTGTAGAGTGTAGGGTATAGAGTGTAGGGTATAGAGTGTAGGGTATAGAGTGTAGAGTGTAGGGATTAGAGTGTAGGGTATAGAGTGTAGGGTGTAGAGTGTAGGGTATAGAGTGTAGAGTGTAGGGTATAGAGTGTATGGTATAGAGTGTAGGGTATAGAGTGTAGGGTGTAGAGTGTAGAGTATAGAGTGTAGGGTATAGAGTGTAGGGTATAGAGTGTAGGGTATAGAGTGTAGGGAATAGAGTGCAGAGTGTAAGGTATAGAGTGTAGAGTGTAGGGTATAGAGTGTAGGGTATAGAGTGTACAGTGTAGGGATTAGAGTGTAGGGTATAGAGTGTAGGGTGTAGAGTGTAGGGTATATAGTGAAGAGTTTAGGGTATAGAGTGTAGGGTATAGAGTGTAGGGTATAGAGTGTAGGGTATAGAGTGCAGGGTATATAGTGTAGAGTGTAGGGTATAGAGTGTAGAGTGTAGGGTATAGAGTGTAGGGTATAGAGTGTAGGGTATAGAGTGTAGGGTATATACAGATGATCAGGTTTTTAAATACATCAGATAGGGATTGCATACATTAGTTAGGACTGCTCTGATAAGGGTATACCGTGAAGATTGGTAGAGCAGCTTAGTATACATTTTTTGCAAAAAACGTATCAACCAAATACCTTGTTTTTTACATCTTTTACTCGCACTTGCGGATTACTGCAACATTTTTTCAAACTGAGTGTTTTTGGTTTTACTATTCTCTTTTGTGTCTTCAGGTTTCTTGGTGGTGTGTGAACATGATCATACAGACTTGTTCACTGTGCAAGTAGCCCATGTGTTCCTGTTTCCATAATTGTTCTCTTGTGTCTACAAGACTGGGGAGTTCCACCACTCCTCTTGGGCTATCTGCACAAAAGCTGTTCTACCCTGTATGCACACATGGATTTTTCCTCTCTGAACCCTGTTCACACAGGTTATATACAGATGATCAGGTTTTTAAATACATCAGATAGGGATTGCATACATTAGTTAGGACTGCTCTGATAAGGGTATACCGTGAAGATTGGTAGAGCAGCTTAGTATACATTTTTTGCAAAAAACGTATCAACCAAATACCCTGTTTTTTACATCTTTTACTAGCACTTGCGGATTACTGCAACATTTTTTCAAACTGAGTGTTTTTGGTTTTACTATTCTCTTTTGTGTCTTCAGGTTTCTTGGTGGTGTGTGAACATGATCATACAGACTTGTTCACTGTGCAAGTAGCCCATGTGTTCCTGTTTCCATAATTGTTCTCTTGTGTCTACAAGACTGGGGAGTTCCACCACTCCTCTTGGGCTATCTGCACAAAAGCTGTTCTACCCTGTATGCACACATGGATTTTTCCTCTCTGAACCCTGTTCACACAGGTTATATACAGATGATCAGGTTTTTAAATACATCAGATAGGGATTGCATACATTAGTTAGGACTGCTCTGATAAGGGTATACCGTGAAGATTGGTAGAGCAGCTTAGTATACATTTTTTGCAAAAAACGTATCAACCAAATACCCTGTTTTTTACATCTTTTACTAGCACTTGCGGATTACATTATACCCTACACTCTATACCCTACACTCTATACCCTACACTCTACACTCTATACCCTACACTCTATACCCTACACTCTATGCCCTACACTCTATACCCTACACTCTATACCCTACACTCTATACCCTACACTCTACACTCTATACCCTACACTCTATACCCTACACTCTATACCCTACACTCTACACTATATACCCTACACTCTATACCCTACACTCTATACCCTACACTCTATGCCCTACACTCTATACCCTACACTCTATACCCTACACTCTATACCCTACACTCTATACCCTACACTCTATACCCTATACTCTACACTCTATACCCTACAGTCTATACCCTACACTCTATACCCTACACTCTGCACTCTATACCCTACACTCTATACCCTACACTCTATACCCTACACTCTACACTCTATATCCTACACTCTATACCCTACACTCTATGCCCTACACTCTATACCCTACACTCTATACCCTACACTCTATACCCTACACTCTACACTCTATACCCTACACTCTATACCCTACACTCTATACCCTACACTCTACACTCTATTCCCTACACTCTATACCCTACACTCTATACCCTACACTCTATACCCTACACTCTACACCCTACACTCTATAAACTACACTCTATACCATACACTCTATACCCTACACTCTACACTCTATGCCCTACACTCTACACCCTACACGCTATACCCTACACTCTAATCCCTACACTCTACACTCTATACCCTACACTCTATACCCTACACTCTACACTCTATACTTTACACTCTACACTCTATTCCCTACACTCTATACCTTACACTCTATACCCTACACTCTATACCCTACACTCTATACCCTACACTCTACACCCTACACTCTATACCCTACACTCTATACCATACACTCTATACCCTACACTCTACACTCTATACCCTACACTCTACACCCTACACTCTATACCCTACACTCTAATCCCTACACTCTACACTCTATACCCTACACTCTATACCCTACACTCTATACCCTACACTCTACACTCTCTACCCTACACTCTATACCCTGCACACTATACCCTACACTCTATACCCTACACTCTACACTCTATACCCTACACTCTACACTCTATACCCTACACTCTATACCCTACACTCTATACCCTACACTCTATACCCTACACTCTACACTCTATACCCTACACTCTACACTCTATACCCTACACTCTACACTCTATACCCTACACTCTACACTCTATACCCTACACTCTACACTCTATACCCTACACTCTATACCCTACACTCTATACCCTACACTCTATACCCTACACTCTAATCCCTACACTCTACACTCTATACCCTACACTCTATACCCTACACTCTATACCCTACACTCTACACTCTCTACCCTACACTCTATACCCTGCACACTATACCCTACACTCTATACCCTACACTCTACACGCTATACCCTACACTCTACACTCTATACCCTACACTCTATACCCTACACTCTATACCCTACACTCTATACCCTACACTCTATACCCTACACTCTACACTCTATACCCTACACTCTACACTCTATACCCTACACTCTACACTCTATACCCTACACTCTATACCCTACACTCTATACCCTACACTCTATACCCTACACTCTATACCCTACACTCTACACTCTATGCCCTACACTCTACACTCTATACCTTACACTCTACACTCTATTCCCTACACTCTGTACCCTACACTCTATACCCTAAACTCTACACCCCACACTCTATACCCTACACTCTATACCATACACTCTATACCCTACACTCTACACTCTATACCCTACACTCTACACCCTACACTCTATACACTACACTATAATCCCTACACTCTACAATCTATACCCTACACTCTATACCCTACACTATATACCCTACACTCTACACTCTCTACCCTACACTCTCTACCCTACACTCTATACCCTACACTCTATACCCTACACTCTACACTCTATACCCTACACTCTACACTCTATACCCTACACTCTATGCCCTACACTCTATACCCTACACTCTACACTCGATGCCCTACACTCTACACTCTATACCCTACACTCTATACCCTACACTCTATACCCTACACTCTACACTCTATACCCTACACTCTATACCCTACACTCTATGCCCTACACTCTATACCCTACACTCTATACCCTACACTCTATACCCTACACTCTATACCCTACACTCTACACTCTATACCCTACACTCTATAGCCTACACTCTACAATCTATACCCTACACTCTATACCCTACAGTCTATACCCTACACTCTATACCCTACACTCTACACTCTATACCTTACACTCTACACTCTATTCCCTACACTCTATACCCTACACTCTATACCCTACACTCTATACCCTACACTCTATACCCTACACTCTATACCCTACACTCTACACCCTACACTCTATACCCTACACTATATACCCTACACTCTACACTCTCTACCCTACACTCTCTACCCTACACTCTATACCCTACACTCTATACCCTACACTCTACACTCTATACCCTACACTCTACACTCTATACCCTACACTCTATGCCCTACACTCTATACCCTACACTCTACACTCGATGCCCTACACTCTACACTCTATACCCTACACTCTATACCCTACACTCTATACCCTACACTCTACACTCTATACCCTACACTCTATACCCTACACTCTATGCCCTACACTCTATACCCTACACTCTATACCCTACACTCTATACCCTACACTCTATACCCTACACTCTACACTCTATACCCTACACTCTATAGCCTACACTCTACAATCTATACCCTACACTCTATACCCTACAGTCTATACCCTACACTCTATACCCTACACTCTACACTCTATACCTTACACTCTACACTCTATTCCCTACACTCTATACCCTACACTCTATACCCTACACTCTATACCCTACACTCTATACCCTACACTCTATACCCTACACTCTACACCCTACACTCTATACCCTACACTCTATACCATACACTCTATACCCTACACTCTACACTCTATACCCTACACTCTACATCCTACACTCTATACCCTACACTCTAATCCCGACACTCTACACTCTATACCCTACACTCTATACCCTACACTCTATACCCTACACTCTATACCCTACACTCTACACTCTCTACCCTACACTCTATACCCTACACTCTATACCCTACACTCTACACTCTATACCCTACACTCTATACCCTACACTCTATACCCTGCACTCTATACCCTACACTCTACACTCTATACCCTACACTCTACACTCTATACCCTGCACTCTATACCCTACACTCTATACCCTACACTCTATACCCTACACTCTATACCCTACACTCTACACTATATACCCTACACTCTATACCCTACACTCTATACCCTACACTCTATACCCTACACTCTACACTATATACCCTACACTCTATACCCTACACTCTATACCCTACACTCTATACCCTACACTCTATACCCTACACTCTTTGCCCTACACTCTATACCCTACACTCTATACCCTACACTCTACACTATATACCCTACACTCTATACCCTACACTCTATACCCTACACTCTATACCCTACACTCTATACCCTACACTCTTTGCCCTACACTCTATACCCTACACTCTATACCCTACACTCTATACCATACACTCTAAACCCTACACTCTACACTCTATACACTACACTCTATACCCTACACTCTATGCCCAACACTCTATACCCTACACTCTACACCCTACACTCTATACCCTACACTCTATATCATACACTCTATACCCTACACTCTACACTCTATACCCTACACTCTACACCCTACACTCTATACCCTACACTTTAATCCCTACACTCTACACTCTATACCCTACACTCTATACCCTACACTCTATATCCTACACTCTACACTCTCTACCCTACACTCTATACCCTACACTCTATACCCTACACTCTACACTCTATACCCTAAACTCTACACTCTATACCCTACACTCTATACCCTACACTCTATACCCTACACTCAATACCCTACACTCTATACCCTACACTCTACACTCTATACCCTACACTCTATACCCTACACTCTATACCCTACACTCTACACTCTATACCCTACACTCTATACCCTACACCCTATGCCCTACACTCTATACCCTACACTCTACACCCTACACTCTATACCTTACACTCTATACCCTACTCTCTATACCCTACACTCTAAACTCTATACCCTACACTCTATACCCTACACTCTATAACATACACTCTACACCCTACACTCTATACCCTACAATCTATACCATACACTCTATACCCTACACTCTATACCCTACACTCTATACCATACACTCTATACCCTACACTCTATACCGTACACTCTATACCATACACTCTATACCCTACACTCTATACCCTACACTCTACACCCTACACTCTATACCTTACACTCTATACCCTACACTCTAAACTCTATACCCTACACTCTACACTCTATACCATACACTCTATACCCTACACTCTATACCCTACACTCTATGCCCTACACTCTATACCCTACACTCTATACCCTACACTCTATACCCTACACTCTATACCCTATACTCTACACTCTATACCCTACAGTCTATACCCTACACTCTATACCCTACACTCTGCACTCTATACCCTACACTCTATACCCTACACTCTATACCCTACACTCTACACTCTATATCCTACACTCTATACCCTACACTCTATACCCTACACTCTATACCCTACACTCTACACTCTATACCCTACACTCTATACCCTACACTCTATACCCTACACTCTACACTCTATTCCCTACACTCTATACCCTACACTCTATACCCTACACTCTATACCCTACACTCTACACCCTACACTCTATACCCTACACTCTTTACCATACACTCTATACCCTACACTCTACACTCTATGCCCTACACTCTACACCCTACACGCTATACCCTACACTCTAATCCCTACACTCTACACTCTATACCCTACACTCTATACCCTACACTCTATACCCTACACTCTACACTCTCTACCCTACACTCTCTACCCTACACTCTCTACCCTACACTCTAATCCCTACACTCTACACTCTATACCCTACACTCTATACCCTACACTCTATACCCTACACTCTACACTCTATACCCTACACTCTACACTCTATACCCTACACTCTATGCCCTACACTCTATACCCTACACTCTACACTCGATGCCCTACACTCTACACTCTATACCCTACACTCTATACCCTACACTCTATACCCTACCCTCTACACTCTATATCCTACACTCTATACCCTACACTCTATGCCCTACACTCTATACCCTACACTCTATACCCTACACTCTATACCCTACACTCTATACCCTACACTCTACACTCTATACCCTACACTCTATAGCCTACACTCTACAATCTATACCCTACACTCTATACCCTACAGTCTATACCCTACACTCTATACCCTACACTCTACACTCTATACCTTACACTCTACACTCTATTCCCTACACTCTATACCCTACACTCTATACCCTACACTCTATACCCTACACTCTATACCCTACACTCTATACCCTACACTCTACACCCTACACTCTATACCCTACACTCTATACCATACACTCTATACCCTACACTCTACACTCTATACCCTACACTCTACATCCTACACTCTATACCCTACACTCTAATCCCGACACTCTACACTCTATACCCTACACTCTATACCCTACACTCTATACCCTACACTCTATACCCTACACTCTACACTCTCTACCCTACACTCTATACCCTACACTCTACACTCTATACCCTACACTCTATACCCTACACTCTATACCCTGCACTCTATACCCTACACTCTACACTCTATACCCTACACTCTACACTCTATACCCTGCACTCTATACCCTACACTCTATACCCTACACTCTATACCCTACACTCTATACCCTACACTCTACACTATATACCCTACACTCTATACCCTACACTCTATACCCTACACTCTATACCCTACACTCTATACCCTACACTCTACACTATATACCCTACACTCTATACCCTACACTCTATACCCTACACTCTATACCCTACACTCTATACCCTACACTCTTTGCCCTACACTCTATACCCTACACTCTATACCCTACACTCTACACTATATACCCTACACTCTATACCCTACACTCTATACCCTACACTCTATACCCTACACTCTATACCCTACACTCTTTGCCCTACACTCTATACCCTACACTCTATACCCTACACTCTATACCATACACTCTATACCCTACACTCTACACTCTATACACTACACTCTATACCCTACACTCTATGCCCAACACTCTATACCCTACACTCTACACCCTACACTCTATACCCTACACTCTATATCATACACTCTATACCCTACACTCTACACTCTATACCCTACACTCTACACCCTACACTCTATACCCTACACTTTAATCCCTACACTCTACACTCTATACCCTACACTCTATACCCTACACTCTATATCCTACACTCTACACTCTCTACCCTACACTCTATACCCTACACTCTATACCCTACACTCTACACTCTATACCCTAAACTCTACACTCTATACCCTACACTCTATACCCTACACTCTATACCCTACACTCAATACCCTACACTCTATACCCTACACTCTACACTCTATACCCTACACTCTATACCCTACACTCTATACCCTACACTCTACACTCTATACCCTACACTCTATACCCTACACCCTATGCCCTACACTCTATACCCTACACTCTACACCCTACACTCTATACCTTACACTCTATACCCTACTCTCTATACCCTACACTCTAAACTCTATACCCTGCACTCTATACCCTACACTCTATAACATACACTCTACACCCTACACTCTATACCCTACAATCTATACCATACACTCTATACCCTACACTCTATACCCTACACTCTATACCATACACTCTATACCCTACACTCTATACCGTACACTCTATACCATACACTCTATACCCTACACTCTATACCCTACACTCTACACCCTACACTCTATACCTTACACTCTATACCCTACACTCTAAACTCTATACCCTACACTCTACACTCTATACCATACACTCTATACCCTACACTCTATACCCTACACTCTATGCCCTACACTCTATACCCTACACTCTATACCCTACACTCTATACCCTACACTCTATACCCTATACTCTACACTCTATACCCTACACTCTATACCCTACACTCTATACCCTACACTCTACACTCTATTCCCTACACTCTATACCCTACACTCTATACCCTACACTCTGCACTCTATACCCTACACTCTATACCCTACACTCTATACCCTACACTCTACACTCTATATCCTACACTCTATACCCTACACTCTATGCCCTACACTCTATACCCTACACTCTATACCCTACACTCTATACCCTACACTCTACACTCTATACCCTACACTCTATACCCTACACTCTATACCCTACACTCTACACTCTATTCCCTACACTCTATACCCTACACTCTATACCCTACACTCTATACCCTACACTCTACACCCTACACTCTATACCCTACACTCTATACCATACACTCTATACCCTACACTCTACACTCTATGCCCTACACTCTACACCCTACACGCTATACCCTACACTCTAATCCCTACACTCTACACTCTATACCCTACACTCTATACCCTACACTCTATACCCTACACTCTACACTCTCTACCCTACACTCTCTACCCTACACTCTCTACCCTACACTCTATACCGTACACTCTACACTCTATACCCTACACTCTACACTCTATACCCTACACTCTATACCCTACACTCTATACCCTACACTCTACACTCTATACCCTACACTCTATACCCTACACTCTATGCACTACACTCTATACCCTACACTCTATACCCTACACTCTATACCCTACACTCTACACTCTATACCCTACACTCTATACCCTACACTCTATACCCTACACTCTACACTCTATACCCTACACTCTATACCCTACACTCTATACCCTACACTCTATACCCTACACTCTGCACTCTATACCCTACACTCTATACCCTACACTCTATACCCTACACTCTATACCCTACACTCTATAATCTACACTCTATACCCTACACTCTATACCCTACACTCTATACCCTACACTCTACACTCTATACCCTACACTCTATACCCTACACTCTATACCCTACACTCTACACTCTATACCCTACACTCTATACCCTACACTCTATGCCCTACACTCTATACCCTACACTCTATACCCTACACTCTATACCCTACACTCTACACTCTATACCCTACACTCTATACCCTACACTCTATACCCTACACTCTAATCCCTACACTCTACACCATACACTCTATAGCATACACTCTATACCCTACACTCTACACTCTATACCCTACACTCTATACCCTACACTCTACACCCTGCACTCTATAGCCTACACACTATACCCTACACTCTACACTCTATACCCTACACTCTATACCCTACACTCTATACCCTACATTCTATACCCTACAATCTACACTCTATACCCTACACTCTATAGCCTACACTCTACAATCTATACCCTACACTCTATACCCTACACTCTATACCCTACAGTCTATACCCTACACTCTATACCCTACACTCTACACTCTATACCTTACACTCTACACTCTATTCCCTACACTCTATACCCTACACTCTATACCCTACACTCTATACCCTACACTCTATACCCTACACTCTACACCCTACACTCTATAACCTACACTCTATACCATACACTCTATACCCTACACTCTACACCCTACACTCTACACCCTACACTCTATACCCTACACTCTACACTCTATACCCTACACTCTATACCCTACACTCTACACTCTATACCTTACACTCTACACTTTATTCCCTACACTCTATACCTTACACTCTATACCCTACACTCTATACCCTACACTCTATACCCTACACTCTACACCCTACACTCTATACCCTACACTCTATACCATACACTCTATACCCTACACTCTACACTCTATACCCTACACTCTACACCCTACACTCTATACCCTACACTCTAATCCCTACACTCTACACTCTATACCCTACACTCTATACCCTACACTCTATACCCTACACTCTACACTCTCTACCCTACACTCTATACCCTGCACACTATACCCTACACTCTATACCCTACACTCTACACTCTATACCCTACACTCTACACTCTATACCCTACACTCTATACCCTACACTCTATACCCTACACTCTATACTCTACACTCTACACTCTATACCCTACACTCTACACTCTATACCCTACACTCTATACCCTACACTCTATACCCTACACTCTATACCCTACACTCTACACTCTATACCCTACACTCTACACTCTATACCCTACACTCTACACTCAAAACCCTACACTCTATACCCTACACTCTATACCCTACACTCTATACCCTACACTCTAATCCCTACACTCTACACTCTATACCCTACACTCTATACCCTACACTCTATACCCTACACTCTACACTCTCTACCCTACACTCTATACCCTGCACACTATACCCTACACTCTATACCCTACACTCTACACTCTATACCCTACACTCTACACTCTATACCATACACTCTATACCCTACACTCTATACCCTACACTCTATACCCTACACTCTATACCCTACACTCTACACTCTATACCCTACACTCTACACTCTATACCCTACACTCTACACTCTATACCCTACACTCTATACCCTACACTCTATACCCTACACTCTATACCCTACACTCTATACCCTACACTCTACACTCTATGCCCTACACTCTACACTCTATACCTTACACTCTACACTCTATTCCCTACACTCTGTACCCTACACTCTATACCCTACACTCTACACCCCACACTCTATACCCTACACTCTATACCATACACTCTATACCCTACACTCTACACTCTATACCCTACACTCTACACCCTACACTCTATACACTACACTATAATCCCTACACTCTACAATCTATACCCTACACTCTATACCCTACACTCTATACCCTACACTCTACACTCTCTACCCTACACTCTCTACCCTACACTCTATACCCTACACTCTATACCCTACACTCTACACTCTATACCCTACACTCTACACTCTATACCCTACACTCTATGCCCTACACTCTATACCCTACACTCTACACTCGATGCCCTACACTCTACACTCTATACCCTACACTCTATACCCTACACTCTATACCCTACACTCTACACTCTATACCCTACACTCTATACCCTACAATCTATGCCCTACACTCTATACCCTACACTCTATACCCTACACTCTATACCCTACACTCTATACCCTACACTCTATACCCTACACTCTAATCCCTACACTCTACACCATACACTCTATAGCATACACTCTATACCCTACACTCTACACTCTATACCCTACACTCTATACCCTACACTCTACACCCTGCACTCTATACCCTACACACTATACCCTACACTCTACACTCTATACCCTACACTCTATACCCTACACTCTATACCCTACACTCTATACCCTACAATCTACACTCTATACCCTACACTCTATAGCCTACACTCTACAATCTATACCCTACACTCTATACCCTACACTCTATACCCTACAGTCTATACCCTACACTCTATACCCTACACTCTACACTCTATACCTTACACTCTACACTCTATTCCCTACACTCTATACCCTACACTCTATACCCTACACTCTATACCCTACACTCTATACCCTACACTCTACACCCTACACTCTATACCCTACACTCTATACCATACACTCTATACCCTACACTCTACACCCTACACTCTACACCCTACACTCTATACCCTACACTCTACACTCTATACCCTACACTCTATACCCTACACTCTACACTCTATACCTTACACTCTACACTCTATTCCCTACACTCTATACCTTACACTCTATACCCTACACTCTATACCCTACACTCTATACCCTACACTCTACACCCTACACTCTATACCCTACACTCTATACCATACACTCTATACCCTACACTCTACACTCTATACCCTACACTCTACACCCTACACTCTATACCCTACACTCTAATCCCTACACTCTACACTCTATACCCTACACTCTATACCCTACACTCTATACCCTACACTCTATACCCTACACTCTATAATCTACACTCTATACCCTACACTCTATACCCTACACTCTATACCCTACACTCTACACTCTATACCCTACACTCTATACCCTACACTCTATACCCTACACTCTACACTCTATACCCTACACTCTATACCCTACACTCTATGCCCTACACTCTATACCCTACACTCTATACCCTACACTCTATACCCTACACTCTACACTCTATACCCTACACTCTATACCCTACACTCTATACCCTACACTCTAATCCCTACACTCTACACCATACACTCTATAGCATACACTCTATACCCTACACTCTACACTCTATACCCTACACTCTATACCCTACACTCTACACCCTGCACTCTATACCCTACACACTATACCCTACACTCTACACTCTATACCCTACACTCCATACCCTACACTCTATACCCTACACTCTATACCCTACAATCTACACTCTATACCCTACACTCTATAGCCTACACTCTACAATCTATACCCTACACTCTATACCCTACACTCTATACCCTACAGTCTATACCCTACACTCTATACCCTACACTCTACACTCTATACCTTACACTCTACACTCTATTCCCTACACTCTATACCCTACACTCTATACCCTACACTCTATACCCTACACTCTATACCCTACACTCTACACCCTACACTCTATAACCTACACTCTATACCATACACTCTATACCCTACACTCTACACCCTACACTCTACACCCTACACTCTATACCCTACACTCTACACTCTATACCCTACACTCTATACCCTACACTCTACACTCTATACCTTACACTCTACACTCTATTCCCTACACTCTATACCTTACACTCTATACCCTACACTCTATACCCTACACTCTATACCCTACACTCTACACCCTACACTCTATACCCTACACTCTATACCATACACTCTATACCCTACACTCTACACTCTATACCCTACACTCTACACCCTACACTCTATACCCTACACTCTAATCCCTACACTCTACACTCTATACCCTACACTCTATACCCTACACTCTATACCCTACACTCTACACTCTCTACCCTACACTCTATACCCTGCACACTATACCCTACACTCTATACCCTACACTCTACACTCTATACCCTACACTCTACACTCTATACCCTACACTCTATACCCTACACTCTATACCCTACACTCTATACTCTACACTCTACACTCTATACCCTACACTCCACACTCTATACCCTACACTCTATACCCTACACTCTATACCCTACACTCTATACCCTACACTCTACACTCTATACCCTACACTCTACACTCTATACCCTACACTCTACACTCTAAACCCTACACTCTATACCCTACACTCTATACCCTACACTCTATACCCTACACTCTAATCCCTACACTCTACACTCTATACCCTACACTCTATACCCTACACTCTATACCCTACACTCTACACTCTCTACCCTACACTCTATACCCTGCACACTATACCCTACACTCTATACCCTACACTCTACACTCTATACCCTACACTCTACACTCTATACCATACACTCTATACCCTACACTCTATACCCTACACTCTATACCCTACACTCTATACCCTACACTCTACACTCTATACCCTACACTCTACACTCTATACCCTACACTCTACACTCTATACCCTACACTCTATACCCTACACTCTATACCCTACACTCTATACCCTACACTCTATACCCTACACTCTACACTCTATGCCTTACACTCTACACTCTATACCTTACACTCTACACTCTATTCCCTACACTCTGTACCCTACACTCTATACCCTACACTCTACACCCCACACTCTATACCCTACACTCTATACCATACACTCTATACCCTACACTCTACACTCTATACCCTACACTCTACACCCTACACTCTATACACTACACTATAATCCCTACACTCTACAATCTATACCCTACACTCTATACCCTACACTCTATACCCTACACTCTACACTCTCTACCCTACACTCTCTACCCTACACTCTATACCCTACACTCTATACCCTACACTCTACACTCTATACCCTACACTATACACTCTATACCCTACACTCTATGCCCTACACTCTATACCCTACACTCTACACTCGATGCCCTACACTCTACACTCTATACCCTACACTCTATACCCTACACTCTATACCCTACACTCTACACTCTATACCCTACACTCTATACCCTACAATCTATGCCCTACACTCTATACCCTACACTCTATACCCTACACTCTATACCCTACACTCTATACCCTACACTCTATACCCTACACTCTAATCCCTACACTCTACACCATACACTCTATAGCATACACTCTATACCCTACACTCTACACTCTATACCCTACACTCTATACCCTACACTCTACACCCTGCACTCTATACCCTACACACTATACCCTACACTCTACACTCTATACCCTACACTCTATACCCTACACTCTATACCCTACACTCTATACCCTACAATCTACACTCTATACCCTACACTCTATAGCCTACACTCTACAATCTATACCCTACACTCTATACCCTACACTCTATACCCTACAGTCTATACCCTACACTTTATACCCTACACTCTACACTCTATACCTTACACTCTACACTCTATTCCCTACACTCTATACCCTACACTCTATACCCTACACTCTATACCCTACACTCTATACCCTACACTCTACACCCTACACTCTATACCCTACACTCTATACCATAAACTCTATACCCTACACTCTACACCCTACACTCTACACCCTACACTCTATACCCTACACTCTACACTCTATACCCTACACTCTATACCCTACACTCTACACTCTATACCTTACACTCTATACCCTACACTCTATACCCTACACTCTATACCCTACACTCTACACCCTACACTCTATACCCTACACTCTATACCATACACTCTATACCATACACTCTATACCCTACACTCTACACTCTATACCCTACACTCTACACCCTACACTCTATACCCTACACTCTAATCCCTACACTCTACACTCTATACCCTACACTCTATACCCTACACTCTATACCCTACACTCTACACTCTCTACCCTACACTCTATACCCTGCACACTATACCCTACACTCTATACCCTACACTCTACACTCTATACCCTACACTCTACACTCTATACCCTACACTCTATACCCTACACTCTATACCCTAC
This sequence comes from Ranitomeya imitator, assembly GCF_032444005.1. Classification (NCBI taxonomy): domain Eukaryota; kingdom Metazoa; phylum Chordata; class Amphibia; order Anura; family Dendrobatidae; genus Ranitomeya; species Ranitomeya imitator. Next base: position 538,740 of record NW_027193670.1, on the reverse strand, counting down.
ACTCTATACCCTACACTCTACACTCTATACCCTACACTCTACACTCTATACCCTACACTCTATACCCTACACTCTATACCCTACACTCTATACCCTACACTCTACACTCTATACCCTACACTCTACACTCTATACCCTACACTCTACACTCTAAACCCTACACTCTATACCATACACTCTATACCCTACACTCTATACCCTACACTCTAATCCCTACACTCTACACTCTATACCCTACACTCTATACCCTACACTCTATACCCTACACTCTACACTCTCTACCCTACACTCTATACCCTGCACACTATACCCTACACTCTATACCCTACACTCTACACTCTATACCCTACACTCTACACTCTATACCCTGCACTCTATACCCTACACTCTATACCCTACACTCTATACCCTACACTCTATACCCTACACTCTACACCCTACACTCTACACTCTATACCCTACACTCTACACTCTATACCCTACACTCTATACCCTACACTCTATACCCTACACTCTATACCCTACACTCTATACCCTACACTCTACACTCTATGCCCTACACTCTACACTCTATACCTTACACTCTACACTCTATTCCCTACACTCTGTACCCTACACTCTATACCCTACACTCTACACCCCACACTCTATACCCTACACTCTATACCATACACTCTATACCCTACACTCTACACTCTATACCCTACACTCTACACCCTACACTCTATACACTACACTATAATCCCTACACTCTACAATCTATACCCTACACTCTATACCCTACACTCTATACCCTACACTCTACACTCTCTACCCTACACTCTCTACCCTACACTCTATACCCTACACTCTATACCCTACACTCTACACTCTATACCCTACACTCTACACTCTATACCCTACACTCTATGCCCTACACTCTATACCCTACACTCTACACTCGATGCCCTACACTCTACACTCTATACCCTACACTCTATACCCTACACTCTATACCCTACACTCTACACTCTATACCCTACACTCTATACCCTACACTCTATGCCCTACACTCTATACCCTACACTCTATACCCTACACTCTATACCCTACACTCTATACCCTACACTCTACACTCTATACCCTACACTCTATAGCCTACACTCTACAATCTATACCCTACACTCTATACCCTACACTCTATACCCTACAGTCTATAACCTACACTCTATACCCTACACTCTACACTCTATACCTTACACTCTACACTCTATTCCCTACACTCTATACCCTACACTCTATACCCTACACTCTATACCCTACACTCTATACCCTACACTCTATACCCTACACTCTACACCCTACACTCTATACCCTACACTCTATACCATACACTCTATACCCTACACTCTACACTCTATACCCTACACTCTACATCCTACACTCTATACCCTACACTCTAATCCCGACACTCTACACTCTATACCCTACACTCTATACCCTACACTCTATACCCTACACTCTACACTCTCTACCCTACACTCTATACCCTACACTCTATACCCTACACTCTATACCATACACTCTATACCCTACACTCTATACTCTACACTCTGAACCCTACACTCTATACCCTACACTCTACTCCCTACACTCTATACCCTACACTCTATACCCTACACTCTACACTCTATACCCTACACTCTATACCCTACACTCTATACCCTACACTCTATACCCTACACTCTACACTCTATACCCTACACTCTACACTCTATACCCTGCACTCTATACCCTACACTCTATACCCTACACTCTATACCCTACACTCTATACCCTACACTCTACACTATATACCCTACACTCTATACCCTACACGCTATACCCTACACTCTATACCCTACACTCTACACTATATACCCTACACTCTACACCCTACACTCTATACCCTACACTCTATACCCTACACTCTATACCCTACACTCTTTGCCCTACACTCTATACCCTACACTCTATACCCTACACTCTACACTATATACCCTACACTCTATACCCTACACTCTATACCCTACACTCTATACCCTACACTCTTTGCCCTACACTCTATACCCTACACTCTATACCCTACACTCTATACCATACACTCTATACCCTACACTCTACACTCTATACCCTACACTCTATACCCTACACTCTATGCCCAACATTCTATACCCTACACTCTACACCCTACACTCTATACCCTACACTCTATATCATACACTCTATACCCTACACTCTACACTCTATACCCTACACTCTACACCCTACACTCTATACCCTACACTTTAATCCCTACACTCTACACTCTATACCCTACACTCTATACCCTACACTCTATATCCTACACTCTACACTCTCTACCCTACACTCTATACCCTACACTCTATACCCTACACTCTATACCCTACACTCTACACTCTATACCCTAAACTCTACACTCTATACCCTACACTCTATACCCTACACTCTATACCCTACACTCAATACCCTACACTCTATACCCTACACTCTACACTCTATACCCTACACTCTATACCCTACACTCTATACCCTACACTCTACACTCTATACCCTACACTCTATACCCTACACCCTATGCCCTACACTCTATACCCTACACTCTACACCCTACACTCTATACCTTACACTCTATACCCTACTCTCTATACCCTACACTCTAAACTCTATACCCTACACTCTATACCCTACACTCTATAACATACACTCTACACCCTACACTCTATACCCTACAATCTATACCATACACTCTCTACCCTACACTCTATACCCTACACTCTATACCCTACACTCTATACCATACACTCTATACCCTACACTCTATACCGTACACTCTATACCATACACTCTATACCCTACACTCTATACCCTACACTCTACACCCTACACTCTATACCTTACACTCTATACCCTACACTCTAAACTCTATACCCTACACTCTACACTCTATACCATACACTCTATACCCTACACTCTATACCCTACACTCTATACCCTACACTCTATACCCTACACTCTATACCCTACACTCTACACCTTACACTCTATACCCTACACTCTATACCCTACACTCTAAACTCTATACCCTACACTCTACACTCTATACCCTACACTCTACACTCTATACCCTACACTCTACACTCTACACTCTATACCCTACACTCTACGCTCTATACCCTACACTCTATAACATACACTCTATACCCTACACTCTATACCCTACACTCTATACCATACACTCTATACCCTACACTCTATACCCTACACTCTATACCATACACTCTGTACCCTACACTCTATACCCTACACTCTATACCCTACACCCTATACCCTACACTCTATACCCTACACTCTACACCCTACACTCTATACCTTACACTCTATACCCTACACTCTATACCCTACACTCTAAACTCTATACCCTGCACTCTACACTCTATACCCTACACTCTATACCCTACACTCTATACCCTACACTCTATACCCTACACTCTATACCCTACACTCTATACCCTACACTCTACACTCTATACCCTACACTGTAGACCATACACTCCATACCCTACACTCTATACCGTACACTCCATACCCTACACTCTATACCCTACAATCTATACCCTACACTCTACACCCTACACTCTATACCTTACACTCTATACCCTACACTCTATACCCTACACTCTAAACTCTATACCCTACACTCTACACTCTATACCCTACACTCTATAACATACACTCTATACCCTACACTCTATACCCTACACTCTACACTCTATACCCTACACTCTATACCATACACTCTACACCATACACTCTATAGCATACACTCTATACCCTACACTCTACATTCTATACCCTACACTCTATACCCTACACTCTACACCCTGCACTCTATACCCTACACACTATACCCTACACTCTACACTCTATACCCTACACTCTATACCCTACACTCTATACCCTACACTCTATACCCTACACTCTATACCCTACACTCTATACCCTACACTCTATACCCTACAGTCTATACCCTACACTCTATACCCTACACTCTACACTCTATACCTTACACTCTACACTCTATTCCCTACACTCTATACCTTACACTCTATACCCTACACTCTATACCCTACACTCTATACCCTACACTCTACACCCTACACTCTATACCCTACACTCTATACCATACACTCTATACCCTACACTCTACACTCTATACCCTACACTCTACACCCTACACTCTATACCCTACACTCTAATCCCTACACTCTACACTCTATACCCTACACTCTATACCCTATACTCTACACTCTATACCTTACACTCTACACTCTATTCCCTACACTCTATACCCTACACTCTATACCCTACACTCTATACCATACACTCTATACCCTACACTCTACACTCTATACCCTACACTCTACACACTACACTCTATACCCTACACTCTAATCCCTACACTCTACACTCTATACCCTACACTCTATACCCTACACTCTATACCCTACACTCTACACTCTCTACCCTACACTCTATACCCTACACTCTATAACATACACTCTATACCCTACACTCTACACCCTACACTCTATACCATACACTCTACACTCTATACCCTACACTCTATACCATACACTCTACACCATACACTCTATAGCATACACTCTATACCCTACACTCTACACTCTATACCCTACACTCTATACCCTACACTCTACACCCTGCACTCTATACCCTACACACTATACCCTACACTCTACACTCTATACCCTACACTCTATACCCTACACTCTATACCCTACACTCTACACTCTATACCCTACACTCTACACACTACACTCTATACCCTACACTCTAATCCCTACACTCTACACTCTATACCCTACACTCTATACCCTACACTCTATACCCTACACTCTACACTCTCTACCCTACACTCTATACCCTACACTCTATAACATACACTCTATACCCTACACTCTACACCCTACACTCTATACCATACACTCTACACTCTATACCCTACACTCTATACCATACACTCTACACCATACACTCTATAGCATACACTCTATACCCTACACTCTACACTCTATACCCTACACTCTATACCCTACACTCTACACCCTGCACTCTATACCCTACACACTATACCCTACACTCTACACTCTATACCCTACACTCTATACCCTACACTCTATACCCTACACTCTATACCCTACACTCTACTCTCTATACCCTACACTCTATAGCCTACACTCTACAATCTATACCCTACACTCTATACCCTACATTCTATACCCTACAGTCTATACCCTACACTCTTTACCCTACACTCTACACTCTATACCTTACACTCCACACTCTATTCCCTACACTCTATACCCTACACTCTATACCCTACACTCTATACCCTACACTCTACACCCTACACTCTATACCCTACACTCTATACCATACACTCTATACCCTACACTCTACACTCTATACCCTACACTCTACACCCTACACTCTATACCCTACACTCTAATCCCTACACTCTACACTCTATACCTTACACTCTATACCCTACACTCTACACTCTATACCTTACACTCTACACTCTATTCCCTACACTCTATACCCTACACTCTATACCCTACACTCTATACCCTACACTCTATACCCTACACTCTACACCCTACACTCTATACCCTACACTCTATACCCTACACTCTATACCCTACACTCTATACCCTACACTCTACACCCTACACTCTACACTCTATACCCTACACTCTACACTCTATACCCTACACTCTATACCCTACACTCTATACCCTACACTCTATACCCTACACTCTACACTCTATGCCCTACACTCTACACTCTATACCTTACACTCTACACTCTATTCCCTACACTCTGTACCCTACACTCTATACCCTACACTCTACACCCCACACTCTATACCCTACACTCTATACCATACACTCTATACCCTACACTCTACACTCTATACCCTACACTCTACACCCTACACTCTATACACTACACTATAATCCCTACACTCTACAATCTATACCCTACACTCTATACCCTACACTCTATACCCTACACTCTACACTCTCTACCCTACACTCTCTACCCTACACTCTATACCCTACACTCTATACCCTACACTCTACACTCTATACCCTACACTCTACACTCTATACCCTACACTCTATGCCCTACACTCTATACCCTACACTCTACACTCGATGCCCTACACTCTACACTCTATACCCTACACTCTATACCCTACACTCTATACCCTACACTCTACACTCTATACCCTACACTCTATACCCTACACTCTATGCCCTACACTCTATACCCTACACTCTATACCCTACACTCTATACCCTACACTCTATACCCTACACTCTACACTCTATACCCTACACTCTATAGCCTACACTCTACAATCTATACCCTACACTCTATACCCTACACTCTATACCCTACAGTCTATACCCTACACTCTATACCCTACACTCTACACTCTATACCTTACACTCTACACTCTATTCCCTACACTCTATACCCTACACTCTATACCCTACACTCTATATCCTACACTCTATACCCTACACTCTATACCCTACACTCTACACCCTACACTCTATACCCTACACTCTATACCATACACTCTATACCCTACACTCTACACTCTATACCCTACACTCTATACCCTACACTCTTTGCCCTACACTCTATACCCTACACTCTATACCCTACACTCTATACCCTACACTCTATACCCTACACTCTACACTCTATACCCTACACTCTATAGCCTACACTCTACAATCTATACCCTACACTCTATACCCTACACTCTATACCCTACAGTCTATACCCTACACTCTATACCCTACACTCTACACTCTATACCTTACACTCTACACTCTATTCCCTACACTCTATACCCTACACTCTATACCCTACACTCTATATCCTACACTCTATACCCTACACTCTATACCCTACACTCTACACCCTACACTCTATACCCTACACTCTATACCATACACTCTATACCCTACACTCTACACTCTATACCCTACACTCTACATCCTACACTCTATACCCTACACTCTAATCCCGACACTCTACACTCTATACCCTACACTCTATACCCTACACTCTATACCCTACACTCTACACTCTCTACCCTACACTCTATACCCTACACTCTATACCCTACACTCTACACTCTATACCCTACACTCTATACCCTACACTCTATACCCTACACTCTATACCATACACTCTATACCCTACACTCTATACTCTACACTCTGAACCCTACACTCTATACCCTACACTCTACTCCCTACACTCTACACCCTACACTCTATACCCTACACTTTAATCCCTACACTCTACACTCTATACCCTACACTCTATACCCTACACTCTATATCCTACACTCTACACTCTCTACCCTACACTCTATACCCTACACTCTATACCCTACACTCTATACCCTACACTCTACACTCTATACCCTAAACTCTACACTCTATACCCTACACTCTATACCCTACACTCTATACCCTACACTCAATACCCTACACTCTATACCCTACACTCTACACTCTATACCCTACACTCTATACCCTACACTCTATACCCTACACTCTACACTCTATACCCTACACTCTATACCCTACACCCTATGCCCTACACTCTATACCCTACACTCTACACCCTACACTCTATACCTTACACTCTATACCCTACTCTCTATACCCTACACTCTAAACTCTATACCCTACACTCTATACCCTACACTCTATAACATACACTCTACACCCTACACTCTATACCCTACAATCTATACCATACACTCTCTACCCTACACTCTATACCCTACACTCTATACCCTACACTCTATACCATACACTCTATACCCTACACTCTATACCGTACACTCTATACCATACACTCTATACCCTACACTCTATACCCTACACTCTACACCCTACACTCTATACCTTACACTCTATACCCTACACTCTAAACTCTATACCCTACACTCTACACTCTATACCATACACTCTATACCCTACACTCTATACCCTACACTCTATACCCTACACTCTATACCCTACACTCTATACCCTACACTCTACACCTTACACTCTATACCCTACACTCTATACCCTACACTCTAAACTCTATACCCTACACTCTACACTCTATACCCTACACTCTACACTCTATACCCTACACTCTACACTCTACACTCTATACCCTACACTCTACGCTCTATACCCTACACTCTATAACATACACTCTATACCCTACACTCTATACCCTACACTCTATACCATACACTCTATACCCTACACTCTATACCCTACACTCTATACCATACACTCTGTACCCTACACTCTATACCCTACACTCTATACCCTACACCCTATACCCTACACTCTATACCCTACACTCTACACCCTACACTCTATACCTTACACTCTATACCCTACACTCTATACCCTACACTCTAAACTCTATACCCTGCACTCTACACTCTATACCCTACACTCTATACCCTACACTCTATACCCTACACTCTATACCCTACACTCTATACCCTACACTCTATACCCTACACTCTACACTCTATACCCTACACTGTAGACCATACACTCCATACCCTACACTCTATACCGTACACTCTATACCCTACACTCTATACCCTACAATCTATACCCTACACTCTACACCCTACACTCTATACCTTACACTCTATACCCTACACTCTATACCCTACACTCTAAACTCTATACCCTACACTCTACACTCTATACCCTACACTCTATAACATACACTCTATACCCTACACTCTATACCCTACACTCTACACTCTATACCCTACACTCTATACCATACACTCTACACCATACACTCTATAGCATACACTCTATACCCTACACTCTACATTCTATACCCTACACTCTATACCCTACACTCTACACCCTGCACTCTATACCCTACACACTATACCCTACACTCTACACTCTATACCCTACACTCTATACCCTACACTCTATACCCTACACTCTATACCCTACACTCTATACCCTACACTCTATACCCTACACTCTATACCCTACAGTCTATACCCTACACTCTATACCCTACACTCTACACTCTATACCTTACACTCTACACTCTATTCCCTACACTCTATACCTTACACTCTATACCCTACACTCTATACCCTACACTCTATACCCTACACTCTACACCCTACACTCTATACCCTACACTCTATACCATACACTCTATACCCTACACTCTACACTCTATACCCTACACTCTACACCCTACACTCTATACCCTACACTCTAATCCCTACACTCTACACTCTATACCCTACACTCTATACCCTATACTCTACACTCTATACCTTACACTCTACACTCTATTCCCTACACTCTATACCCTACACTCTATACCCTACACTCTATACCATACACTCTATACCCTACACTCTACACTCTATACCCTACACTCTACACACTACACTCTATACCCTACACTCTAATCCCTACACTCTACACTCTATACCCTACACTCTATACCCTACACTCTATACCCTACACTCTACACTCTCTACCCTACACTCTATACCCTACACTCTATAACATACACTCTATACCCTACACTCTACACCCTACACTCTATACCATACACTCTACACTCTATACCCTACACTCTATACCATACACTCTACACCATACACTCTATAGCATACACTCTATACCCTACACTCTACACTCTATACCCTACACTCTATACCCTACACTCTACACCCTGCACTCTATACCCTACACACTATACCCTACACTCTACACTCTATACCCTACACTCTATACCCTACACTCTATACCCTACACTCTACACTCTATACCCTACACTCTACACACTACACTCTATACCCTACACTCTAATCCCTACACTCTACACTCTATACCCTACACTCTATACCCTACACTCTATACCCTACACTCTACACTCTCTACCCTACACTCTATACCCTACACTCTATAACATACACTCTATACCCTACACTCTACACCCTACACTCTATACCATACACTCTACACTCTATACCCTACACTCTATACCATACACTCTACACCATACACTCTATAGCATACACTCTATACCCTACACTCTACACTCTATACCCTACACTCTATACCCTACACTCTACACCCTGCACTCTATACCCTACACACTATACCCTACACTCTACACTCTATACCCTACACTCTATACCCTACACTCTATACCCTACACTCTATACCCTACACTCTACTCTCTATACCCTACACTCTATAGCCTACACTCTACAATCTATACCCTACACTCTATACCCTACATTCTATACCCTACAGTCTATACCCTACACTCTTTACCCTACACTCTACACTCTATACCTTACACTCCACACTCTATTCCCTACACTCTATACCCTACACTCTATACCCTACACTCTATACCCTACACTCTACACCCTACACTCTATACCCTACACTCTATACCATACACTCTATACCCTACACTCTACACTCTATACCCTACACTCTACACCCTACACTCTATACCCTACACTCTAATCCCTACACTCTACACTCTATACCTTACACTCTATACCCTACACTCTACACTCTATACCTTACACTCTACACTCTATTCCCTACACTCTATACCCTACACTCTATACCCTACACTCTATACCCTACACTCTATACCCTACACTCTACACCCTACACTCTATACCCTACACTCTATACCCTACACTCTATACCCTACACTCTATACCCTACACTCTACACCCTACACTCTACACTCTATACCCTACACTCTACACTCTATACCCTACACTCTATACCCTACACTCTATACCCTACACTCTATACCCTACACTCTACACTCTATGCCCTACACTCTACACTCTATACCTTACACTCTACACTCTATTCCCTACACTCTGTACCCTACACTCTATACCCTACACTCTACACCCCACACTCTATACCCTACACTCTATACCATACACTCTATACCCTACACTCTACACTCTATACCCTACACTCTACACCCTACACTCTATACACTACACTATAATCCCTACACTCTACAATCTATACCCTACACTCTATACCCTACACTCTATACCCTACACTCTACACTCTCTACCCTACACTCTCTACCCTACACTCTATACCCTACACTCTATACCCTACACTCTACACTCTATACCCTACACTCTACACTCTATACCCTACACTCTATGCCCTACACTCTATACCCTACACTCTACACTCGATGCCCTACACTCTACACTCTATACCCTACACTCTATACCCTACACTCTATACCCTACACTCTACACTCTATACCCTACACTCTATACCCTACACTCTATGCCCTACACTCTATACCCTACACTCTATACCCTACACTCTATACCCTACACTCTATACCCTACACTCTACACTCTATACCCTACACTCTATAGCCTACACTCTACAATCTATACCCTACACTCTATACCCTACACTCTATACCCTACAGTCTATACCCTACACTCTATACCCTACACTCTACACTCTATACCTTACACTCTACACTCTATTCCCTACACTCTATACCCTACACTCTATACCCTACACTCTATATCCTACACTCTATACCCTACACTCTATACCCTACACTCTACACCCTACACTCTATACCCTACACTCTATACCATACACTCTATACCCTACACTCTACACTCTATACCCTACACTCTACATCCTACACTCTATACCCTACACTCTAATCCCGACACTCTACACTCTATACCCTACACTCTATACCCTACACTCTATACCCTACACTCTACACTCTCTACCCTACACTCTATACCCTACACTCTATACCCTACACTCTACACTCTATACCCTACACTCTATACCCTACACTCTATACCCTACACTCTATACCATACACTCTATACCCTACACTCTATACTCTACACTCTGAACCCTACACTCTATACCCTACACTCTACTCCCTACACTCTATACCCTACACTCTATACCCTACACTCTACACTCTATACCCTACACTCTATACCCTACACTCTATACCCTACACTCTATACCCTACACTCTACACTCTATACCCTACACTCTACACTCTATACCCTGCACTCTATACCCTACACTCTATACCCTACACTCTATACCCTACACTCTATACCCTACACTCTACACTATATACCCTACACTCTATACCCTACACGCTATACCCTACACTCTATACCCTACACTCTACACTATATACCCTACACTCTACACCCTACACTCTATACCCTACACTCTATACCCTACACTCTATACCCTACACTCTTTGCCCTACACTCTATACCCTACACTCTATACCCTACACTCTACACTATATACCCTACACTCTATACCCTACACTCTATACCCTACACTCTATACCCTACACTCTATACCCTACACTCTTTGCCCTACACTCTATACCCTACACTCTATACCCTACACTCTATACCATACACTCTATACCCTACACTCTACACTCTATACCCTACACTCTATACCCTACACTCTATGCCCAACACTCTATACCCTACACTCTACACCCTACACTCTATACCCTACACTCTATATCATACACTCTATACCCTACACTCTACACTCTATACCCTACACTCTACACCCTACACTCTATACCCTACACTTTAATCCCTACACTCTACACTCTATACCCTACACTCTATACCCTACACTCTATATCCTACACTCTACACTCTCTACCCTACACTCTATACCCTACACTCTATACCCTACACTCTATACCCTACACTCTACACTCTCTACCCTACACTCTATACCCTACACTCTATACCCTACACTCAATACCCTACACTCTATACCCTACACTCTACACTCTATACCCTACACTCTATACCCTACACTCTATACCCTACACTCTACACTCTATACCCTACACTCTATACCCTACACCCTATGCCCTACACTCTATACCCTACACTCTACACCCTACACTCTATACCTTACACTCTATACCCTACTCTCTATACCCTACACTCTAAACTCTATACCCTACACTCTATACCCTACACTCTATAACATACACTCTACACCCTACACTCTATACCCTACAATCTATACCATACACTCTATACCCTACACTCTATACCCTACACTCTATACCCTACACTCTATACCATACACTCTATACCCTACACTCTATACCGTACACTCTATACCATACACTCTATACCCTACACTCTATACCCTACACTCTACACCCTACACTCTATACCTTACACTCTATACCCTACACTCTAAACTCTATACCCTACACTCTACACTCTATACCATACACTCTATACCCTACACTCTATACCCTACACTCTATACCCTACACTCTATACCCTACACTCTATACCCTACACTCTACACCTTACACTCTATACCCTACACTCTATACCCTACACTCTAAACTCTATACCCTACACTCTACACTCTATACCCTACACTCTACACTCTATACCCTACACTCTACACTCTACACTCTATACCCTACACTCTACGCTCTATACCCTACACTCTATAACATACACTCTATACCCTACACTCTATACCCTACAATCTATACCATACACTCTATACCCTACACTCTATACCCTACACTCTATACCCTACACTCTATACCATACACTCTATACCCTACACTCTATACCGTACACTCTATACCATACACTCTATACCCTACACTCTATACCCTACACTCTACACCCTACACTCTATACCTTACACTCTATACCCTACACTCTAAACTCTATACCCTACACTCTACACTCTATACCATACACTCTATACCCTACACTCTATACCCTACACTCTATACCCTACACTCTATACCCTACACTCTACACCTTACACTCTATACCCTACACTCTATACCCTACACTCTAAACTCTATACCCTACACTCTACACTCTATACCCTACACTCTACACTCTATACCCTACACTCTACACTCTACACTCTATACCCTACACTCTACGCTCTATACCCTACACTCTATACCCTACACTCTATACCCTACACTCTATACCATACACTCTATACCCTACACTCTATACTCTACACTCTGAACCCTACACTCTATACCCTACACTCTACTCCCTACACTCTATACCCTACACTCTATACCCTACACTCTACACTCTATACCCTACACTCTATACCCTACACTCTATACCCTACACTCTATACCCTACACTCTACACTCTATACCCTACACTCTACACTCTATACCCTGCACTCTATACCCTACACTCTATACCCTACACTCTATACCCTACACTCTATACCCTACACTCTACACTATATACCCTACACTCTATACCCTACACGCTATACCCTACACTCTATACCCTACACTCTACACTATATACCCTACACTCTACACCCTACACTCTATACCCTACACTCTATACCCTACACTCTATACCCTACACTCTTTGCCCTACACTCTATACCCTACACTCTATACCCTACACTCTACACTATATACCCTACACTCTATACCCTACACTCTATACCCTACACTCTATACCCTACACTCTATACCCTACACTCTTTGCCCTACACTCTATACCCTACACTCTATACCCTACACTCTATACCATACACTCTATACCCTACACTCTACACTCTATACCCTACACTCTATACCCTACACTCTATGCCCAACACTCTATACCCTACACTCTACACCCTACACTCTATACCCTACACTCTATATCATACACTCTATACCCTACACTCTACACTCTATACCCTACACTCTACACCCTACACTCTATACCCTACACTTTAATCCCTACACTCTACACTCTATACCCTACACTCTATACCCTACACTCTATATCCTACACTCTACACTCTCTACCCTACACTCTATACCCTACACTCTATACCCTACACTCTATACCCTACACTCTACACTCTATACCCTAAACTCTACACTCTATACCCTACACTCTATACCCTACACTCTATACCCTACACTCAATACCCTACACTCTATACCCTACACTCTACACTCTATACCCTACACTCTATACCCTACACTCTATACCCTACACTCTACACTCTATACCCTACACTCTATACCCTACACCCTATGCCCTACACTCTATACCCTACACTCTACACCCTACACTCTATACCTTACACTCTATACCCTACTCTCTATACCCTACACTCTAAACTCTATACCCTACACTCTATACCCTACACTCTATAACATACACTCTACACCCTACACTCTATACCCTACAATCTATACCATACACTCTATACCCTACACTCTATACCCTACACTCTATACCCTACACTCTATACCATACACTCTATACCCTACACTCTATACCGTACACTCTATACCATACACTCTATACCCTACACTCTATACCCTACACTCTACACCCTACACTCTATACCTTACACTCTATACCCTACACTCTAAACTCTATACCCTACACTCTACACTCTATACCATACACTCTATACCCTACACTCTATACCCTACACTCTATACCCTACACTCTATACCCTACACTCTACACCTTACACTCTATACCCTACACTCTATACCCTACACTCTAAACTCTATACCCTACACTCTACACTCTATACCCTACACTCTACACTCTATACCCTGCACTCTACACTCTACACTCTATACCCTACACTCTACGCTCTATACCCTACACTCTATAACATACACTCTATACCCTACACTCTATACCCTACAATCTATACCATACACTCTATACCCTACACTCTATACCCTACACTCTATACCCTACACTCTATACCATACACTCTATACCCTACACTCTATACCGTACACTCTATACCATACACTCTATACCCTACACTCTATACCCTACACTCTACACCCTACACTCTATACCTTACACTCTATACCCTACACTCTAAACTCTATACCCTACACTCTACACTCTATACCATACACTCTATACCCTACACTCTATACCCTACACTCTATACCCTACACTCTATACCCTACACTCTATACCCTACACTCTACACCTTACACTCTATACCCTACACTCTATACCCTACACTCTAAACTCTATACCCTACACTCTACACTCTATACCCTACACTCTACACTCTATACCCTACACTCTACACTCTACACTCTATACCCTACACTCTACGCTCTATACCCTACACTCTATAACATACACTCTATACCCTACACTCTATACCCTACACTCTATACCATACACTCTATACCCTACACTCTATACCCTACACTCTATACCATACACTCTGTACCCTACACTCTATACCCTACACTCTATACCCTACACCCTATACCCTACACTCTATACCCTACACTCTACACCCTACACTCTATACCTTACACTCTATACCCTACACTCTATACCCTACACTCTAAACTCTATACCCTGCACTCTACACTCTATACCCTACACTCTATACCCTACACTCTATACCCTACACTCTATACCCTACACTCTATACCCTACACTCTATACCCTACACTATACACTCTATACCCTACACTCTAGACCATACACTCCATACCCTACACTCTATACCGTACACTCTATACCCTACACTCTATACCCTACAATCTATACCCTACACTCTACACCCTACACTCTATACCTTACACTCTATACCCTACACTCTATACCCTACACTCTAAACTCTATACCCTACACTCTACACTCTATACCCTACACTCTATAACATACACTCTATACCCTACACTCTATACCCTACACTCTACACTCTATACCCTACACTCTATACCATACACTCTACACCATACACTCTATAGCATACACTCTATACCCTACACTCTACATTCTATACCCTACACTCTATACCCTACACTCTACACCCTGCACTCTATACCCTACACACTATACCCTACACTCTACACTCTATACCCTACACTCTATACCCTACACTCTATACCCTACACTCTATACCCTACACTCTATACCCTACAGTCTATACCCTACACTCTATACCCTACACTCTACACTCTATACCTTACACTCTACACTCTATTCCCTACACTCTATACCTTACACTCTATACCCTACACTCTATACCCTACACTCTATACCCTACACTCTACACCCTACACTCTATACCCTACACTCTATACCATACACTCTATACCCTACACTCTACACTCTATACCCTACACTCTACACCCTACACTCTATACCCTACACTCTAATCCCTACACTCTACACTCTATACCCTACACTCTATACCCTATACTCTACACTCTATACCTTACACTCTACACTCTATTCCCTACACTCTATACCCTACACTCTATACCCTACACTCTATACCATACACTCTATACCCTACACTCTACACTCTATACCCTACACTCTACACACTACACTCTATACCCTACACTCTAATCCCTACACTCTACACTCTATACCCTACACTCTATACCCTACACTCTATACCCTACACTCTACACTCTCTACCCTACACTCTATACCCTACACTCTATAACATACACTCTATACCCTACACTCTACACCCTACACTCTATACCATACACTCTACACTCTATACCCTACACTCTATACCATACACTCTACACCATACACTCTATAGCATACACTCTATACCCTACACTCTACACCCTGCACTCTATACCCTACACACTATACCCTACACTCTACACTCTATACCCTACACTCTATACCCTACACTCTATACCCTACACTCTATACCCTACACTCTACACTCTATACCCTACACTCTACACACTACACTCTATACCCTACACTCTAATCCCTACACTCTACACTCTATACCCTACACTCTATACCCTACACTCTATACCCTACACTCTACACTCTCTACCCTACACTCTATACCCTACACTCTATAACATACACTCTATACCCTACACTCTACACCCTACACTCTATACCATACACTCTACACTCTATACCCTACACTCTATACCATACACTCTACACCATACACTCTATAGCATACACTCTATACCCTACACTCTACACTCTATACCCTACACTCTATACCCTACACTCTACACCCTGCACTCTATACCCTACACACTATACCCTACACTCTACACTCTATACCCTACACTCTATACCCTACACTCTATACCCTACACTCTATACCCTACACTCTACTCTCTATACCCTACACTCTATAGCCTACACTCTACAATCTATACCCTACACTCTATACCCTACATTCTATACCCTACAGTCTATACCCTACACTCTTTACCCTACACTCTACACTCTATACCTTACACTCCACACTCTATTCCCTACACTCTATACCCTACACTCTATACCCTACACTCTATACCCTACACTCTACACCCTACACTCTATACCCTACACTCTATACCATACACTCTATACCCTACACTCTACACTCTATACCCTACACTCTACACCCTACACTCTATACCCTACACTCTAATCCCTACACTCTACACTCTATACCTTACACTCTATACCCTACACTCTACACTCTATACCTTACACTCTACACTCTATTCCCTACACTCTATACCCTACACTCTATACCCTACACTCTATACCCTACACTCTATACCCTACACTCTACACCCTACACTCTATACCCTACACTCTATACCCTACACTCTATACCCTACACTCTATACCCTACACTCTACACCCTACACTCTACACTCTATACCCTACACTCTACACTCTATACCCTACACTCTATACCCTACACTCTATACCCTACACTCTATACCCTACACTCTACACTCTATGCCCTACACTCTACACTCTATACCTTACACTCTACACTCTATTCCCTACACTCTGTACCCTACACTCTATACCCTACACTCTACACCCCACACTCTATACCCTACACTCTATACCATACACTCTATACCCTACACTCTACACTCTATACCCTACACTCTACACCCTACACTCTATACACTACACTATAATCCCTACACTCTACAATCTATACCCTACACTCTATACCCTACACTCTATACCCTACACTCTACACTCTCTACCCTACACTCTCTACCCTACACTCTATACCCTACACTCTATACCCTACACTCTACACTCTATACCCTACACTCTACACTCTATACCCTACACTCTATGCCCTACACTCTATACCCTACACTCTACACTCGATGCCCTACACTCTACACTCTATACCCTACACTCTATACCCTACACTCTATACCCTACACTCTACACTCTATACCCTACACTCTATACCCTACACTCTATGCCCTACACTCTATACCCTACACTCTATACCCTACACTCTATACCCTACACTCTATACCCTACACTCTACACTCTATACCCTACACTCTATAGCCTACACTCTACAATCTATACCCTACACTCTATACCCTACACTCTATACCCTACAGTCTATACCCTACACTCTATACCCTACACTCTACACTCTATACCTTACACTCTACACTCTATTCCCTACACTCTATACCCTACACTCTATACCCTACACTCTATACCCTACACTCTATACCCTACACTCTATACCCTACACTCTACACCCTACACTCTATACCCTACACTCTATACCATACACTCTATACCCTACACTCTACACTCTATACCCTACACTCTACATCCTACACTCTATACCCTACACTCTAATCCCGACACTCTACACTCTATACCCTACACTCTATACCCTACACTCTATACCCTACACTCTACACTCTCTACCCTACACTCTATACCCTACACTCTATACCCTACACTCTACACTCTATACCCTACACTCTATACCCTACACTCTATACCCTACACTCTATACCATACACTCTATACCCTACACTCTATACTCTACACTCTGAACCCTACACTCTATACCCTACACTCTACTCCCTACACTCTATACCCTACACTCTATACCCTACACTCTACACTCTATACCCTACACTCTATACCCTACACTCTATACCCTACACTCTATACCCTACACTCTACACTCTATACCCTACACTCTACACTCTATACCCTGCACTCTATACCCTACACTCTATACCCTACACTCTATACCCTACACTCTATACCCTACACTCTACACTATATACCCTACACTCTATACCCTACACGCTATACCCTACACTCTATACCCTACACTCTACACTATATACCCTACACTCTACACCCTACACTCTATACCCTACACTCTATACCCTACACTCTATACCCTACACTCTTTGCCCTACACTCTATACCCTACACTCTATACCCTACACTCTACACTATATACCCTACACTCTATACCCTACACTCTATACCCTACACTCTATACCCTACACTCTATACCCTACACTCTTTGCCCTACACTCTATACCCTACACTCTATACCCTACACTCTATACCATACACTCTATACCCTACACTCTACACTCTATACCCTACACTCTATACCCTACACTCTATGCCCAACACTCTATACCCTACACTCTACACCCTACACTCTATACCCTACACTCTATATCATACACTCTATACCCTACACTCTACACTCTATACCCTACACTCTACACCCTACACTCTATACCCTACACTTTAATCCCTACACTCTACACTCTATACCCTACACTCTATACCCTACACTCTATATCCTACACTCTACACTCTCTACCCTACACTCTATACCCTACACTCTATACCCTACACTCTATACCCTACACTCTACACTCTATACCCTAAACTCTACACTCTATACCCTACACTCTATACCCTACACTCTATACCCTACACTCAATACCCTACACTCTATACCCTACACTCTACACTCTATACCCTACACTCTATACCCTACACTCTATACCCTACACTCTACACTCTATACCCTACACTCTATACCCTACACCCTATGCCCTACACTCTATACCCTACACTCTACACCCTACACTCTATACCTTACACTCTATACCCTACTCTCTATACCCTACACTCTAAACTCTATACCCTACACTCTATACCCTACACTCTATAACATACACTCTACACCCTACACTCTATACCCTACAATCTATACCATACACTCTATACCCTACACTCTATACCCTACACTCTATACCCTACACTCTATACCATACACTCTATACCCTACACTCTATACCGTACACTCTATACCATACACTCTATACCCTACACTCTATACCCTACACTCTACACCCTACACTCTATACCTTACACTCTATACCCTACACTCTAAACTCTATACCCTACACTCTACACTCTATACCATACACTCTATACCCTACACTCTATACCCTACACTCTATACCCTACACTCTATACCCTACACTCTATACCCTACACTCTACACCTTACACTCTATACCCTACACTCTATACCCTACACTCTAAACTCTATACCCTACACTCTACACTCTATACCCTACACTCTACACTCTATACCCTACACTCTACACTCTACACTCTATACCCTACACTCTACGCTCTATACCCTACACTCTATAACATACACTCTATACCCTACACTCTATACCCTACAATCTATACCATACACTCTATACCCTACACTCTATACCCTACACTCTATACCCTACACTCTATACCATACACTCTATACCCTACACTCTATACCGTACACTCTATACCATACACTCTATACCCTACACTCTATACCCTACACTCTACACCCTACACTCTATACCTTACACTCTATACCCTACACTCTAAACTCTATACCCTACACTCTACACTCTATACCATACACTCTATACCCTACACTCTATACCCTACACTCTATACCCTACACTCTATACCCTACACTCTATACCCTACACTCTACACCTTACACTCTATACCCTACACTCTATACCCTACACTCTAAACTCTATACCCTACACTCTACACTCTATACCCTACACTCTACACTCTATACCCTACACTCTACACTCTACACTCTATACCCTACACTCTACGCTCTATACCCTACACTCTATACCCTACACTCTATACCCTACACTCTATACCATACACTCTATACCCTACACTCTATACTCTACACTCTGAACCCTACACTCTATACCCTACACTCTACTCCCTACACTCTATACCCTACACTCTATACCCTACACTCTACACTCTATACCCTACACTCTATACCCTACACTCTATACCCTACACTCTATACCCTACACTCTACACTCTATACCCTACACTCTACACTCTATACCCTGCACTCTATACCCTACACTCTATACCCTACACTCTATACCCTACACTCTATACCCTACACTCTACACTATATACCCTACACTCTATACCCTACACGCTATACCCTACACTCTATACCCTACACTCTACACTATATACCCTACACTCTACACCCTACACTCTATACCCTACACTCTATACCCTACACTCTATACCCTACACTCTTTGCCCTACACTCTATACCCTACACTCTATACCCTACACTCTACACTATATACCCTACACTCTATACCCTACACTCTATACCCTACACTCTATACCCTACACTCTATACCCTACACTCTTTGCCCTACACTCTATACCCTACACTCTATACCCTACACTCTATACCATACACTCTATACCCTACACTCTACACTCTATACCCTACACTCTATACCCTACACTCTATGCCCAACACTCTATACCCTACACTCTACACCCTACACTCTATACCCTACACTCTATATCATACACTCTATACCCTACACTCTACACTCTATACCCTACACTCTACACCCTACACTCTATACCCTACACTTTAATCCCTACACTCTACACTCTATACCCTACACTCTATACCCTACACTCTATATCCTACACTCTACACTCTCTACCCTACACTCTATACCCTACACTCTATACCCTACACTCTATACCCTACACTCTACACTCTATACCCTAAACTCTACACTCTATACCCTACACTCTATACCCTACACTCTATACCCTACACTCAATACCCTACACTCTATACCCTACACTCTACACTCTATACCCTACACTCTATACCCTACACTCTATACCCTACACTCTACACTCTATACCCTACACTCTATACCCTACACCCTATGCCCTACACTCTATACCCTACACTCTACACCCTACACTCTATACCTTACACTCTATACCCTACTCTCTATACCCTACACTCTAAACTCTATACCCTACACTCTATACCCTACACTCTATAACATACACTCTACACCCTACACTCTATACCCTACAATCTATACCATACACTCTATACCCTACACTCTATACCCTACACTCTATACCCTACACTCTATACCATACACTCTATACCCTACACTCTATACCGTACACTCTATACCATACACTCTATACCCTACACTCTATACCCTACACTCTACACCCTACACTCTATACCTTACACTCTATACCCTACACTCTAAACTCTATACCCTACACTCTACACTCTATACCATACACTCTATACCCTACACTCTATACCCTACACTCTATACCCTACACTCTATACCCTACACTCTATACCCTACACTCTACACCTTACACTCTATACCCTACACTCTATACCCTACACTCTAAACTCTATACCCTACACTCTACACTCTATACCCTACACTCTACACTCTATACCCTACACTCTACACTCTACACTCTATACCCTACACTCTACGCTCTATACCCTACACTCTATAACATACACTCTATACCCTACACTCTATACCCTACAATCTATACCATACACTCTATACCCTACACTCTATACCCTACACTCTATACCCTACACTCTATACCATACACTCTATACCCTACACTCTATACCGTACACTCTATACCATACACTCTATACCCTACACTCTATACCCTACACTCTACACCCTACACTCTATACCTTACACTCTATACCCTACACTCTAAACTCTATACCCTACACTCTACACTCTATACCATACACTCTATACCCTACACTCTATACCCTACACTCTATACCCTACACTCTATACCCTACACTCTATACCCTACACTCTACACCTTACACTCTATACCCTACACTCTATACCCTACACTCTAAACTCTATACCCTACACTCTACACTCTATACCCTACACTCTACACTCTATACCCTACACTCTACACTCTACACTCTATACCCTACACTATACGCTCTATACCCTACACTCTATAACATACACTCTATACCCTACACTCTATACCCTACACTCTATACCATACACTCTATACCCTACACTCTATACCCTACACTCTATACCATACACTCTGTACCCTACACTCTATACCCTACACTCTATACCCTACACCCTATACCCTACACTCTATACCCTACACTCTACACCCTACACTCTATACCTTACACTCTATACCCTACACTCTATACCCTACACTCTAAACTCTATACCCTGCACTCTACACTCTATACCCTACACTCTATACCCTACACTCTATACCCTACACTCTATACCCTACACTCTATACCCTACACTCTATACCCTACACTCTACACTCTATACCCTACACTCTAGACCATACACTCCATACCCTACACTCTATACCGTACACTCTATACCCTACACTCTATACCCTACAATCTATACCCTACACTCTACACCCTACACTCTATACCTTACACTCTATACCCTACACTCTATACCCTACACTCTAAACTCTATACCCTACACTCTACACTCTATACCCTACACTCTATAACATACACTCTATACCCTACACTCTATACCCTACACTCTACACTCTATACCCTACACTCTATACCATACACTCTACACCATACACTCTATAGCATACACTCTATACCCTACACTCTACATTCTATACCCTACACTCTATACCCTACACTCTACACCCTGCACTCTATACCCTACACACTATACCCTACACTCTACACTCTATACCCTACACTCTATACCCTACACTCTATACCCTACACTCTATACCCTACACTCTATACCCTACACTCTATACCCTACAGTCTATACCCTACACTCTATACCCTACACTCTACACTCTATACCTTACACTCTACACTCTATTCCCTACACTCTATACCTTACACTCTATACCCTACACTCTATACCCTACACTCTATACCCTACACTCTACACCCTACACTCTATACCCTACACTCTATACCATACACTCTATACCCTACACTCTACACTCTATACCCTACACTCTACACCCTACACTCTATACCCTACACTCTAATCCCTACACTCTACACTCTATACCCTACACTCTATACCCTATACTCTACACTCTATACCTTACACTCTACACTCTATTCCCTACACTCTATACCCTACACTCTATACCCTACACTCTATACCATACACTCTATACCCTACACTCTACACTCTATACCCTACACTCTACACACTACACTCTATACCCTACACTCTAATCCCTACACTCTACACTCTATACCCTACACTCTATACCCTACACTCTATACCCTACACTCTACACTCTCTACCCTACACTCTATACCCTACACTCTATAACATACACTCTATACCCTACACTCTACACCCTACACTCTATACCATACACTCTACACTCTATACCCTACACTCTATACCATACACTCTACACCATACACTCTATAGCATACACTCTATACCCTACACTCTACACTCTATACCCTACACTCTATACCCTACACTCTACACCCTGCACTCTATACTCTACACACTATACCCTACACTCTACACTCTATACCCTACACTCTATACCCTACACTCTATACCCTACACTCTATACCCTACACTCTACACTCTATACCCTACACTCTACACACTACACTCTATACCCTACACTTTAATCCCTACACTCTACACTCTATACCCTACACTCTATACCCTACACTCTATACCCTACACTCTACACTCTCTACCCTACACTCTATACCCTACACTCTATAACATACACTCTATACCCTACACTCTACACCCTACACTCTATACCATACACTCTACACTCTATACCCTACACTCTATACCATACACTCTACACCATACACTCTATAGCATACACTCTATACCCTACACTCTACACTCTATACCCTACACTCTATACCCTACACTCTACACCCTGCACTCTATACCCTACACACTATACCCTACACTCTACACTCTATACCCTACACTCTATACCCTACACTCTATACCCTACACTCTATACCCTACACTCTACTCTCTATACCCTACACTCTATAGCCTACACTCTACAATCTATACCCTACACTCTATACCCTACATTCTATACCCTACAGTCTATACCCTACACTCTTTACCCTACACTCTACACTCTATACCTTACACTCCACTCTCTATTCCCTACACTCTATACCCTACACTCTATACCCTACACTCTATACCCTACACTCTACACCCTACACTCTATACCCTACACTCTATACCATACACTCTATACCCTACACTCTACACTCTATACCCTACACTCTACACCCTACACTCTATACCCTACACTCTAATCCCTACACTCTACACTCTATACCTTACACTCTATACCCTACACTCTACACTCTATACCTTACACTCTACACTCTATTCCCTACACTCTATACCCTACACTCTATACCCTACACTCTATACCCTACACTCTATACCCTACACTCTACACCCTACACTCTATACCCTACACTCTATACCCTACACTCTATACCCTACACTCTATACCCTACACTCTACACCCTACACTCTACACTCTATACCCTACACTCTACACTCTATACCCTACACTCTATACCCTACACTCTATACCCTACACTCTATACCCTACACTCTATACCCTACACTCTACACTCTATGCCCTACACTCTACACTCTATACCTTACACTCTACACTCTATTCCCTACACTCTGTACCCTACACTCTATACCCTACACTCTACACCCCACACTCTATACCCTACACTCTATACCATACACTCTATACCCTACACTCTACACTCTATACCCTACACTCTACACCCTACACTCTATACACTACACTATAATCCCTACACTCTACAATCTATACCCTACACTCTATACCCTACACTCTATACCCTACACTCTACACTCTCTACCCTACACTCTCTACCCTACACTCTATACCCTACACTCTATACCCTACACTCTACACTCTATACCCTACACTCTACACTCTATACCCTACACTCTATGCCCTACACTCTATACCCTACACTCTACACTCGATGCCCTACACTCTACACTCTATACCCTACACTCTATACCCTACACTCTATACCCTACACTCTACACTCTATACCCTACACTCTATACCCTACACTCTATGCCCTACACTCTATACCCTACACTCTATACCCTACACTCTATACCCTACACTCTATACCCTACACTCTACACTCTATACCCTACACTCTATAGCCTACACTCTACAATCTATACCCTACACTCTATACCCTACACTCTATACCCTACAGTCTATACCCTACACTCTATACCCTACACTCTACACTCTATACCTTACACTCTACACTCTATTCCCTACACTCTATACCCTACACTCTATACCCTACACTCTATACCCTACACTCTATACCCTACACTCTACACCCTACACTCTATACCCTACACTCTATACCATACACTCTATACCCTACACTCTACACTCTATACCCTACACTCTACATCCTACACTCTATACCCTACACTCTAATCCCGACACTCTACACTCTATACCCTACACTCTATACCCTACACTCTATACCCTACACTCTACACTCTCTACCCTACACTCTATACCCTACACTCTATACCCTACACTCTACACTCTATACCCTACACTCTATACCCTACACTCTATACCCTACACTCTATACCATACACTCTATACCCTACACTCTATACTCTACACTCTGAACCCTACACTCTATACCCTACACTCTACTCCCTACACTCTATACCCTACACTCTATACCCTACACTCTACACTCTATACCCTACACTCTATACCCTACACTCTATACCCTACACTCTATACCCTACACTCTACACTCTATACCCTACACTCTACACTCTATACCCTGCACTCTATACCCTACACTCTATACCCTACACTCTATACCCTACACTCTATACCCTACACTCTACACTATATACCCTACACTCTATACCCTACACGCTATACCCTACACTCTATACCCTACACTCTACACTATATACCCTACACTCTACACCCTACACTCTATACCCTACACTCTATACCCTACACTCTATACCCTACACTCTTTGCCCTACACTCTATACCCTACACTCTATACCCTACACTCTACACTATATACCCTACACTCTATACCCTACACTCTATACCCTACACTCTATACCCTACACTCTATACCCTACACTCTTTGCCCTACACTCTATACCCTACACTCTATACCCTACACTCTATACCATACACTCTATACCCTACACTCTACACTCTATACCCTACACTCTATACCCTACACTCTATGCCCAACACTCTATACCCTACACTCTACACCCTACACTCTATACCCTACACTCTATATCATACACTCTATACCCTACACTCTACACTCTATACCCTACACTCTACACCCTACACTCTATACCCTACACTTTAATCCCTACACTCTACACTCTATACCCTACACTCTATACCCTACACTCTATATCCTACACTCTACACTCTCTACCCTACACTCTATACCCTACACTCTATACCCTACACTCTATACCCTACACTCTACACTCTATACCCTAAACTCTACACTCTATACCCTACACTCTATACCCTACACTCTATACCCTACACTCAATACCCTACACTCTATACCCTACACTCTACACTCTATACCCTACACTCTATACCCTACACTCTATACCCTACACTCTACACTCTATACCCTACACTCTATACCCTACACCCTATGCCCTACACTCTATACCCTACACTCTACACCCTACACTCTATACCTTACACTCTATACCCTACTCTCTATACCCTACACTCTAAACTCTATACCCTACACTCTATACCCTACACTCTATAACATACACTCTACACCCTACACTCTATACCCTACAATCTATACCATACACTCTATACCCTACACTCTATACCCTACACTCTATACCCTACACTCTATACCATACACTCTATACCCTACACTCTATACCGTACACTCTATACCATACACTCTATACCCTACACTCTATACCCTACACTCTACACCCTACACTCTATACCTTACACTCTATACCCTACACTCTAAACTCTATACCCTACACTCTACACTCTATACCATACACTCTATACCCTACACTCTATACCCTACACTCTATACCCTACACTCTATACCCTACACTCTATACCCTACACTCTACACCTTACACTCTATACCCTACACTCTATACCCTACACTCTAAACTCTATACCCTACACTCTACACTCTATACCCTACACTCTACACTCTATACCCTACACTCTACACTCTACACTCTATACCCTACACTCTACGCTCTATACCCTACACTCTATAACATACACTCTATACCCTACACTCTATACCCTACACTCTATACCATACACTCTATACCCTACACTCTATACCCTACACTCTATACCATACACTCTGTACCCTACACTCTATACCCTACACTCTATACCCTACACCCTATACCCTACACTCTATACCCTACACTCTACACCCTACACTCTATACCTTACACTCTATACCCTACACTCTATACCCTACACTCTAAACTCTATACCCTGCACTCTACACTCTATACCCTACACTCTATACCCTACACTCTATACCCTACACTCTATACCCTACACTCTATACCCTACACTCTATACCCTACACTCTACACTCTATACCCTACACTCTAGACCATACACTCCATACCCTACACTCTATACCGTACACTCTATACCCTACACTCTATACCCTACAATCTATACCCTACACTCTACACCCTACACTCTATACCTTACACTCTATACCCTACACTCTATACCCTACACTCTAAACTCTATACCCTACACTCTACACTCTATACCCTACACTCTATAACATACACTCTATACCCTACACTCTATACCCTACACTCTACACTCTATACCCTACACTCTATACCATACACTCTACACCATACACTCTATAGCATACACTCTATACCCTACACTCTACATTCTATACCCTACACTCTATACCCTACACTCTACACCCTGCACTCTATACCCTACACACTATACCCTACACTCTACACTCTATACCCTACACTCTATACCCTACACTCTATACCCTACACTCTATACCCTACACTCTATACCCTACAGTCTATACCCTACACTCTATACCCTACACTCTACACTCTATACCTTACACTCTACACTCTATTCCCTACACTCTATACCTTACACTCTATACCCTACACTCTATACCCTACACTCTATACCCTACACTCTACACCCTACACTCTATACCCTACACTCTATACCATACACTCTATACCCTACACTCTACACTCTATACCCTACACTCTACACCCTACACTCTATACCCTACACTCTAATCCCTACACTCTACACTCTATACCCTACACTCTATACCCTATACTCTACACTCTATACCTTACACTCTACACTCTATTCCCTACACTCTATACCCTACACTCTATACCCTACACTCTATACCATACACTCTATACCCTACACTCTACACTCTATACCCTACACTCTACACACTACACTCTATACCCTACACTCTAATCCCTACACTCTACACTCTATACCCTACACGCTATACCCTACACTCTATACTATACACTCTACACTCTCTACCCTACACTCTATACCCTACACTCTATAACATACACTCTATACCCTACACTCTACACCCTACACTCTATACCATACACTCTACACTCTATACCCTACACTCTATACCATACACTCTACACCATACACTCTATAGCATACACTCTATACCCTACACTCTACACTCTATACCCTACACTCTATACCCTACACTCTACACCCTGCACTCTATACCCTACACACTATACCCTACACTCTACACTCTATACCCTACACTCTATACCCTACACTCTATACCCTACACTCTATACCCTACACTCTACACTCTATACCCTACACTCTACACACTACACTCTATACCCTACACTCTAATCCCTACACTCTACACTCTATACCCTACACTCTATACCCTACACTCTATACCCTACACTCTACACTCTCTACCCTACACTCTATACCCTACACTCTATAACATACACTCTATACCCTACACTCTACACCCTACACTCTATACCATACACTCTACACTCTATACCCTACACTCTATACCATACACTCTACACCATACACTCTATAGCATACACTCTATACCCTACACTCTACACTCTATACCCTACACTCTATACCCTACACTCTACACCCTGCACTCTATACCCTACACACTATACCCTACACTCTACACTCTATACCCTACACTCTATACCCTACACTCTATACCCTACACTCTATACCCTACACTCTACTCTCTATACCCTACACTCTATAGCCTACACTCTACAATCTATACCCTACACTCTATACCCTACATTCTATACCCTACAGTCTATACCCTACACTCTATACCCTACACTCTACACTCTATACCTTACACTCCACACTCTATTCCCTACACTCTATACCCTACACTCTATACCCTACACTCTATACCCTACACTCTACACCCTACACTCTATACCCTACACTCTATACCATACACTCTATACCCTACGCTCTACACTCTATACCCTACACTCTACACCCTACACTCTATACCCTACACTCTAATCCCTACACTCTACACTCTATACCTTACACTCTATACCCTACACTCTACACTCTATACCTTACACTCTACACTCTATTCCCTACACTCTATACCCTACACTCTATACCCTACACTCTATACCCTACACTCTATACCCTACACTCTACACCCTACACTCTATACCCTACACTCTATACCCTACACTCTAATCCCTACACTCTACACTCTATACCCTACACTCTATACCCTACACTCTATACCCTACACACTACACTCTCTAACCTACACTCTATACCCTGCACACTATACCCTACACTCTATACCCTACACTCTACACTCTATACCCTACACTCTACACTCTATACCCTACACTCTATACCCTACACTCTATACCCTACACTCTATACCCTACACTCTATACCCTACACTCTACACTCTATACCCTACACTCTACACTCTATACCCTACACTCTATACCCTACACTCTATAACATACACTCTATACCCTACACTCTACACCCTACACTCTATACCATACACTCTACACTCTATACCCTACACTCTATACCATACACTCTACACCATACACTCTATAGCATACACTCTATACCCTACACTCTACACCCTACACTCTATACCATACACTCTACACTCTATACCCTACACTCTATACCATACACTCTACACCATACACTCTATAGCATACACTCTATACCCTACACTCTAATCCCTACACTCTACACTCTATACCCTACACTCTATACCCTACACTCTATACCCTACACTCTACACTCTCTACCCTACACTCTATACCCTACACTCTATAACATACACTCTATACCCTACACTCTAAACCCTACACTCTATACCATACACTCTACACTCTATACCCTACACTCTATACCATACACTCTACACCATACACTCTATAGCATACACTCTATACCCTACACTCTACACTCTATACCCTACACTCTATACCCCTACACTCTACACCCTGCACTCTATACCCTACACACTATACCCTACACTCTACACTCTATACCCTACACTCTATACCCTACACTCTATACCCTACACTCTACTCTCTATACCCTACACTCTATAGTCTACACTCTACAATCTATACCCTACACTCTATACCCTACACTCTATACCCTACAGTCTATACCCTACACTCTATACCCTACACTCTACACTCTATACCTTACACTCCACACTCTATTCCCTACACTCTATACCCTACACTCTATACCCTACACTCTATACCCTACACTCTACACCCTACACTCTATACCCTACACTCTATACCATACACTCTATACCCTACACTCTACACTCTATACCCTACACTCTACACCCTACACTCTATACCCTACACTCTAATCCCTACACTCTACACTCTATACCTTACACTCTATACCCTACACTCTACACTCTATACCTTACACTCTACACTCTATTCCCTACACTCTATACCCTACACTCTATACCCTACACTCTATACCCTACACTCTATACCCTACACTCTACACCCTACACTCTATACCCTACACTCTATACCCTACACTCTAATCCCTACACTCTACACTCTATACCCTACACTCTATACCCTACACTCTATACCCTACACTCTACACTCTCTACCCTACACTCTATACCCTGCACACTATACCCTACACTCTATACCCTACACTCTACACTCTATACCCTACACTCTACACTCTATACCCTACACTCTATACCCTACACTCTATACCCTACACTCTATACCCTACACTCTATACCCTACACTCTACACTCTATACCCTACACTCTACACTCTATACCCTACACTCTACACTCTATACCCTACACTCTATACCCTACACTCTATACCCTACACTCTATACCCTACACTCTATACCCTACACTCTACACTCTATGCCCTACACTCTACACTCTATACCTTACACTCTACACTCTATTCCCTACACTCTGTACACTACACTCTATACCCTACACTCTACACCCCACACTCTATACCCTACACTCTATACCATACACTCTATACCCTACACTCTACACTCTATACCCTACACTCTACACCCTACACTCTATACACTACACTATAATCCCTACACTCTACAATCTATACCCTACACTCTATACCCTACATTCTATACCCTACACTCTACACTCTCTACCCTACACTCTCTACCCTACACTCTATACCCTACACTCTATACCCTACACTCTACACTCTATACCCTACACTCTACACTCTATACCCTACACTCTATGCCCTACACTCTATTCCCTACACTCTTCACTCGATGCCCTACACTCTACACTCTATACCCTACACTCTACACCCTACACTCTATACCCTACACTCTAATCCCTACACTCTACACTCTATACCTTACACTCTATACCCTACACTCTA
Organism: Ranitomeya imitator; assembly: GCF_032444005.1. Classification (NCBI taxonomy): domain Eukaryota; kingdom Metazoa; phylum Chordata; class Amphibia; order Anura; family Dendrobatidae; genus Ranitomeya; species Ranitomeya imitator. Next base: position 504,139 of record NW_027193670.1, on the reverse strand, counting down.
CACTCTATACCTTACACTCTACACTCTATTCCCTACACTCTATACCCTACACTCTATACCCTACACTCTATACCCTACACTCTACACCCTACACTCTATACCCTACACTCTATACCCTACACTCTAATCCCTACACTCTACACTCTATACCCTACACTCTATACCCTACACTCTATACCCTACACACTACACTCTCTAACCTACACTCTATACCCTGCACACTATACCCTACACTCTATACCCTACACTCTACACTCTATACCCTACACTCTACACTCTATACCCTACACTCTATACCCTACACTCTATACCCTACACTCTATACCCTACACTCTATACCCTACACTCTACACTCTATACCCTACACTCTACACTCTATACCCTACACTCTATACCCTACACTCTATAACATACACTCTATACCCTACACTCTACACCCTACACTCTATACCATACACTCTACACTCTATACCCTACACTCTATACCATACACTCTACACCATACACTCTATAGCATACACTCTATACCCTACACTCTACACCCTACACTCTATACCATACACTCTACACTCTATACCCTACACTCTATACCATACACTCTACACCATACACTCTATAGCATACACTCTATACCCTACACTCTAATCCCTACACTCTACACTCTATACCCTACACTCTATACCCTACACTCTATACCCTACACTCTACACTCTCTACCCTACACTCTATACCCTACACTCTATAACATACACTCTATACCCTACACTCTAAACCCTACACTCTATACCATACACTCTACACTCTATACCCTACACTCTATACCATACACTCTACACCATACACTCTATAGCATACACTCTATACCCTACACTCTACACTCTATACCCTACACTCTATACCCCTACACTCTACACCCTGCACTCTATACCCTACACACTATACCCTACACTCTACACTCTATACCCTACACTCTATACCCTACACTCTATACCCTACACTCTATACCCTACACTCTATACCCTACACTCTACTCTCTATACCCTACACTCTATAGTCTACACTCTACAATCTATACCCTACACTCTATACCCTACACTCTATACCCTACAGTCTATACCCTACACTCTATACCCTACACTCTACACTCTATACCTTACACTCCACACTCTATTCCCTACACTCTATACCCTACACTCTATACCCTACACTCTATACCCTACACTCTACACCCTACACTCTATACCCTACACTCTATACCATACACTCTATACCCTACACTCTACACTCTATACCCTACACTCTACACCCTACACTCTATACCCTACACTCTAATCCCTACACTCTACACTCTATACCTTACACTCTATACCCTACACTCTACACTCTATACCTTACACTCTACACTCTATTCCCTACACTCTATACCCTACACTCTATACCCTACACTCTATACCCTACACTCTATACCCTACACTCTACACCCTACACTCTATACCCTACACTCTATACCCTACACTCTAATCCCTACACTCTACACTCTATACCCTACACTCTATACCCTACACTCTATACCCTACACTCTACACTCTCTACCCTACACTCTATACCCTGCACACTATACCCTACACTCTATACCCTACACTCTACACTCTATACCCTACACTCTACACTCTATACCCTACACTCTATACCCTACACTCTATACCCTACACTCTATACCCTACACTCTATACCCTACACTCTACACTCTATACCCTACACTCTACACTCTATACCCTACACTCTACACTCTATACCCTACACTCTATACCCTACACTCTATACCCTACACTCTATACCCTACACTCTATACCCTACACTCTACACTCTATGCCCTACACTCTACACTCTATACCTTACACTCTACACTCTATTCCCTACACTCTGTACACTACACTCTATACCCTACACTCTACACCCCACACTCTATACCCTACACTCTATACCATACACTCTATACCCTACACTCTACACTCTATACCCTACACTCTACACCCTACACTCTATACACTACACTATAATCCCTACACTCTACAATCTATACCCTACACTCTATACCCTACATTCTATACCCTACACTCTACACTCTCTACCCTACACTCTCTACCCTACACTCTATACCCTACACTCTATACCCTACACTCTACACTCTATACCCTACACTCTACACTCTATACCCTACACTCTATGCCCTACACTCTATTCCCTACACTCTTCACTCGATGCCCTACACTCTACACTCTATACCCTACACTCTATACCCTACACTCTATACCCTACACTCTACACTCTATACCCTACACTCTATACCCTACACTCTATGCCCTACACTCTATACCCTACACTCTATACCCTACACTCTATACCCTACACTCTATACCATACACTCTATACCCTACACTCTACACTCTATACCCTACACTCTACATCCTACACTCTATACCCTACACTCTAATCCCGACACTCTACACTCTATACTCTACACTCTATACCCTACACTCTATGCCCTACACTCTATACCCTACACTCTATAGCCTACACTCTACAATCTATACCCTACACTCTATACCCTACACTCTATACCCTACAGTCTATACCCTACACTCTATACCCTACACTCTACACTCTATACCTTACACTCTACACTCTATTCCCTACACTCTATACCCTACACTCTATACCCTACACTCTATACCATACACTCTATACCCTACACTCTATACCCTACACTCTACACCCTACACTCTATACCCTACACTCTATACCATACACTCTATACCCTACACTCTACACTCTATACCCTACACTCTACATCCTACACTCTATACCCTACACTCTAATCCCGACACTCTACACTCTATACTCTACACTCTATACCCTACACTCTATACCCTACACTCTACACTCTCTACCCTACACTCTATACCCTACACTCTATACCCTACACTCTACACTCTATACCCTACACTCTATACCCTACACTCTATACCCTACACTCTATACCCTACACTCTATACCATACACTCTATACCCTACACTCTATACCCTACACTCTGAACCCTACACTCTATACCCTACACTCTACTCCCTACACTCTATACCCTACACTCTATACCCTACACTCTACACTCTATACCCTACACTCTATACCCTACACTCTATACCCTACACTCTACACTCTATACCCTACACTCTACACTCTATACCCTGCACTCTATACCCTACACTCTATACCCTACACTCTATACCCTACACTCTATACCCTACACTCTACACTATATACCCTACACTCTATACCCTACACTCTATACCCTACACTCTATACCCTACACTCTACACTATATACCCTACACTCTATACCCTACACTCTATACCCTACACTCTATACCCTACACTCTATACCCTACACTCTTTGCCCTACACTCTATACCCTACACTCTATACCCTACACTCTACACTATATACCCTACACTCTATACCCTACACTCTATACCCTACACTCTATACCCTACACTCTATACCCTACACTCTTTGCCCTACACTCTATACCCTACACTCTATATCCTACACTCTATACCATACACTCTATACCCTACACTCTACACTCTATACCCTACACTCTATACCCTACACTCTATGCCCAACACTCTATACCCTACACTCTACACCCTACACTCTATACCCTACACTCTATATCATACACTCTATACCCTACACTCTACACTCTATACCCTACACTCTACACCCTACACTCTATACCCTACACTTTAATCCCTACACTCTACACTCTATACCCTACACTCTATACCCTACACTCTATATCCTACACTCTACACTCTCTACCCTACACTCTATACCCTACACTCTATACCCTACACTCTATACCCTACACTCTACACTCTATACCCTAAACTCTACACTCTATACCCTACACTCTATACCCTACACTCTATACCCTACACTCAATACCCTACACTCTATACCCTACACTCTACACTCTATACCCTACACTCTATACCCTACACTCTATACCCTACACTCTACACTCTATACCCTACACTCTATACCCTACACCCTATGCCCTACACTCTATACCCTACACTCTACACCCTACACTCTATACCTTACACTCTATACCCTACTCTCTATACCCTACACTCTAAACTCTATACCCTACACTCTATACCCTACACTCTATAACATACACTCTACACCCTACACTCTATACCCTACAATCTATACCATACACTCTATACCCTACACTCTATACCCTACACTCTATACCCTACACTCTATACCATACACTCTATACCCTACACTCTATACCCTACACTCTACACCCTACACTCTATACCTTACACTCTATACCCTACACTCTAAACTCTATACCCTACACTCTACACTCTATACCATACACTCTATACCCTACACTCTATACCCTACACTCTATACCCTACACTCTATACCCTACACTCTACACCTTACACTCTATACCCTACACTCTATACCCTACACTCTAAACTCTATACCCTACACTCTACACTCTATACCCTACACTCTACACTCTATACCCTACACTCTACACTCTATACCCTACACTCTACGCTCTATACCCTACACTCTATAACATACACTCTATACCCTACACTCTATACCCTACACTCTATACCATACACTCTATACCCTACACTCTATACCCTACACTCTATACCATACACTCTGTACCCTACACTCTATACCCTACACTCTATACCCTACACCCTATACCCTACACTCTATACCCTACACTCTACACCCTACACTCTATACCTTACACTCTATACCCTACACTCTATACCCTACACTCTAAACTCTATACCCTGCACTCTACACTCTATACCCTACACTCTATACCCTACACTCTATACCCTACACTCTATACCCTACACTCTATACCCTACACTCTACACTCTATACCCTACACTCTAGACCATACACTCCATACCCTACACTCTATACCGTACACTCTATACCCTACACTCTATACCCTACAATCTATACCCTACACTCTACACCCTACACTCTATACCTTACACTCTATACCCTACACTCTATACCCTACACTCTAAACTCTATACCCTACACTCTACACTCTATACCCTACACTCTATAACATACACTCTATACCCTACACTCTATACCCTACACTCTACACTCTATACCCTACACTCTATACCATACACTCTACACCATACACTCTATAGCATACACTCTATACCCTACACTCTACATTCTATACCCTACACTCTATACCCTACACTCTACACCCTGCACTCTATACCCTACACACTATACTCTACACTCTACACTCTATACCCTACACTCTATACCCTACACTCTATACCCTACACTCTATACCCTACACTCTATACCCTACACTCTATACCCTACACTCTACACTCTATACCTTACACTCTACACTCTATTCCCTACACTCTATACCTTACACTCTATACCCTACACTCTATACCCTACACTCTATACCCTACACTCTACACCCTACACTCTATACCCTACACTCTATACCATACACTCTATACCCTACACTCTACACTCTATACCCTACACTCTACACCCTACACTCTATACCCTACACTCTAATCCCTACACTCTACACTCTATACCCTACACTCTATACCCTATACTCTACACTCTATACTTACACTCTACACTCTATTCCCTACACTCTATACCCTACACTCTATACCCTACACTCAATACCCTACACTCTACACCCTACACTCTATACCCTACACTCTATACCATACACTCTATACCCTACACTCTACACTCTATACCCTACACTCTACACACTACACTCTATACCCTACACTCTAAACTCTATACCCTGCACTCTACACTCTATACCCTACACTCTATACCCTACACTCTATACCCTACACTCTATACCCTACACTCTACACTCTATACCCTACACTCTAGACCATACACTCCATACCCTACACTCTATACCGTACACTCTATACCCTACACTCTATACCCTACAATCTATACCCTACACTCTACACCCTACACTCTATACCTTACACTCTATACCCTACACTCTATACCCTACACTCTAAACTCTATACCCTACACTCTACACTCTATACCCTACACTCTATAACATACACTCTATACCCTACACTCTATACCCTACACTCTACACTCTATACCCTACACTCTATACCATACACTCTACACCATACACTCTATAGCATACACTCTATACCCTACACTCTACATTCTATACCCTACACTCTATACCCTACACTCTACACCCTGCACTCTATACCCTACACACTATACTCTACACTCTACACTCTATACCCTACACTCTATACCCTACACTCTATACCCTACACTCTATACCCTACACTCTATACCCTACACTCTATACCCTACAGTCTATACCCTACACTCTATACCCTACACTCTACACTCTATACCTTACACTCTACACTCTATTCCCTACACTCTATACCTTACACTCTATACCCTACACTCTATACCCTACACTCTATACCCTACACTCTACACCCTACACTCTATACCCTACACTCTATACCATACACTCTATACCCTACACTCTACACTCTATACCCTACACTCTACACCCTACACTCTATACCCTACACTCTAATCCCTACACTCTACACTCTATACCCTACACTCTATACCCTATACTCTACACTCTATACCTTACACTCTACACTCTATTCCCTACACTCTATACCCTACACTCTATACCCTACACTCTATACCCTACACTCTACACCCTACACTCTATACCCTACACTCTATACCATACACTCTATACCCTACACTCTACACTCTATACCCTACACTCTACACACTACACTCTATACCCTACACTCTAATCCCTACACTCTACACTCTATACCCTACACTCTATACCCTACACTCTATACCCTACACTCTACACTCTCTACCCTACACTCTATACCCTACACTCTATAACATACACTCTATACCCTACACTCTACACCCTACACTCTATACCATACACTCTACACTCTATACCCTACACTCTATACCATACACTCTACACCATACACTCTATAGCATACACTCTATACCCTACTCTCTACACTCTATACCCTACACTCCATACCCTACACTCTACACCCTGCACTCTATACCCTACACACTATACCCTACACTCTACACTCTATACCCTACACTCTATACCCTACACTCTCTACCCTACACTCTATACCCTACACTCTATACCCTACACTCTACACTCTATACCCTACACTCTATACCCTACACTCTATACCCTACACTCTATACCCTACACTCTATACCATACACTCTATACCCTACACTCTATACCCTACACTCTGAACCCTACACTCTATACCCTACACTCTACTCCCTACACTCTATACCCTACACTCTATACCCTACACTCTACACTCTATACCCTACACTCTATACCCTACACTCTATACCCTACACTCTACACTCTATACCCTACACTCTACACTCTATACCCTGCACTCTATACCCTACACTCTATACCCTACACTCTATACCCTACACTCTATACCCTACACTCTACACTATATACCCTACACTCTATACCCTACACTCTATACCCTACACTCTATACCCTACACTCTACACTATATACCCTACACTCTATACCCTACACTCTATACCCTACACTCTATACCCTACACTCTATACCCTACACTCTTTGCCCTACACTCTATACCCTACACTCTATACCCTACACTCTACACTATATACCCTACACTCTATACCCTACACTCTATACCCTACACTCTATACCCTACACTCTTTGCCCTACACTCTATACCCTACACTCTATATCCTACACTCTATACCATACACTCTATACCCTACACTCTACACTCTATACCCTACACTCTATACCCTACACTCTATGCCCAACACTCTATACCCTACACTCTACACCCTACACTCTATACCCTACACTCTATATCATACACTCTATACCCTACACTCTACACTCTATACCCTACACTCTACACCCTACACTCTATACCCTACACTTTAATCCCTACACTCTACACTCTATACCCTACACTCTATACCCTACACTCTATATCCTACACTCTACACTCTCTACCCTACACTCTATACCCTACACTCTATACCCTACACTCTACACTCTATACCCTAAACTCTACACTCTATACCCTACACTCTATACCCTACACTCTATACCCTACACTCAATACCCTACACTCTATACCCTACACTCTACACTCTATACCCTACACTCTATACCCTACACTCTATACCCTACACTCTACACTCTATACCCTACACTCTATACCCTACACCCTATGCCCTACACTCTATACCCTACACTCTACACCCTACACTCTATACCTTACACTCTATACCCTACTCTCTATACCCTACACTCTAAACTCTATACCCTACACTCTATACCCTACACTCTATAACATACACTCTACACCCTACACTCTATACCCTACAATCTATACCATACACTCTATACCCTACACTCTATACCCTACACTCTATACCCTACACTCTATACCATACACTCTATACCCTACACTCTATACCGTACACTCTATACCATACACTCTATACCCTACACTCTATACCCTACACTCTACACCCTACACTCTATACCTTACACTCTATACCCTACACTCTAAACTCTATACCCTACACTCTACACTCTATACCATACAATCTATACCCTACACTCTATACCCTACACTCTATACCCTACACTCTATACCCTACACTCTACGCCTTACACTCTATACCCTACACTCTATACCCTACACTCTAAACTCTATACCCTACACTCTACACTCTATACCCTACACTCTACACTCTATACCCTACACTCTACACTCTACACTCTATACCCTACACTCTACGCTCTATACCCTACACTCTATAACATACACTCTATACCCTACACTCTATACCCTACACTCTATACCATACACTCTATACCCTACACTCTATACCCTACACTCTATACCATACACTCTGTACCCTACACTCTATACCCTACACTCTATACCCTACACCCTATACCCTACACTCTATACCCTACACTCTACACCCTACACTCTATACCTTACACTCTATACCCTACACTCTATACCCTACACTCTAAACTCTATACCCTGCACTCTACACTCTATACCCTACACTCTATACCCTACACTCTATACCCTACACTCTATACCCTACACTCTATACCCTACACTCTACACCCTACACTCTATACCTTACACTCTATACCCTACACTCTATACCCTACACTCTAAACTCTATACCCTGCACTCTACACTCTATACCCTACACTCTATACCCTACACTCTATACCCTACACTCTATACCCTACACTCTATACCCTACACTCTATACCCTACAATCTATACCCTACACTCTACACCCTACACTCTATACCTTACACTCTATACCCTACACTCTATACCCTACACTCTAAACTCTATACCCTACACTCTACACTCTATACCCTACACTCTATATCATACACTCTATACCCTACACTCTATACCCTACACTCTACACTCTATACCCTACACTCTATACCATACACTCTACACCATACACTCTATAGCATACACTCTATACCCTACACTCTACATTCTATACCCTACACACTATACCCTACACTCTACACCCTGCACTCTATACCCTACACACTATACTCTACACTCTACACTCTATACCCTACACTCTATACCCTACACTCTATACCCTACACTCTATACCCTACACTCTATACCCTACACTCTATACCCTACACTCTACACTCTATACCTTACACTCTACACTCTATTCCCTACACTCTATACCTTACACTCTATACCCTACACTCTATACCCTACACTCTATACCCTACACTCTACACCCTACACTCTATACCCTACACTCTATACCCTACACTCTACACTCTATACCCTACACTCTATACCATACACTCTACACCATACACTCTATAGCATACACTCTATACCCTACACTCTACATTCTATACCCTACACACTATACCCTACACTCTACACCCTGCACTCTATACCCTACACACTATACTCTACACTCTACACTCTATACCCTACACTCTATACCCTACACTCTATACCCTACACTCTATACCCTACACTCTATACCCTACACTCTATACCCTACACTCTACACTCTATACCTTACACTCTACACTCTATTCCCTACACTCTATACCTTACACTCTATACCCTACACTCTATACCCTACACTCTATACCCTACACTCTACACCCTACACTCTATACCCTACACTCTATACCATACACTCTATACCCTACACTCTACACTCTATACCCTACACTCTACACCCTACACTCTATACCCTACACTCTAATCCCTATACTCTACACTCTATACTTACACTCTACACTCTATTCCCTACACTCTATACCCTACACTCTATACCCTACACTCAATACCCTACACTCTACACCCTACACTCTATACCCTACACTCTACACTCTATACCCTACACTCTACACACTACACTCTATACCCTACACTCTAAACTCTATACCCTGCACTCTACACTCTATACCCTACACTCTATACCCTACACTCTATACCCTACACTCTATACCCTACACTCTACACTCTATACCCTACACTCTAGACCATACACTCCATACCCTACACTCTATACCGTACACTCTATACCCTACACTCTATACCCTACAATCTATACCCTACACTCTACACCCTACACTCTATACCTTACACTCTATACCCTACACTCTATACCCTACACTCTAAACTCTATACCCTACACTCTACACTCTATACCCTACACTCTATAACATACACTCTATACCCTACACTCTATACCCTACACTCTACACTCTATACCCTACACTCTATACCATACACTCTACACCATACACTCTATAGCATACACTCTATACCCTACACTCTACATTCTATACCCTACACTCTATACCCTACACTCTACACCCTGCACTCTATACCCTACACACTATACTCTACACTCTACACTCTATACCCTACACTCTATACCCTACACTCTATACCCTACACTCTATACCCTACACTCTATACCCTACAGTCTATACCCTACACTCTATACCCTACACTCTACACTCTATACCTTACACTCTACACTCTATTCCCTACACTCTATACCTTACACTCTATACCCTACACTCTATACCCTACACTCTATACCCTACACTCTACACCCTACACTCTATACCCTACACTCTATACCATACACTCTATACCCTACACTCTACACTCTATACCCTACACTCTACACCCTACACTCTATACCCTACACTCTAATCCCTACACTCTACACTCTATACCCTACACTCTATACCCTATACTCTACACTCTATACCTTACACTCTACACTCTATTCCCTACACTCTATACCCTACACTCTATACCCTACACTCTATACCCTACACTCTACACCCTACACTCTATACCCTACACTCTATACCATACACTCTATACCCTACACTCTACACTCTATACCCTACACTCTACACACTACACTCTATACCCTACACTCTAATCCCTACACTCTACACTCTATACCCTACACTCTATACCCTACACTCTATACCCTACACTCTACACTCTCTACCCTACACTCTATACCCTACACTCTATAACATACACTCTATACCCTACACTCTCCACCCTACACTCTATACCATACACTCTACACTCTATACCCTACACTCTATACCATACACTCTACACCATACACTCTATAGCATACACTCTATACCCTACACTCTACACTCTATACCCTACACTCCATACCCTACACTCTACACCCTGCACTCTATACCCTACACACTATACCCTACACTCTACACTCTATACCCTACACTCTATACCCTACACTCTATACCCTACACTCTATACCCTACACTCTACACTCTATACCCTACACTCTACACACTACACTCTATACCCTACACTCTAATCCCTACACTCTACACTCTATACCCTACACTCTATACCCTACACTCTATACCCTACACTCTACACTCTCTACCCTACACTCTATACCCTACACTCTATAACATACACTCTATACCCTACACTCTACACCCTACACTCTATACCATACACTCTACACTCTATACCCTACACTCTATACCATACACTCTACACCATACACTCTATAGCATACACTCTATACCCTACACTCTACACTCTATACCCTACACTCTATACCCTACACTCTACACCCTGCACTCTATACCCTACACACTATACCCTACACTCTACACTCTATACCCTACACTCTATACCCTACACTCTATACCCTACACTCTACTCTCTATACCCTACACTCTATAGCCTACACTCTACAATCTATACCCTACACTCTATACCCTACACTCTATACCCTACAGCCTATACCCTACACTCTACACTCTATACCTTACACTCCACACTCTATTCCCTACACTCTATACCCTACACTCTATACCCTACACTCTATACCCTACACTCTATACCCTACACTCTACACCCTAGACTCTATACCCTACACTCTATACCATACACTCTATACCCTACACTCTACACTCTATACCCTACACTCTACACCCTACACTCTATACCCTACACTCTAATCCCTACACTCTACACTCTATACCTTACACTCTACACCCTACACTCTATACCCTACACTCTATACCCTACACTCTACACTCTATACCCTACACTCCACACCCTACACTCTATACCCTACACTCTAATCCCTACACTCTACACTCTATACCCTACACTCTATACCCTACACTCTATACCCTACACTCTACACTCTCTACCCTACACTCTATACCCTACACTCTGTACCCTACACTCTATACCCTACACTCTACACTCTATACCCTACACTCTACACTCTATACCCTACACTCTATACCCTACACTCTATACCCTACACTCTACACTTTATACCCTACACTCTATACCCTACACTCTATACCCTACACTCTATACCCTACACTCTACACTATATACCCTACACTCTATACCCTACACTCTATACCCTACACTCTATACCCTACACTCTATACCCTACACTCTTTGCCCTACACTCTATGCCCTACACTCTATACCCTACACTCTACACTATATACCCTACACTCTATACCCTACACTCTATACCCTACACTCTATACCCTACACTCTATACCCTACACTCTTTGCCCTACACTCTATACCCTACACTCTATACCCTACACTCTATACCATACACTCTATACCCTACACTCTACACTCTATACCCTACACTCTATACCCTACACTCTATGCCCAACACTCTATACCCTACACTCTACACCCTACACTCTATACCCTACACTCTATATCATACACTCTATACCCTACACTCTACACTCTATACCCTACACTCTACACCCTACACTCTATACCCTACACTTTAATCCCTACACTCTACACTCTATACCCTACACTCTATACCCTACACTCTATATCCTACACTCTAGACTCTCTACCCTACACTCTATACCCTACACTCTATACCCTACACTCTATACCCTACACTCTACACTCTATACCCTAAACTCTACACTCTATACCCAACACTCTATACCCTACACTCTATACCCTACACTCAATACCCTACACTCTATACCCTACACTCTACACTCTATACCCTACACTCTATACCCTACACTCTATACCCTACACTCTACACTCTATACCCTACACTCTATACCCTACACCCTATGCCCTACACTCTATACCCTACACTCTACACCCTACACTCTATACCTTACACTCTATACCCTACTCTCTATACCCTACACTCTAAACTCTATACCCTACACTCTATACCCTACACTCTATAACATACACTCTACACCCTACACTCTATACCCTACAATCTATACCATACACTCTATACCCTACACTCTATACCCTACACTCTATACCCTACACTCTATACCATACACTCTATACCCTACACTCTATACCGTACACTCTATACCATACACTCTATACCCTACACTCTATACCCTACACTCTACACCCTACACTCTATACCTTACACTCTATACCCTACACTCTAAACTCTATACCCTACACTCTACACTCTATACCATACACTCTATACCCTACACTCTATACCCTACACTCTATACCCTACACTCTATACCCTACACTCTATACCCTACACTCTACACCTTACACTCTATACCCTACACTCTATACCCTACACTCTAAACTCTATACCCTACACTCTACACTCTATACCCTACACTCTACACTCTATACCCTACACTCTACACTCTACACTCTATACCCTACACTCTACGCTCTATACCCTACACTCTATAACATACACTCTATACCCTACACTCTATACCCTACACTCTATACCATACACTCTATACCCTACACTCTATACCCTACACTCTATACCATACACTCTGTACCCTACACTCTATACCCTACACTCTATACCCTACACCCTATACCCTACACTCTATACCCTACACTCTACACCCTACACTCTATACCTTACACTCTATACCCTACACTCTATACCCTACACTCTAAACTCTATACCCTGCACTCTACACTCTATACCCTACACTCTATACCCTACACTCTATACCCTACACTCTATACCCTACACTCTATACCCTACACTCTATACCCTACACTCTACACTCTATACCCTACACTCTAGACCATACACTCCATACCCTACACTCTATACCGTACACTCTATACCCTACACTCTATACCCTACAATCTATACCCTACACTCTACACCCTACACTCTATACCTTACACTCTATACCCTACACTCTATACCCTACACTCTATAACATACACTCTATACCCTACACTCTATACCCTACACTCTACACTCTATACCCTACACTCTATACCATACACTCTACACCATACACTCTATAGCATACACTCTATACCCTACACTCTACATTCTATACCCTACACTCTATACCCTACACTCTACACCCTGCACTCTATACCCTACACACTATACCCTACACTCTACACTCTATACCCTACACTCTATACCCTACACTCTATACCCTACACTCTATACCCTACACTCTATACCCTACAGTCTATACCCTACACTCTATACCCTACACTCTACACTCTATACCTTACACTCTACACTCTATTTCCTACACTCTATACCTTACACTCTATACCCTACACTCTATACCCTACACTCTATACCCTACACTCTACACCCTACACTCTATACCCTACACTCTATACCATACACTCTATACCCTACACTCTACACTCTATACCCTACACTCTACACCCTACACTCTATACCCTACACTCTAATCCCTACACTCTACACTCTATACCCTACACTCTATACCCTATACTCTACACTCTATACCTTACACTCTACACTCTATTCCCTACACTCTATACCCTACACTCTATACCCTACACTCTATACCCTACACTCTACACCCTACACTCTATACCCTACACTCTATACCATACACTCTATACCCTACACTCTACACTCTATACCCTACACTCTACACACTACACTCTATACCCTACACTCTAATCCCTACACTCTACACTCTATACCCTACACTCTATACCCTACACTCTATACCCTACACTCTACACTCTCTACCCTACACTCTATACCCTACACTCTATAACATACACTCTATACCCTACACTCTACACCCTACACTCTATATCATACACTCTACACTCTATACCCTACACTCTATACCATACACTCTACACCATACACTCTATAGCATACACTCTACACCCTACACTCTACACTCTATACCCTACACTCTATACCCTACACTCTACACCCTGCACTCTATACCCTACACACTATACCCTACACTCTACACTCTATACCCTACACTCTATACCCTACACTCTATACCCTACACTCTATACCCTACACTCTACACTCTATACCCTACACTCTACACACTACACTCTATACCCTACACTCTAATCCCTACACTCTACACTCTATACCCTACACTCTATACCCTACACTCTATACCCTACACTCTACACTCTCTACCCTACACTCTATACCCTACACTCTATAACATACACTCTATACCCTACACTCTACACCCTACACTCTATACCATACACTCTACACTCTATACCCTACACTCTATACCATACACTCTACACCATACACTCTATAGCATACACTCTATACCCTACACTCTACACTCTATACCCTACACTCTATACCCTACACTCTACACCCTGCACTCTATACCCTACACACTATACCCTACACTCTACACTCTATACCCTACACTCTATACCCTACACTCTATACCCTACACTCTATACCCTACACTCTACTCTCTATACCCTACACTCTATAGCCTACACTCTACAATCTATACCCTACACTCTATACCCTACACTCTATACCCTACAGTCTATACCCTACACTCTATACCCTACACTCTACACTCTATACCTTACACTCCACACTCTATTCCCTACACTCTATACCCTACACTCTATACCCTACACTCTATACCCTACACTCTACACCCTACACTCTATACCCTACACTCTATACCATACACTCTACACTCTATACCCTACACTCTACACCCTACACTCTATACCCTACACTCTAATCCCTACACTCTACACTCTATACCTTACACTCTATACCATACACTCTACACTCTATACCTTACACTCTACACTCTATTCCCTACACTCTATACCCTACACTCTATACCCTACACTCTATACCCTACACTATACACCCTACACTCTATACCCTACACTCTATACCCTACACTCTAATCCCTACACTCTACACTCTATACCCTACACTCTATACCCTACACTCTATACCCTACACTCTACACTCTCTACCCTACACTCTATACCCTGCACACTATACCCTACACTCTATACCCTACACTCTACACTCTATACCCTACACTCTACACTCTATACCCTACACTCTATACCCTACACTCTATACCCTACACTCTATACCCTACACTCTATACCCTACACTCTACACTCTATACCCTACACTCTACACTCTATACCCTACACTCTACACTCTATACCCTACACTCTATACCCTACACTCTATACCCTACACTCTATACCCTACACTCTATACCCTACACTCTACACTCTATGCCCTACACTCTACACTCTATACCTTACACTCTACACTCTATTCCCTACACTCTGTACCCTACACTCTATACCCTACACTCTACACCCCACACTCTATACCCTACACTCTATACCATACACTCTATACCCTACACTCTACACTCTATACCCTACACTCTACACCCTACACTCTATACACTACACTATAATCCCTACACTCTACAATCTATACCCTACACTCTATACCCTACACTCTATACCCTACACTCTACACTCTCTACCCTACACTCGCTACCCTACACTCTATACCCTACACTCTATACCCTACACTCTACACTCTATACCCTACACTCTACACTCTATACCCTACACTCTATGCCCTACACTCTATACCCTACACTCTACACTCGATGCCCTACACTCTACACTCTATACCCTACACTCTATACCCTACACTCTATACCCTACACTCTATGCCCTACACTCTATACCCTACACTCTATACCCTACACTCTATACCCTACACTCTATACCCTACACTCTACACTCTATTCCCTACACTCTATAGCCTACACTCTACAATCTATACCCTACACTCTATACCCTACACTCTATACCCTACAGTCTATACCCTACACTCTATACCCTACACTCTACACTCTATACCTTACACTCTACACTCTATTCCCTACACTCTATACCATACACTCTATACCCTACACTCTATACCCTACACTCTACACCCTACACTCTATACCCTACACTCTATACCATACACTCTATACCCTACACTCTACACTCTATACCCTACACTCTACATCCTACACTCTATACCCTACACTCTAATCCCGACACTCTACACTCTATACCCTACACTCTATACCCTACACTCTATACCCTACACTCTATACCCTACACTCTATACCATACACTCTATACCCTACACTGTATACCCTACACTCTACACTCTATACCCTACACTCTATACCCTACACTCTATACCCTACACTCTATACCCTACACTCTATACCATACACTCTATACCCTACACTCTATACCCTACACTCTGAACCCTACACTCTATACCCTACACTCTACTCCCTACACTCTATACCCTACACTCTATACCCTACACTCTACACTCTATACCCTACACTCTATACCCTACACTCTATACCCTACACTCTATACCCTACACTCTACACTCTATACCCTACACTCTACACTCTATACCCTGCACTCTATACCCTACACTCTATACCCTACACTCTATACCCTACACTCTATACCCTACACTCTACACTATATACCCTACACTCTATACCCTACACTCTATACCCTACACTCTATACCCTACACTCTACACTATATACCCTACACTCTATACCCTACACTCTATACCCTACACTCTATACCCTACACTCTATACCCTACACTCTTTGCCCTACACTCTATACCCTACACTCTATACCCTACACTCTACACTATATACCCTACACTCTATACCCTACACTCTATACCCTACACTCTATACCCTACACTCTATACCCTACACTCTTTGCCCTACACTCTATACCCTACACTCTATACCCTACACTCTATACCATACACTCTATACCCTACACTCTACACTCTATACCCTACACTCTATACCCTACACTCTATGCCCAACACTCTATACCCTACACTCTACACCCTACACTCTATACCCTACACTCTATATCATACACTCTATACCCTACACTCTACACTCTATACCCTACACTCTACACCCTACACTCTATACCCTACACTTTAATCCCTACACTCTACACTCTATACCCTACACTCTATACCCTACACTCTATATCCTACACTCTACACTCTCTACCCTACACTCTATACCCTACACTCTATACCCTACACTCTATACCCTACACTCTACACTCTATACCCTAAACTCTACACTCTATACCCTACACTCTATACCCTACACTCTATACCCTACACTCAATACCCTACACTCTATACCCTACACTCTACACTCTATACCCTACACTCTATACCCTACACTCTATACCCTACACTCTACACTCTATACCCTACACTCTATACCCTACACCCTATGCCCTACACTCTATACCCTACACTCTACACCCTACACTCTATACCTTACACTCTATACCCTACTCTCTATACCCTACACTCTAAACTCTATACCCTACACTCTATACCCTACACTCTATAACATACACTCTACACCCTACACTCTATACCCTACACTCTACACTCTATACCCTACACTCTAGACCATACACTCCATACCCTACACTCTATACCGTACACTCTATACCCTACACTCTATACCCTACAATCTATACCCTACACTCTACACCCTACACTCTATACCGTACACTCTATACCCTACACTCTATACCCTACAATCTATACCCTACACTCTACACCCTACACTCTATACCTTACACTCTATACCCTACACTCTATACCCTACACTCTAAACTCTATACCCTACACTCTACACTCTATACCCTACACTCTATAACATACACTCTATACCCTACACTCTATACCCTACACTCTACACTCTATACCCTACACTCTTTACCATACACTCTACACCATACACTCTATACCCTACACACTATACTCTACACTCTACACTCTATACCCTACACTCTATACCCTACACTCTATACCTTACACTCTATACCCTACACTCTATACCCTACACTCTATACCCTACACTCTATACCCTACACTCTATACCCTACACTCTATACCATACACTCTATACCCTACACTCTACACTCTATACCCTACACTCTACACCCTACACTCTATACCCTACACTCTAATCCCTACACTCTACACTCTATACCCTACACTCTATACCCTATACTCTACACTCTATACTTACACTCTACACTCTATTCCCTACACTCTATACCCTACACTCTATACCCTAGACTCAATACCCTACACTCTACACCCTACACTCTATACCCTACACTCTATACCATACACTCTATACCCTACACTCTACACTCTATACCCTACACTCTACACACTACACTCTATACCCTACACTCTAAACTCTATACCCTGCACTCTACACTCTATACCCTACACTCTATACCCTACACTCTATACCCTACACTCTATACCCTACACTCTATACCCTACACTCTACACTCTATACCCTACACTCTAGACCATACACTCCATACCCTACACTCTATACCGTACACTCTATACCCTACACTCTATACCCTACAATCTATACCCTACACTCTACACCCTACACTCTATACCTTACACTCTATACCCTACACTCTATACCCTACACTCTAAACTCTATACCCTACACTCTACACTCTATACCCTACACTCTATAACATACACTCTATACCCTACACTCTATACCCTACACTCTACACTCTATACCCTACACTCTATACCATACACTCTACACCATACACTCTATAGCATACACTCTATACCCTACACTCTACATTCTATACCCTACACTCTATACCCTACACTCTACACCCTGCACTCTATACCCTACACACTATACTCTACACTCTACACTCTATACCCTACACTCTATACCCTACACTCTATACCCTACACTCTATACCCTACACTCTATACCCTACACTCTATACCCTACAGTCTATACCCTACACTCTATACCCTACACTCTACACTCTATACCTTACACTCTACACTCTATTCCCTACACTCTATACCTTACACTCTATACCCTACACTCTATACCCTACACTCTATACCCTACACTCTACACCCTACACTCTATACCCTACACTCTATACCATACACTCTATACCCTACACTCTACACTCTATACCCTACACTCTACACCCTACACTCTATACCCTACACTCTAATCCCTACACTCTACACTCTATACCCTACACTCTATACCCTATACTCTACACTCTATACCTTACACTCTACACTCTATTCCCTACACTCTATACCCTACACTCTATACCCTACACTCTATACCCTACACTCTACACCCTACACTCTATACCCTACACTCTATACCATACACTCTATACCCTACACTCTACACTCTATACCCTACACTCTACACACTACACTCTATACCCTACACTCTAATCCCTACACTCTACACTCTATACCCTACACTCTATACCCTACACTCTATACCCTACACTCTACACTCTCTACCCTACACTCTATACCCTACACTCTATAACATACACTCTATACCCTACACTCTACACCCTACACTCTATACCATACACTCTACACTCTATACCCTACACTCTATACCATACACTCTACACCATACACTCTATAGCATACACTCTATACCCTACACTCTACACTCTATACCCTACACTCCATACCCTACACTCTACACCCTGCACTCTATACCCTACACACTATACCCTACACTCTACACTCTATACCCTACACTCTATACCCTACACTCTATACCCTACACTCTATACCCTACACTCTACACTCTATACCCTACACTCTACACACTACACTCTATACCCTACACTCTAATCCCTACACTCTACACTCTATACCCTACACTCTATACCCTACACTCTATACCCTACACTCTACACTCTCTACCCTACACTCTATACCCTACACTCTATAACATACACTCTATACCCTACACTCTACACCCTACACTCTATACCATACACTCTACACTCTATACCCTACACTCTATACCATACACTCTACACCATACACTCTATAGCATACACTCTATACCCTACACTCTACACTCTATACCCTACACTCTATACCCTACACTCTACACCCTGCACTCTATACCCTACACACTATACCCTACACTCTACACTCTATACCCTACACTCTATACCCTACACTCTATACCCTACACTCTACTCTCTATACCCTACACTCTATAGCCTATACTCTACAATCTATACCCTACACTCTATACCCTACACTCTATACCCTACAGTCTATACCCTACACTCTATACCCTACACTCTACACTCTATACCTTACACTCCACACTCTATTCCCTACACTCTATACCCTACACTCTATACCCTACACTCTATACCCTACACTCTATACCTTACACTCTACACCCTAGACTCTATACCCTACACTCTATACCATACACTCTATACCCTACACTCTACACTCTATACCCTACACTCTACACCCTACACTCTATACCCTACACTCTAATCCCTACACTCTACACTCTATACCTTACACTCTATACCCTACACTCTACACTCTATACCTTACACTCTACACTCTATTCCCTACACTCTATACCCTACACTCTATACCCTACACTCTATACCCTACACTCTATACCCTACACTCTACACCCTACACTCTATACCCTACACTCTATACCATACACTCTATACCCTACACTCTACACTCTATACCCTACACTCCACACCCTACACTCTATACCCTACACTCTAATCCCTACACTCTACACTCTATACCCTACACTCTATACCCTACACTCTATACCCTACACTCTACACTCTCTACCCTACACTCTATACCCTACACTCTGTACCCTACACTCTATACCCTACACTCTACACTCTATACCCTACACTCTACACTCTATACCCTACACTCTATACCCTACACTCTATACCCTACACTCTACACTTTATACCCTACACTCTATACCCTACACTCTATACCCTACACTCTATACCCTACACTCTACACTATATACCCTACACTCTATACCCTACACTCTATACCCTACACTCTATACCCTACACTCTATACCCTACACTCTTTGCCCTACACTCTATACCCTACACTCTATACCCTACACTCTACACTATATACCCTACACTCTATACCCTACACTCTATACCCTACACTCTATACCCTACACTCTATACCCTACACTCTTTGCCCTACACTCTATACCCTACACTCTATACCCTACACTCTATACCATACACTCTATACCCTACACTCTACACTCTATACCCTACACTCTATACCCTACACTCTATGCCCAACACTCTATACCCTACACTCTACACCCTACACTCTATACCCTACACTCTATATCATACACTCTATACCCTACACTCTACACTCTATACCCTACACTCTACACCCTACACTCTATACCCTACACTTTAATCCCTACACTCTACACTCTATACCCTACACTCTATACCCTACACTATATATCCTACACTCTACACTCTCTACCCTACACTCTATACCCTACACTCTATACCCTACACTCTATACCCTACACTCTACACTCTATACCCTAAACTCTACACTCTATACCCTACACTCTATACCCTACACTCTATACCCTACACTCAATACCCTACACTCTATACCCTACACTCTACACTCTATACCCTACACTCTATACCCTACACTCTATACCCTACACTCAATACCCTACACTCTATACCCTACACTCTACACTCTATACCCTACACTCTATACCCTACACTCTATACCCTACACTCTACACTCTATACCCTACACTCTATACCCAACACCCTATGCCCTACACTCTATACCCTACACTCTACACCCTACACTCTATACCTTACACTCTATACCCTACTCTCTATACCCTACACTCTAAACTCTATACCCTACAGTCTATACCCTACACTCTATAACATACACTCTACACCCTACACTCTATACCCTACAATCTATACCATACACTCTATACCCTACACTCTATACCCTACACTCTATACCCTACACTCTATACCATACACTCTATACCCTACACTCTATACCGTACACTCTATACCATACACTCTATACCCTACACTCTATACCCTACACTCTACACCCTACACTCTATACCTTACACTCTATACCCTACACTCTAAACTCTATACCCTACACTCTACACTCTATACCATACACTCTATACCCTACACTCTATACCCTACACTCTATACCCTACACTCTATACCCTACACTCTATACCCTACACTCTACACCTTACACTCTATACCCTACACTCTATACCCTACACTCTAAACTCTATACCCTACACTCTACACTCTATACCCTACACTCTACACTCTATACCCTACACTCTACACTCTACACTCTATACCCTACACTCTACGCTCTATACCCTACACTCTATAACATACACTCTATACCCTACACTCTATACCCTACACTCTATACCATACACTCTATACCCTACACTCTATACCCTACACTCTATACCATACACTCTGTACCCTACACTCTATACCCTACACTCTATACCCTACACCCTATACCCTACACTCTATACCCTACACTCTACACCCTACACTCTATACCTTACACTCTATACCCTACACTCTATACCCTACACTCTAAACTCTATACCCTGCACTCTACACTCTATACCCTACACTCTATACCCTACACTCTATACCCTACACTCTATACCCTACACTCTATACCCTACACTCTATACCCTACACTCTATACCCTACACTCTACACTCTATACCCTACAATCTAGACCATACACTCCATACCCTACACTCTATACCGTACACTCTATACCCTACACTCTATACCCTACAATCTATACCCTACACTCTACACCCTACACTCTATACCTTACACTCTATACCCTACACTCTATACCCTACACTCTAAACTCTATACCCTACACTCTACACTCTATACCCTACACTCTATAACATACACTCTATACCCTACACTCTATACCCTACACTCTACACTCTATACCCTACACTCTATACCATACACTCTACACCATACACTCTATAGCATACACTCTATACCCTACACTCTACATTCTATACCCTACACTCTATACCCTACACTCTACACCCTGCACTCTATACCCTACACACTATACCCTACACTCTACACTCTATACCCTACACTCTATACCCTACACTCTATACCCTACACTCTATACCCTACACTCTATACCCTACAGTCTATACCCTACACTCTATACCCTACACTCTACACTCTATACCTTACACTCTACACTCTATTCCCTACACTCTATACCTTACACTCTATACCCTACACTCTATACCCTACACTCTATACCCTACACTCTACACCCTACACTCTATACCCTACACTCTATACCATACACTCTATACCCTACACTCTACACTCTATACCCTACACTCTACACCCTACACTCTATACCCTACACTCTAATCCCTACACTCTACACTCTATACCCTACACTCTATACCCTATACTCTACACTTTATACCTTACACTCTACACTCTATTCCCTACACTCTATACCCTACACTCTATACCCTACACTCTATACCCTACACTCTACACCCTACACTCTATACCCTACACTCTATACCATACACTCTATACCCTACACTCTACACTCTATACCCTACACTCTACACACTACACTCTATACCCTACACTCTAATCCCTACACTCTACACTCTATACCCTACACTCTATACCCTACACTCTATACCCTACACTCTACACTCTCTACCCTACACTCTATACCCTACACTCTATAACATACACTCTATACCCTACACTCTACACCCTACACTCTATACCATACACTCTACACTCTATACCCTACACTCTATACCATACACTCTACACCATACACTCTATAGCATACACTCTATACCCTACACTCTACACTCTATACCCTACACTCTATACCCTACACTCTACACCCTGCACTCTATACCCTACACACTATACCCTACACTCTACACTCTATACCCTACACTCTATACCCTACACTCTATACCCTACACTCTATACCCTACACTCTACACTCTATACCCTACACTCTACACACTACACTCTATACCCTACACTCTAATCCCTACACTCTACACTCTATACCCTACACTCTATACCCTACACTCTATACCCTACACTCTACACTCTCTACCCTACACTCTATACCCTACACTCTATAACATACACTCTATACCCTACACTCTACACCCTACACTCTATACCATACACTCTACACTCTATACCCTACACTCTATACCATACACTCTACACCATACACTCTATAGCATACACTCTATACCCTACACTCTACACTCTATACCCTACACTCTATACCCTACACTCTACACCCTGCACTCTATACCCTACACACTATACCCTACACTCTACACTCTATACCCTACACTCTATACCCTACACTCTATACCCTACACTCTATACCCTACACTCTACTCTCTATACCCTACACTCTATAGCCTACACTCTACAATCTATACCCTACACTCTATACCCTACACTCTATACCCTACACTCTATACCCTACAGTCTATACCCTACACTCTATACCCTACACTCTACACTCTATACCTTACACTCCACACTCTATTCCCTACACTCTATACCCTACACTCTATACCCTACACTCTATACCCTACACTCTATACCCTACACTCTACACCCTACACTCTATACCCTACACTCTATACCATACACTCTACACTCTATACCCTACACTCTACACCCTACACTCTATACCCTACACTCTAATCCCTACACTCTACACTCTATACCTTACACTCTATACCATACACTCTACACTCTATACCTTACACTCTACACTCTATTCCCTACACTCTATACCCTACACTCTATACCCTACATTCTATACCCTACACTCTACACCCTACACTCTATACCCTACACTCTATACCCTACACTCTAATCCCTACACTCTACACTCTATACCCTACACTCTATACCCTACACTCTATACCCTACACTCTACACTCTCTACCCTACACTCTATACCCTGCACACTATACCCTACACTCTATACCCTACACTCTACACTCTATACCCTACACTCTACACTCTATACCCTACACTCTATACCCTACACTCTATACCCTACACTCTATACCCTACACTCTACACTCTATACCCTACACTCTACACTCTATACCCTACACTCTACACTCTATACCCTACACTCTATACCCTACACTCTATACCCTACACTCTATACCCTACACTCTATACCCTACACTCTACGCCCTACACTCTACACTCTATACCTTACACTCTACACTCTATTCCCTACACTCTGTACCCTACACTCTATACCCTACACTCTACACCCCACACTCTATACCCTACACTCTATACCATACACTCTATACCCTACACTCTACACTCTATACCCTACACTCTACACCCTACACTCTATACACTACACTATAATCCCTACACTCTACAATCTATACCCTACACTCTATACCCTACACTCTATACCCTACACTCTACACTCTCTACCCTACACTCTCTACCCTACACTCTATACCCTACACTCTATACCCTACACTCTACACTCTATACCCTACACTCTACACTCTATACCCTACACTCTATGCCCTACACTCTATACCCTACACTCTATGCCCTACACTCTATACCCTACACTCTACACTCGATGCCCTACACTCTACACTCTATACCCTACACTCTATACCCTACACTCTATACCCTACACTCTATGCCCTACACTCTATACCCTACACTCTATACCCTACACTCTATACCCTACACTCTACACTCTATTCCCTACACTCTATAGCCTACACTCTACAATCTATACCCTACACTCTATACCCTACACTCTATACCCTACAGTCTATACCCTACACTCTATACCCTACACTCTACACTCTATACCTTACACTCTACACTCTATTCCCTACACTCTATACCATACACTCTATACCCTACACTCTATACCCTACACTCTACACCCTACACTCTATACCCTACACTCTATACCATACACTCTATACCCTACACTCTACACTCTATACCCTACACTCTACATCCTACACTCTATACCCTACACTCTATACCCTACACTCTAATCCCTACACTCTACACTCTATACCCTACACTCTATACCCTACACTCTATACCCTACACTCTACACTCTCTACCCTACACTCTATACCCTGCACACTATACCCTACACTCTATACCCTACACTCTACACTCTATACCCTACACTCTACACTCTATACCCTACACTCTATACCCTACACTCTATACCCTACACTCTATACCCTACACTCTACACTCTATACCCTACACTCTACACTCTATACCCTACACTCTACACTCTATACCCTACACTCTATACCCTACACTCTATACCCTACACTCTATACCCTACACTCTATACCCTACACTCTACACTCTATGCCCTACACTCTACACTCTATACCTTACACTCTACACTCTATTCCCTACACTCTGTACCCTACACTCTATACCCTACACTCTACACCCCACACTCTATACCCTACACTCTATACCATACACTCTATACCCTACACTCTACACTCTATACCCTACACTCTACACCCTACACTCTATACACTACACTATAATCCCTACACTCTACAATCTATACCCTACACTCTATACCCTACACTCTATACCCTACACTCTACACTCTCTACCCTACACTCTCTACCCTACACTCTATACCCTACACTCTATACCCTACACTCTACACTCTATACCCTACACTCTACACTCTATACCCTACACTCTATGCCCTACACTCTATACCCTACACTCTACACTCGATGCCCTACACTCTACACTCTATACCCTACACTCTATACCCTACACTCTATACCCTACACTCTATGCCCTACAGTCTATACCCTACACTCTATACCCTACACTCTATACCCTACACTCTACACTCTATTCCCTACACTCTATAGCCTACACTCTACAATCTATACCCTACACTCTATACCCTACACTCTATACCCTACAGTCTATACCCTACACTCTATACCCTACACTCTACACTCTATACCTTACACTCTACACTCTATTCCCTACACTCTATACCATACACTCTATACCCTACACTCTATACCCTACACTCTACACCCTACACTCTATACCCTACACTCTATACCATACACTCTATACCCTACACTCTACACTCTATACCCTACACTCTACATCCTACACTCTATACCCTACACTCTAATCCCGACACTCTACACTCTATACCCTACACTCTATACCCTACACTCTATACCCTACACTCTATACCCTACACTCTATACCATACACTCTATACCCTACACTCTATACCCTACACTCTACACTCTATACCCTACACTCTATACCCTACACTCTATACCCTACACTCTATACCCTACACTCTATACCATACACTCTATACCCTACACTCTATACCCTACACTCTGAACCCTACACTCTATACCCTACACTCTACTCCCTACACTCTATACCCTACACTCTATACCCTACACTCTACACTCTATACCCTACACTCTATACCCTACACTCTATACCCTACACTCTATACCCTACACTCTACACTCTATACCCTACACTCTACACTCTATACCCTACACTCTATACCCTATACTCTACACTCTATACCTTACACTCTACACTCTATTCCCTACACTCTATACCCTACACTCTATACCCTACACTCTATACCCTACACTCTACACCCTACACTCTATACCCTACACTCTATACCATACACTCTATACCCTACACTCTACACTCTATACCCTACACTCTACACACTACACTCTATACCCTACACTCTAATCCCTACACTCTACACTCTATACCCTACACTCTATACCCTACACTCTATACCCTACACTCTACACTCTCTACCCTACACTCTATACCCTACACTCTATAACATACACTCTATACCCTACACTCTACACCCTACACTCTATACCATACACTCTACACTCTATACCCTACACTCTATACCATACACTCTACACCATACACTCTATAGCATACACTCTATACCCTACACTCTACACTCTATACCCTACACTCTATACCCTACACTCTACACCCTGCACTCTATACCCTACACACTATACCCTACACTCTACACTCTATACCCTACACTCTATACCCTACACTTTATACCCTACACTCTATACCCTACACTCTACACTCTATACCCTACACTCTACACACTACACTCTATACCCTACACTCTAATCCCTACACTCTACACTCTATACCCTACACTCTATACCCTACACTCTATACCCTACACTCTACACTCTCTACCCTACACTCTATACCCTACACTCTATAACATACACTCTATACCCTACACTCTACACCCTACACTCTATACCATACACTCTACACTCTATACCCTACACTCTATACCATACACTCTACACCATACACTCTATAGCATACACTCTATACCCTACACTCTACACTCTATACCCTACACTCTATACCCTACACTCTACACCCTGCACTCTATACCCTACACACTATACCCTACACTCTACACTCTATACCCTACACTCTATACCCTACACTCTATACCCTACACTCTATACCCTACACTCTACTCTCTATACCCTACACTCTATAGCCTACACTCTACAATCTATACCCTACACTCTATACCCTACACTCTATACCCTACACTCTATACCCTACAGTCTATACCCTACACTCTATACCCTACACTCTACACTCTATACCTTACACTCCACACTCTATTCCCTACACTCTATACCCTACACTCTATACCCTACACTCTATACCCTACACTCTATACCCTACACTCTACACCCTACACTCTATACCCTACACTCTATACCATACACTCTACACTCTATACCCTACACTCTACACCCTACACTCTATACCCTACACTCTAATCCCTACACTCTACACTCTATACCTTACACTCTATACCATACACTCTACACTCTATACCTTACACTCTACACTCTATTCCCTACACTCTATACCCTACACTCTATACCCTACACTCTATACCCTACACTCTACACCCTACACTCTATACCCTACACTCTATACCCTACACTCTAATCCCTACACTCTACACTCTATACCCTACACTCTATACCCTACACTCTATACCCTACACTCTACACTCTCTACCCTACACTCTATACCCTGCACACTATACCCTACACTCTATACCCTACACTCTACACTCTATACCCTACACTCTACACTCTATACCCTACACTCTATACCCTACACTCTATACCCTACACTCTATACCCTACACTCTACACTCTATACCCTACACTCTACACTCTATACCCTACACTCTACACTCTATACCCTACACTCTATACCCTACACTCTATACCCTACACTCTATACCCTACACTCTATACCCTACACTCTACACTCTATGCCCTACACTCTACACTCTATACCTTACACTCTACACTCTATTCCCTACACTCTGTACCCTACACTCTATACCCTACACTCTACACCCCACACTCTATACCCTACACTCTATACCATACACTCTATACCCTACACTCTACACTCTATACCCTACACTCTACACCCTACACTCTATACACTACACTATAATCCCTACACTCTACAATCTATACCCTACACTCTATACCCTACACTCTATACCCTACACTCTACACTCTCTACCCTACACTCTCTACCCTACACTCTATACCCTACACTCTATACCCTACACTCTACACTCTATACCCTACACTCTACACTCTATACCCTACACTCTATGCCCTACACTCTATACCCTACACTCTATACCCTACACTCTATACCATACACTCTATACCCTACACTCTATACCCTACACTCTACACTCTATACCCTACACTCTATACCCTACACTCTATACCCTACACTCTATACCCTACACTCTATACCCTACACTCTACACTCGATGCCCTACACTCCACACTCTATACCCTACACTCTATACCCTACACTCTATACCCTACACTCTATGCCCTACACTCTATACCCTACACTCTATACCCTACACTCTATACCCTACACTCTATACCCTACACTCTACACTCTATTCCCTACACTCTATAGCCTACACTCTACAATCTATACCCTACACTCTATACCCTACACTCTATACCCTACAGTCTATACCCTACACTCTATACCCTACACTCTACACTCTATACCTTACACTCTACACTCTATTCCCTACACTCTATACCATACACTCTATACCCTACACTCTATACCCTACACTCTACACCCTACACTCTATACCCTACACTCTATACCATACACTCTATACCCTACACTCTACACTCTATACCCTACACTCTACATCCTACACTCTATACCCTACACTCTAATCCCGACACTCTACACTCTATACCCTACACTCTATACCCTACACTCTATACCCTACACTCTATACCCTACACTCTATACCATACACTCTATACCCTACACTCTATACCCTACACTCTACACTCCATACCCTACACTCTATACCCTACACTCTATACCCTACACTCTATACCCTACACTCTATACCATACACTCTATACCCTACACTCTATACCCTACACTCTGAACCCTACACTCTATACCCTACACTCTACTCCCTACACTCTATACCCTACACTCTATACCCTACACTCTACACTCTATACCCTACACTCTATACCCTACACTCTATACCCTACACTCTATACCCTACACTCTACACTCTATACCCTACACTCTACACTCTATACCCTGCACTCTATACCCTACACTCTATACCCTACACTCTATACCCTACACTCTATACCCTACACTCTACACTATATACCCTACACTCTATACCCTACACTCTATACCCTACACTCTATACCCTACACTCTACACTATATACCCTACACTCTATACCCTACACTCTATACCCTACACTCTATACCCTACACTCTATACCCTACACTCTTTGCCCTACACTCTATACCCTACACTCTATACCCTACACTCTACACTATATACCCTACACTCTATACCCTACACTCTATACCCTACACTCTATACCCTACACTCTATACCCTACACTCTTTGCCCTACACTCTATACCCTACACTCTATACCCTACACTCTATACCATACACTCTATACCCTACACTCTACACTCTATACCCTACACTCTATACCCTACACTCTATGCCCAACACTCTATACCCTACACTCTACACCCTACACTCTATACCCTACACTCTATATCATACACTCTATACCCTACACTCTACACTCTATACCCTACACTCTACACCCTACACTCTATACCCTACACTTTAATCCCTACACTCTACACTCTATACCCTACACTCTATACCCTACACTCTATATCCTACACTCTACACTCTCTACCCTACACTCTATACCCTACACTCTATACCCTACACTCTATACCCTACACTCTACACTCTATACCCTAAACTCTACACTCTATACCCTACACTCTATACCCTACACTCTATACCCTACACTCAATACCCTACACTCTATACCCTACACTCTACACTCTATACCCTACACTCTATACCCTACACTCTATACCCTACACTCTACACTCTATACCCTACACTCTATACCCTACACCCTATGCCCTACACTCTATACCCTACACTCTACACCCTACACTCTATACCTTACACTCTATACCCTACTCTCTATACCCTACACTCTAAACTCTATACCCTACACTCTATACCCTACACTCTATAACATACACTCTACACCCTACACTCTATACCCTACAATCTATACCATACACTCTATACCCTACAATCTATACCCTACACTCTATACCCTACACTCTATACCATACACTCTATACCCTACACTCTATACCGTACACTCTATACCATACACTCTATACCCTACACTCTATACCCTACACTCTACACCCTACACTCTATACCTTACACTCTATACCCTACACTCTAAACTCTATACCCTACACTCTACACTCTATACCATACACTCTATACCCTACACTCTATACCCTACACTCTATACCCTACACTCTACACCTTACACTCTATACCCTACACTCTATACCCTACACTCTATACCCTACACTCTACACTCTATACCCTACACTCTAGACCATACACTCCATACCCTACACTCTATACCGTACACTCTATACCCTACACTCTATACCCTACAATCTATACCCTACACTCTACACCCTACACTCTATACCTTACACTCTATACCCTACACTCTAAACTCTATACCCTACACTCTACACTCTATACCCTACACTCTACACTCTATACCCTACACTCTACACTCTACACTCTATACCCTACACTCTACGCTCTATACCCTACACTCTATAACATACACTCTATACCCTACACTCTATACCCTACACTCTATACCATACACTCTATACCCTACACTCTATACCATACACTCTGTACCCTACACTCTATACCCTACACTCTATACCCTACACCCTATACCCTACACTCTATACTCTACACTCTACACCCTACACTCTATACCTTACACTCTATACCCTACACTCTATACCCTACACTCTAAACTCTATACCCTGCACTCTACACTCTATACCCTACACTCTATACCCTACACTCTATACCCTACACTCTATACCCTACACTCTATACCCTACACTCTATACCCTACACTCTACACTCTATACCCTACACTCTAGACCATACACTCCATACCCTACACTCTATACCGTACACTCTATACCCTACACTCTATACCCTACAATCTATACCCTACACTCTACACCCTACACTCTATACCTTACACTCTATACCCTACACTCTATACCCTACACTCTACACTCTATACCCTACACTCTATAACATACACTCTATACCCTACACTCTATACCCTACACTCTACACTCTATACCCTACACTCTATACCATACACTCTACACCATACACTCTATAGCATACACTCTATACCCTACACTCTACATTCTATACCCTACACTCTATACCCTACACTCTACACCCTGCACTCTATACCCTACACACTATACCCTACACTCTACACTCTATACCCTACACTCTATACCCTACACTCTATACCCTACACTCTATACCCTACACTCTATACCCTACACTCTATACCCTACACTCTATACCCTACAGTCTATACCCTACACTCTATACCCTACACTCTACACTCTATACCTTACACTCTACACTCTATTCCCTACACTCTATACCTTACACTCTATACCCTACACTCTATACCCTACACTCTATACCCTACACTCTACACCCTACACTCTATACCCTACACTCTATACCATACACTCTATACCCTACACTCTACACTCTATACCCTACACTCTACACCCTACACTCTATACCCTACACTCTAATCCCTACACTCTACACTCTATACCCTACACTCTATACCCTATACTCTACACTCTATACCTTACACTCTACACTCTATTCCCTACACTCTATACCCTACACTCTATACCCTACACTCTATACCCTACACTCTACACCCTACACTCTATACCCTACACTCTATACCATACACTCTATACCCTACACTCTACACTCTATACCCTACACTCTACACACTACACTCTATACCCTACACTCTAATCCCTACACTCTACACTCTATACCCTACACTCTATACCCTACACTCTATACCCTACACTCTACACTCTCTACCCTACACTCTATACCCTACACTCTATAACATACACTCTATACCCTACACTCTACACCCTACACTCTATACCATACACTCTACACTCTATACCCTACACTCTATACCATACACTCTACACCATACACTCTATAGCATACACTCTATACCCTACACTCTACACTCTATACCCTACACTCTATACCCTACACTCTACACCCTGCACTCTATACCCTACACACTATACCCTACACTCTACACTCTATACCCTACACTCTATACCCTACACTCTATACCCTACACTCTATACCCTACACTCTACACTCTATACCCTACACTCTACACACTACACTCTATACCCTACACTCTAATCCCTACACTCTACACTCTATACCCTACACTCTATACCCTACACTCTATACCCTACACTCTACACTCTCTACCTTACACTCTATACCCTACACTCTATAACATACACTCTATACCCTACACTCTACACCCTACACTCTATACCATACACTCTACACTCTATACCCTACACTCTATACCATACACTCTACACCATACATTCTATAGCATACACTCTATACCCTACACTCTACACTCTATACCCTACACTCTATACCCTACACTCTACACCCTGCACTCTATACCCTACACACTATACCCTACTCTCTACACTCTATACCCTACACTCTATACCCTACACTCTATACCCTACACTCTATACCCTACACTCTACTCTCTATACCCTACACTCTATAGCCTACACTCTACAATCTATACCCTACACTCTATACCCTACACTCTATACCCTACAGTCTATACCCTACACTCTATACCCTACACTCTACACTCTATACCTTACACTCCACACTCTATTCCCTACACTCTATACCCTACACTCTATACCCTACACTCTATACCCTACACTCTATACCCTACACTCTACACCCTAGACTCTATACCCTACACTCTATACCATACACTCTATACCCTACACTCTACACTCTATACCCTACACTCTACACCCTACACTCTATACCCTACACTCTAATCCCTACACTCTACACTCTATACCTTACACTCTATACCCTACACTCTACACTCTATACCTTACACTCTACACTCTATTCCCTACACTCTATACCCTACACTCTATACCCTACACTCTATACCCTACACTCTATACCCTACACTCTACACCCTACACTCTATACCCTACACTCTATACCATACACTCTATACCCTACACTCTACACTCTATACCCTACACTCCACACCCTACACTCTATACCCTACACTCTAATCCCTACACTCTACACTCTATACCCTACACTCTATACCCTACACTCTATACCCTACACTCTACACTCTCTACCCTACACTCTATACCCTACACTCTGTACCCTACACTCTATACCCTACACTCTACACTCTATACCCTACACTCTACACTCTATACCCTACACTCTATACCCTACACTCTATACCCTACACTCTATACCCTACAATCTACACTCTATGCCCTACACTCTACACTCTATACCCTACACTCTACACTCTATACCCTACACTCTACACTCTATACCCTACACTGTATACCCTACACTCTATACCCTACACTCTATACCCTACACTCTATACCCTACACTCTACACTCTATTCCCTACACTCTACACTCTGTACCTTACACTCAACACTCTATTCCCTACACTCTATACCCTACACTCTATACCCTACACTCTATACCCTACACTCTACACCCTACACTCTATACTCTACACTCTATACCATACACTCTATACCCTACACTCTACACTCTATGCCCTACACTCTACACCCTACACTCTATACCGTACACTCTAATCCCTACACTCTACACTCTCTACCCTACACTCTATACCCTACACTCTATACCCTACACTCTACACTCTATACCCTACACTCTATACCCTACACTCTATGCCCTACACTCTATACCCTACAATCTATACCCTAAACTCAATACCCTACACTCTATACCCTACACTCTACACTCTATACCCTACACACTATACCCTACACTCTATACCCTACACTCTAATCCCTACACTCTACACTCTATACCCTACACTCTATACCCTACACTCTACACTCTATACCTTACACTCTACACTCTATTCCCTACACTCTATACCCTACACTCTATACCCTACACTCTATACCCTACACTCTATACCCAACACTCTACACCCTACACTCTATACCCTACACTCTATACCATACACTCTATACCCTACACTCTACACTCTATACCCTACACTCTATACCCTACACTCTATACCCTACACTCTATACCCTACACTCTATACCCGACACTCTACATGCTATACCCTACACTCTACACTCTATACCCTACACTCTATACCCTACACTCTATACCCTACACTCTATACCCTACACTCTATACCCTACACTCTACACTCTATACCCTACACTCTATACCCTACACTCTACACCCTACACTCTATGCCCTACACTCTATGCCCTACACTCTATACCCTACACTCTATACCCTACACTCTATACCCTACACTCTATACCATACACTCTACACTCTATATCCTACACTCTCTACCCTACACTTTACACTCTATACCCTACACTCTATACCCTACACTCTAATCCCTACACTCTACACTCTATACCCTACACTCTACACTCTATACCCTACACTCTATATCCTACACTCTACACTCTATACCATACATTCTATACCCTACACTCTATACTATACACTCTATACCCTACACTCTACACCCTACACTCTATACCTTACACTCTATACCCTACACTCTATTCCCTACACTCTATACCCTACACTCTACACCCTACACTCTATACCCTACACTCTATACCATACACTCTATACCCTACACTCTACACTCTATACCCTACACTCTACATCCCACACTCTATACCCTACACTCTAATCCCGACACTCTACACTCTATACCCTACCCTACACTCTATACCCTACACTCTACACTCTCTACCCTACACTCTATACCCTACACTCTATAACATACACTCTCTACCCTACACTCTATACCCTACACTCTATAACATACACTCTATACCATACACTCTACAATCTATACCCTACACTCTATACCATACACTCTACACCATACACTCTATAGCGTACACTCTATACCCTACACTCTACACTCTATACCCTACACTCTATACCCTACACTCTACACCCTGCACTCTATACCGTACACACTATACCCTACACTCTACACTCTATACCCTACACTCTATACCCTACACTCTATACCCTACACTCTATACCCTACACTCTACACTCTATACCCTACACTCTATAGCCTACACTCTACAATCTATACCCTACACTCTATACCCTACACTCTATACCCTACAGTCTATACCCTACACTCTATACCCTACACTCTACACTCTATACCTTACACTCTACACTCTATTCCCTACACTCTATACCCTACACTCTATACCCTACACTCTATACCCTACACTCTATACCCTACACTCTACACCCTACACTCTATACCCTACACTCTATACCATACACTCTATACCCTACACTCTACACTCTATACCCTACACTCTACACCTTACACTCTATACCCTACACTCTAATCCCTTCACTCTACACTCTATACCCTACACTCTATACCCTACACTCTACACTCTATACCTTACACTCTACACTCTATTCCCTACACTCTATACCCTACACTCTATACCCTACACTCTATACCCTACTCTCTACACCCTACACTCTATACCATACACTCTATACACTACACTCTACACTCTATACCCTACACTCTACACCCTACACTCTATACCCTACACTCTAATCCCTACACTCTACACTCTATACTCTACACTCTATACCCTACACTCTATACCCTACACTCTACAGACTCTACCCTACACTCTATACCCTACACTCTATACCCTACACTCTATACCCTACACTCTACACTCTATACCCTACACTCTACACTCTATACCCTACACTCTATACCTTACACTCTATACCCTACACTCTATACCCTACACTCTAATCCCTACACTCTACACTCTATACCCTACACTCTATTCCCTACACTCTATACCCTACACTCTATACCCTACACTCTATACCCTACACTCTATACCCAACACTCTACACCCTACACTCTATACCCTACACTCTATACCATACACTCTATACCCTACACTCTACACTCTATACCCTACACTCTACACTTTATACCCTACACTCTATACCCTACACTCTATACCCTACACTCTATACCATACACTCCATACCCTACACTCTATACCGTACACTCTATACCCTACCCTCTATACCCTACAATCTATACCCTACACTCTACACCCTACACTCTATACCTTACACTCTATACCCTACACTCTATACCCTACACTCTATACCCTACACTCTACACTCTATGCCCTACACTCTACACTCTATACCTTACACTCTACACTCTATTCCCTACACTCTGTACCCTACACTCTATACCCTACACTCTACACCCCACACTCTATACCCTACACTCTATACCATACACTCTATACCCTACACTCTACACTCTATACCCTACACTCTACACCCTACACTCTATACACTACACTATAATCCCTACACTCTACAATCTATACCCTACACTCTATACCCTACACTCTATACCCTACACTCTACACTCTCTACCCTACACTCTCTACCCTACACTCTATACCCTACACTCTATACCCTACACTCTACACTCTATACCCTACACTCTACACTCTATACCCTACACTCTATGCCCTACACTCTATACCCTACACTCTACACTCGATGCCCTACACTCTGCACTCTATACCCTACACTCTATACCCTACACTCTATACCCTACACTCTATGCCCTACACTCTATACCCTACACTCTATACCCTACACTCTATTCCCTACACTCTACACTCTATTCCCTACACTCTATAGCCTACACTCTACAATCTATACCCTACACTCTATACCCTACACTCTATACCCTACAGTCTATACCCTACACTCTATACCCTACACTCTACACTCTATACCTTACACTCTACACTCTATTCCCTACACTCTATACCATACACTCTATACCCTACACTCTATACCCTACACTCTACACCCTACACTCTATACCCTACACTCTATACCATACACTCTATACCCTACACTCTACACTCTATACCCTACACTCTACACTCTATACCCTACACTCTAATCCCGACACTCTACACTCTATACCCTACACTCTATACCCTACACTCTATACCCTACACTCTATACCATACACTCTATACCCTACACTCTATACCCTACACTCTACACTCTATACCCTACACTCTATACCCTACACTCTATACCCTACACTCTATACCCTACACTCTATACCATACACTCTATACCCTACACTCTATACCCTACACTCTGAACCCTACACTCTATACCCTACACTCTACTCCCTACACTCTATACCCTACACTCTATACCCTACACTCTACACTCTATACCCTACACTCTATACCCTACACTCTATACCCTACACTCTATACCCTACACTCTACACTCTATACCCTACACTCTACACTCTATACCCTACACTCTATACCCTATACTCTACACTCTATACCTTACACTCTACACTCTATTCCCTACACTCTATACCCTACACTCTATACCCTACACTCTATACCCTACACTCTACACCCTACACTCTATACCCTACACTCTATACCATACACTCTATACCCTACACTCTACACTCTATACCCTACACTCTACACACTACACTCTATACCCTACACTCTAATCCCTACACTCTACACTCTATACCCTACACTCTATACCCTACACTCTATACCCTACACTCTACACTCTCTACCCTACACTCTATACCCTACACTCTATAACATACACTCTATACCCTACACTCTACACCCTACACTCTATACCATACACTCTACACTCTATACCCTACACTCTATACCATACACTCTACACCATACACTCTATAGCATACACTCTATACCCTACACTCTACACTCTATACCCTACACTCTATACCCTACACTCTACACCCTGCACTCTATACCCTACACACTATACCCTACACTCTACACTCTATACCCTACACTCTATACCCTACACTCTATACCCTACACTCTATACCCTACACTCTACACTCTATACCCTACACTCTACACACTACACTCTATACCCTACACTCTAATCCCTACACTCTACACTCTATACCCTACACTCTATACCCTACACTCTATACCCTACACTCTACACTCTCTACCCTACACTCTATACCCTACACTCTATAACATACACTCTATACCCTACACTCTACACCCTACACTCTATACCATACACTCTACACTCTATACCCTACACTCTATACCATACACTCTACACCATACACTCTATAGCATACACTCTATACCCTACACTCTACACTCTATACCCTACACTCTATACCCTACACTCTACACCCTGCACTCTATACCCTACACACTATACCCTACACTCTACACTCTATACCCTACACTCTATACCCTACACTCTATACCCTACACTCTATACCCTACACTCTACTCTCTATACCCTACACTCTATAGCCTACACTCTACAATCTATACCCTACACTCTATACCCTACACTCTATACCCTACACTCTATACCCTACAGTCTATACCCTACACTCTATACCCTACACTCTACACTCTATACCTTACACTCCACACTCTATTCCCTACACTCTATACCCTACACTCTATACCCTACACTCTATACCCTACACTCTATACCCTACACTCTACACCCTACACTCTATACCCTACACTCTATACCATACACTCTACACTCTATACCCTACACTCTACACCCTACACTCTATACCCTACACTCTAATCCCTACACTCTACACTCTATACCTTACACTCTATACCATACACTCTACACTCTATACCTTACACTCTACACTCTATTCCCTACACTCTATACCCTACACTCTATACCCTACACTCTATACCCTACACTCTACACCCTACACTCTATACCCTACACTCTATACCCTACACTCTAATCCCTACACTCTACACTCTATACCCTACACTCTATACCCTACACTCTATACCCTACACTCTACACTCTCTACCCTACACTCTATACCCTGCACACTATACCCTACACACTATACCCTACACTCTACACTCTATACCCTACACTCTACACTCTATACCCTACACTCTATACCCTACACTCTATACCCTACACTCTATACCCTACACTCTACACTCTATACCCTACACTCTACACTCTATACCCTACACTCTACACTCTATACCCTACACTCTATACCCTACACTCTATACCCTACACTCTATACCCTACACTCTATACCCTACACTCTACACTCTATGCCCTACACTCTACACTCTATACCTTACACTCTACACTCTATTCCCTACACTCTGTACCCTACACTCTATACCCTACACTCTACACCCCACACTCTATACCCTACACTCTATACCATACACTCTATACCCTACACTCTACACTCTATACCCTACACTCTACACCCTACACTCTATACACTACACTATAATCCCTACACTCTACAATCTATACCCTACACTCTATACCCTACACTCTATACCCTACACTCTACACTCTCTACCCTACACTCTCTACCCTACACTCTATACCCTACACTCTATACCCTACACTCTACACTCTATACCCTACACTCTACACTCTATACCCTACACTCTATGCCCTACACTCTATACCCTACACTCTACACTCGATGCCCTACACGCTACACTCTATACCCTACACTCTATACCCTACACTCTATACCCTACACTCTATGCCCTACACTCTATACCCTACACTCTATACCCTACACTCTATACCCTACACTCTACACCCTACACTCTACACTCTATTCCCTACACTCTATAGCCTACACTCTACAATCTATACCCTACACTCTATACCCTACACTCTATACCCTACAGTCTATACCCTACACTCTATACCCTACACTCTACACTCTATTCCCTACACTCTATACCATACACTCTATACCCTACACTCTATACCCTACACTCTACACCCTACACTCTATACCCTACACTCTATACCATACACTCTATACCCTACACTCTACACTCTATACCCTACACTCTACATCCTACACTCTATACCCTACACTCTAATCCCGACACTCTACACTCTATACCCTACACTCTATAGCCTACACTCTACAATCTATACCCTACACTCTATACCCTACACTCTATACCCTACAGTCTATACCCTACACTCTATACCTTACACTCTACACTCTATTCCCTACACTCTATACCATACACTCTATACCCTACACTCTATACCCTACACTCTACACCCTACACTCTATACCCTACACTCTATACCATACACTCTATACCCTACACTCTACACTCTATACCCTACACTCTACATCCTACACTCTATACCCTACACTCTAATCCCGACACTCTACACTCTATACCCTACACTCTA
This sequence comes from Ranitomeya imitator, assembly GCF_032444005.1. Taxonomy (NCBI): domain Eukaryota; kingdom Metazoa; phylum Chordata; class Amphibia; order Anura; family Dendrobatidae; genus Ranitomeya; species Ranitomeya imitator. The sequence goes on along the minus strand of NW_027193670.1, from coordinate 459,560 downwards.
TACCCTACACTCTATACCCTACACTCTATACCCTACACTCTATACCATACACTCTATACCCTACACTCTATACCCTACACTCTACACTCTATACCCTACACTCTATACCCTACACTCTATACCCTACACTCTATACCCTACACTCTATACCATACACTCTATACCCTACACTCTATACCCTACACTCTGAACCCTACACTCTATACCCTACACTCTACTCCCTACACTCTATACCCTACACTCTATACCCTACACTCTACACTCTATACCCTACACTCTATACCCTACACTCTATACCCTACACTCTATACCCTACACTCTACACTCTATACCCTACACTCTACACTCTATACCCTGCACTCTATACCCTACACTCTATACCCTACACTCTATACCCTACACTCTATACCCTACACTCTACACTATATACCCTACACTCTATACCCTACACTCTATACCCTACACTCTATACCCTACACTCTACACTATATACCCTACACTCTATACCCTACACTCTATACCCTACACTCTATACCCTACACTCTTTACCCTACACTCTTTGCCCTACACTCTATACCCTACACTCTATACCCTACACTCTACACTATATACCCTACACTCTATACCCTACACTCTATACCCTACACTCTATACCCTACACTCTTTGCCCTACACTCTATACCCTACACTCTATACCCTACACTCTATACCATACACTCTATACCCTACACTCTACACTCTATACCCTACACTCTATACCCTACACTCTATGCCCAACACTCTATACCCCACATTCTACACCCTACACTCTATACCCTACACTCTATATCATACACTCTATACCCTACACTCTACACTCTATACCCTACACTCTACACCCTACACTCTATACATTACACTTTAATCCCTACACTCTACACTCTATACCCTACACTCTATACCCTACACTCTATATCCTACACTCTACACTCTCTACCCTACACTCTATACCCTACACTCTATACCCTACACTCTATACCCTACACTCTACACTCTATACCCTAAACTCTACACTCTATACCCTACACTCTATACCCTACACTCTATACCCTACACTCAATACCCTACACTCTATACCCTACACTCTACACTCTATACCCTACACTCTATACCCTACACTCTATACCCTACACTCTACACTCTATACCCTACACTCTATACCCTACACCCTATGCCCTACACTCTATACCCTACACTCTACACCCTACACTCTATACCTTACACTCTATACCCTACTCTCTATACCCTACACTCTAAACTCTATACCCTACACTCTATACCCTACACTCTATAACATACACTCTACACCCTACACTCTATACCCTACAATCTATACCATACACTCTATACCCTACACTCTATACCCTACACTCTATACCCTACACTCTATACCATACACTCTATACCCTACACTCTATACCGTACACTCTATACCATACACTCTATACCCTACACTCTATACCCTACACTCTACACCCTACACTCTATACCTTACACTCTATACCCTACACTCTAAACTCTATACCCTACACTCTACACTCTATACCATACACTCTATACCCTACACTCTATACCCTACACTCTATACCCTACACTCTATACCCTACACTCTACACCTTACACTCTATACCCTACACTCTATACCCTACACTCTATACCCTACACTCTACACTCTATACCCTACACTCTAGACCATACACTCCATACCCTACACTCTATACCGTACACTCTATACCCTACACTCTATACCCTACAATCTATACCCTACACTCTACACCCTACACTCTATACCTTACACTCTATACCCTACACTCTAAACTCTATACCCTACACTCTACACTCTATACCCTACACTCTACACTCTATACCCTACACTCTACACTCTACACTCTATACCCTACACTCTACGCTCTATACCCTACACTCTATAACATACACTCTATACCCTACACTCTATACCCTACACTCTATACCATACACTCTATACCCTACACTCTATACCATACACTCTGTACCCTACACTCTATACCCTACACTCTATACCCTACACCCTATACCCTACACTCTATACTCTACACTCTACACCCTACACTCTATACCTTACACTCTATACCCTACACTCTATACCCTACACTCTAAACTCTATACCCTGCACTCTACACTCTATACCCTACACTCTATACCCTACATTCTATACCCTACACTCTATACCCTACACTCTATACCCTACACTCTATACCCTACACTCTACACTCTATACCCTACACTCTAGACCAAACACTCCATACCCTACACTCTATACCGTACACTCTATACCCTACACTCTATACCCTACAATCTATACCCTACACTCTACACCCTACACTCTATACCTTACACTCTATACCCTACACTCTATACCCTACACTCTACACTCTATACCCTACACTCTATAACATACACTCTATACCCTACACTCTATACCCTACACTCTACACTCTATACCCTACACTTTATACCATACACTCTACACCATACACTCTATAGCATACACTCTATACCCTACACTCTACATTCTATACCCTACACTCTATACCCTACACTCTACACCCTGCACTCTATACCCTACACACTATACCCTACACTCTACACTCTATACCCTACACTCTATACCCTACACTCTATACCCTACACTCTATACCCTACACTCTACACCTTACACTCTATACCCTACACTCTATACCCTACACTCTATACCCTACACTCTACACTCTATACCCTACACTCTAGACCATACACTCCATACCCTACACTCTATACCGTACACTCTATACCCTACACTCTATACCCTACAATCTATACCCTACACTCTACACCCTACACTCTATACCTTACACTCTATACCCTACACTCTAAACTCTATACCCTACACTCTACACTCTATACCCTACACTCTACACTCTATACCCTACACTCTACACTCTACACTCTATACCCTACACTCTACGCTCTATACAATACACTCTATAACATACACTCTATACCCTACACTCTATACCCTACACTCTATACCATACACTCTATACCCTACACTCTATACCATACACTCTGTACCCTACACTCTATACCCTACACTCTATACCCTACACCCTATACCCTACACTCTATACTCTACACTCTACACCCTACACTCTATACCTTACACTCTATACCCTACACTCTATACCCTACACTCTAAACTCTATACCCTGCACTCTACACTCTATACCCTACACTCTATACCCTACATTCTATACCCTACACTCTATACCCTACACTCTATACCCTACACTCTATACCCTACACTCTACACTCTATACCCTACACTCTAGATCAAACACTCCATACCCTACACTCTATACCGTACACTCTATACCCTACACTCTATACCCTACAATCTATACCCTACACTCTACACCCTACACTCTATACCTTACACTCTATACCCTACACTCTATACCCTACACTCTACACTCTATACCCTACACTCTATACCATACACTCTACACCATACACTCTATAGCATACACTCTATACCCTACACTCTACATTCTATACCCTACACTCTATACCCTACACTCTACACCCTGCACTCTATACCCTACACACTATACCCTACACTCTACACTCTATACCCTACACTCTATACCCTACACTCTATACCCTACACTCTATACCCTACACTCTATACCCTACACTCTATACCCTACACTCTATACCCTACACTCTATACCCTACACTCTACACTCTATACCTTACACTCTACACTCTATTCCCTACACTCTATACCTTACACTCTATACCCTACACTCTATACCCTACACTCTATACCCTACACTCTACACCCTACACTCTATACCCTACACTCTATACCATACACTCTATACCCTACACTCTACACTCTATACCCTACACTCTACACCCTACACTCTATACCCTACACTCTAATCCCTACACTCTACACTCTATACCCTACACTCTATACCCTATACTCTACACTCTATACCTTACACTCTACACTCTATTCCCTACACTCTATACCCTACACTCTATACCCTACACTCTATACCCTACACTCTACACCCTACACTCTATACCCTACACTCTATACCATACACTCTATACCCTACACTCTACACTCTATACCCTACACCCTACACACTACACTCTATACCCTACACTCTAATCCCTACACTCTACACTCTATACCCTACACTCTATACCCTACACTCTATACCCTACACTCTACACTCTCTACCCTACACTCTATACCCTACACTCTATAACATACACTCTATACCCTACACTCTACACCCTACACTCTATACCATACACTCTACACTCTATACCCTACACTCTATACCATACACTCTACACCATACACTCTATAGCATACACTCTATACCCTACACTCTACACTCTATACCCTACACTCTATACCCTACACTCTACACCCTGCACTCTATACCCTACACACTATACCCTACACTCTACACTCTATACCCTACACTCTATACCCTACACTCTATACCCTACACTCTATACCCTACACTCTACACTCTATACCCTACACTCTACACACTACACTCTATACCCTACACTCTAATCCCTACACTCTACACTCTATACCCTACACTCTATACCCTACACTCTATACCCTACACTCTACACTCTCTACCTTACACTCTATACCCTACACTCTATAACATACACTCTATACCCTACACTCTACACCCTACACTCTATACCATACACTCTACACTCTATACCCTACACTCTATACCATACACTCTACACCATACACTCTATAGCATACACTCTATACCCTACACTCTACACTCTATACCCTACACTCTATACCCTACACTCTACACCCTGCACTCTATACCCTACACACTATACCCTACACTCTACACTCTATACCCTACACTCTATACCCTACACTCTATACCCTACACTCTATACCCTACACTCTACTCTCTATACCCTACACTCTATAGCCTACACTCTACAATCTATACCCTACATTCTATACCCTACACTCTATACCCTACAGTCTATACCCTACACTCTATACCCTACACTCTACACTCTATACCTTACACTCCACACTCTATTCCCTACACTCTATACCCTACACTCTATACCCTACACTCTATACCCTACACTCTATACCCTACACTCTACACCCTAGACTCTATACCCTACACTCTATACCATACACTCTATACCCTACACTCTACACTCTATACCCTACACTCTACACCCTACACTCTATACCCTACACTCTAATCCCTACACTCTACACTCTATACCTTACACTCTATACCCTACACTCTACACTCTATACCTTACACTCTACACTCTATTCCCTACACTCTATACCCTACACTCTATACCCTACACTCTATACCCTACACTCTATACCCTACACTCTACACCCTACACTCTATACCCTACACTCTATACCATACACTCTATACCCTACACTCTACACTCTATACCCTACACTCCACACCCTACACTCTATACCCTACACTCTAATCCCTACACTCTACACTCTATACCCTACACTCTATACCCTACACTCTATACCCTACACTCTACACTCTCTACCCTACACTCTATACCCTACACTCTGTACCCTACACTCTATACCCTACACTCTACACTCTATACCCTACACTCTACACTCTATACCCTACACTCTATACCCTACACTCTATACCCTACACTCTATACCCTACAATCTACACTCTATGCCCTACACTCTACACTATATACCCTACACTCTACACTCTATACCCTACACTCTACACTCTATACCCTACACTGTATACCCTACACTCTATACCCTACACTCTATACCCTACACTCTATACCCTACACTCTACACTCTATTCCCTACACTCTACACTCTGTACCTTACACTCAACACTCTATTCCCTACACTCTATACCCTACACTCTATACCCTACACTCTATACCCTACACTCTACACCCTACACTCTATACTCTACACTCTATACCATACACTCTATACCCTACACTCTACACTCTATGCCCTACACTCTACACCCTACACTCTATACCGTACACTCTAATCCCTACACTCTACACTCTCTACCCTACACTCTATACCCTACACTCTATACCCTACACTCTACACTCTATACCCTACACTCTATACCCTACACTCTATGCCCTACACTCTATACCCTACAATCTATACCCTAAACTCAATACCCTACACTCTATACCCTACACTCTACACTCTATACCCTACACACTATACCCTACACTCTATACCCTACACTCTAATCCCTACACTCTACACTCTATACCCTACACTCTATACCCTACACTCTACACTCTATACCTTACACTCTACACTCTATTCCCTACACTCTATACCCTACACTCTATACCCTACACTCTATACCCTACACTCTATACCCAACACTCTACACCCTACACTCTATACCCTACACTCTATACCATACACTCTATACCCTACACTCTACACTCTATACCCTACACTCTACACTCTATACCCTACACTCTATACCCTACACTCTATACCCTACACTCTATACCCGACACTCTACATGCTATACCCTACACTCTACACTCTATACCCTACACTCTATACCCTACACTCTATACCCTACACTCTATACCCTACACTCTATATCCTACACTCTACACTCTATACCATACATTCTATACCCTACACTCTATACTATACACTCTATACCCTACACTCTACACCCTACACTCTATACCCTACACTCTATACCCTACACTCTATTCCCTACACTCTATACCCTACAATCTACACCCTACACTCTATACCCTACACTCTATACCATACACTCTATACCCTACACTCTACACTCTATAGCCTACACTCTACATCCCACACTCTATACCCTACACTCTAATCCCGACACTCTACACTCTATACCCTACCCTACACTCTATACCCTACACTCTACACTCTCTACCCTACACTCTATACCCTACACTCTATAACATACACTCTCTACCCTACACTCTATACCCTACACTCTATAACATACACTCTATACCATACACTCTACAATCTATACCCTACACTCTATACCATACACTCTACACCATACACTCTATAGCGTACACTCTATACCCTACACTCTACACTCTATACCCTACACTCTATACCCTACACTCTACACCCTGCACTCTATACCGTACACACTATACCCTACACTCTACACTCTATACCCTACACTCTATACCCTACACTCTATACCCTACACTCTACACTCTATACCCTACACTCTATAGCCTACACTCTACAATCTATACCCTACACTCTATACCCTACACTCTATACCCTACAGTCTATACCCTACACTCTATACCCTACACTCTACACTCTATACCTTACACTCTACACTCTATTCCCTACACTCTATACCCTACACTCTATACCCTACACTCTATACCCTACACTCTATACCCTACACTCTACACCCTACACTCTATACCCAACACTCTATACCATACACTCTATACCCTACACTCTACACTCTATACCCTACACTCTACACCCTACACTCTATACCCTACACTCTAATCCCTTCACTCTACACTCTATACTCTACACTCTATACCCTACACTCTACACTCTATACCTTACACTCTACACTCTATTCCCTACACTCTATACCCTACACTCTATACCCTACACTCTATACCCTACTCTCTACACCCTACACTCTATACCATACACTCTATACACTACACTCTACACTCTATACCCTACACTCTACACCCTACACTCTATACCCTACACTCTAATCCCTACACTCTACACTCTATACTCTACACTCTATACCCTACACTCTATACCCTACACTCTACAGACTCTACCCTACACTCTATACCCTACACTCTATACCCTACACTCTATACCCTACACTCTACACTCTATACCCTACACTCTACACTCTATACCCTACACTCTATACCTTACACTCTATACCCTACACTCTATACCCTACACTCTAATCCCTACACTCTACACTCTATACCCTACACTCTATTCCCTACACTCTATACCCTACACTCTATACCCTACACTCTATACCCTACACTCTATACCCAACACTCTACACCCTACACTCTATACCCTACACTCTATACCATACACTCTATACCCTACACTCTACACTCTATACCCTACACTCTACACTTTATACCCTACACTCTATACCCTACACTCTATACCCTACACTCTATACCATACACTCCATACCCTACACTCTATACCGTACACTCTATACCCTACACTCTATACCCTACAATCTATACCCTACACTCTACACCCTACACTCTATACCTTACACTCTATACCCTACACTCTATACCCTACACTCTAAACTCTATACCCTACACTCTACACTCTATACCCTACACTCTATAACATACACTCTATACCCTACACTCTATACCCTACACTCTACACTCTATACCCTACACTCTATACCATACACTCTACACCATACACTCTATAGCATACACTCTATACCCTACACTCTACACTCTATACCCTACACTCTATACCCTACACTCTACACCCTGCACTCTATACCCTACACACTATACCCTACACTCTACACTCTATACCCTACACTCTATACCCTACACTCTATACCCTACACTCTATACCCTACACTCTATACCCTACACTCTATAGCCTACAATCTATACCCTACACTTTATACCCTACAGTCTATACCCTACACTCTATACCCTACACTCTACACTCTATACCTTACACTCTACACTCTATTCCCTACACTCTATACCATACACTCTATACCCTACACTCTATACCCTACACTCTATACCCTACACTCTACACCCTACACTCTATACCCTACACTCTATACCATACACTCTATACCCTACACTCTACACTCTATACCCTACACTCTACACACTACACTCTATACCCTACACTCTAATCCCTACACTCTACACTCTATACCCTACACTCTATACCCTACACTCTATACCCTACACTCTACACTCTCTACCCTACACTCTATACCCTACACTCTATAACATACACTCTATACCCTACACTCTACACCCTACACTCTATACCATACACTCTACACTGTATACCCTACACTCTATACCATACACTCTACACCATACACTCTATAGCATACACTCTATACCCTACACTCTACACTCTATACCCTACACTCTATACCCTACACTCTACACCCTGCACTCTATACCCTACACACTATACCCTACACTCTACACTCTATACCCTACACTCTATACCCTACACTCTATACCCTACACTCTACACTCTATACCCTACACTCTATAGCCTATACTCTACAATCTATACCCTACACTCTTTTCCCTACACTCTATACCCTACAGTCTATACCCTACACTCTACACTCTATACCTTACACTCCACACTCTATTCCCTACACTCTATACACTACACTCTATACCCTACACTCTATACCCTACACTCTATACCCAACACTCTACACCCTACACTCTATACCCTACACTCTATACCATACACTCTATACCCTACACTCTACACTATATACCCTACACTCTACACTCTATACCCTACACTCTATACCCTATACTCTATACCCTACACTCTATACCCGACACTCTACACGCTATACCCTACACTCTACACTCTATACCCTACACTCTATACCCTACACTCTATACCCTACACTTTATACCCTACACTCTTTACCCTACACTCTACACTCTATACCCTACACTCTATACCCTACACTCTACACCCTACACTCTTTACCCTACACTCTATGCCCTACACTCTATACCCTACACTCTATACCCTACACTCTATACCCTACACTCTACACTCTATACCCTACACTCTATACCTTACACTCTATGCCCTACACTCTACAGTCTATACCCTACACTCTATACCCTACACTCTATACCCTACACTCTATACCCTACACTCTACACTCTATATCCTACACTATCTACCCTACACTCTACACTCTATACCCTACACTCTATACCCTACACTCTAATCCCTACACTCTACACTCTATACCCTACACTCTATACCCTACACTCTACACTCTATACCCTACACTCTATATCCTACACTCTACACTCTATACCATACATTCTATACCCTACACTCTATACCATACACTCTATACCCTACACTCTACACCCTACACTCTATACCCTACACTCTATACCCTACACTCTATACCCTACACTCTATACCCTACACTCTACACCCTACACTCTATACCCTACACTCTATACCATACACTCTATACCCTACACTCTATACCCTACACTCTACACTCTAAACCCTACACTCTATACCCTACACTCTATACCCTACACTCTATACCCTACACTCTACACTCTATATCCTACACTCTCTACCCTACACTCTACACTCTATACCCTACACTCTATACCCTACACTCTAATCCCTACACTCTACACTCTATACCCGACACTCTATATCCTACACTCTACACTCTATACCATACATTCTATACCCTGCACTCTATACCATACACTCTACACCCTACACTCTATACCCTACACTCTATACCCTACACTCTATACCCTACACTCTACACCCTACACTCTATACCCTACACTCTATACCCTACACTCTATACCCTACACTCTACACTCTATACCCTACACTCTATACCCTACACTCTATACCCTACACTCTACACTCTATATCCTACACTCTCTACCCTACACTCTACACTCTATACCCTACACTCTATACCCTACACTCTAATCCCTACACTCTACACTCTATACCCTACACTCTATACCCTACACTCTATACCCTACACTCTACACTCTATACCCTACACTCTATATCCTACACTCTACACTCTATACCATACATTCTATACCCTACACTCTATACCATACACTCTATACCCTACACTCTACACCCTACACTCTATACCCTACACTCTATACCCTACACTCTATACCCTACACTCTATACCCTACACTCTACACCCTACACTCTATACCCTACACTCTATACCATACACTCTATACCCTACACTCTACACTCTATACCCTACACTCTACATCCTACACTCTATACCCTACACTCTAATCCCGACACTCTACACTCTATACCCTACACTCTATACCCTACACTCTACAATCTCTACCCTACACTCTATTCCCTACACTCTATAACATACACTCTATACCCTACACTCTATACCCTACACTCTATACCATGCACTCTACAATCTATACCCTACACTCTATACCATACACTCTACACCATACACTCTATAGCATACACTCTATACCCTACACTCTACACTCTATACCCTACACTCTATATCCTACACTCTACACCCTGCACTCTATACCCTACACACTATACCCTACACTCTACACTCTATACCCTACACTCTCTACCCTACACTCTATACCCTACACTCTATACCCTACACTCTACACTCTATAACCTACACTCTATAGCCTACACTCTACAATCTATACCCTACACTCTATACCCTACACTCTATACCCTACAGTCTATACCCTACACTCTATACCCTACACTCTACACTCTATACCTTACACTCTACACTCTATTCCCTACACTCTATACCCTACACTCTATACCCTACACTCTATACCCTACACTCTATACCCTACACTCTACACCCTACACTCTATACCCTACACTCTGTACCATACACTCTATACCCTACACTCTACACTCTATACCCTACACTCTACACCCTACACTCTATACCCTACACTCTAATCCCTTCACTCTACACTCTATACCCTACACTCTATACCCTACACTCTATACCTTACACTCTACACTCTATTCCCTACACTCTATACCCTACACTCTATACCCTACACTCTATACCCTACACTCTACACCCTACACTCTATACCCTACACTCTATACCATACACTCTATACCCTACACTCTACACTCTATACCCTACACTCTACACCCTACACTCTATACCCTACACTCTAATCCCTACACTCTACACTCTATACCCTACACTCTATACCCTACACTCTATACCCTACACTCTACACACTCTACCCTACACTCTATACCCTACACTCTATACCCTACACTCTATACCCTACACTCTACACTCTATACCCTACACTCTATACCCTACACTCTATACCCTACACTCTAATCCCTACACTCTACACTCTATACCCTACACTCTATACCCTACACTCTACACTCTATACCTTACACTCTACACTCTATTCCCTACACTCTATACCCTACACTCTATACCCTACACTCTATACCCTACACTCTATACCCAACACTCTACACCCTACATTCTATACCCTACACTCTATACCATACAATCTATACCCTACACTCTACACTCTATACCCTACACTCTACACTCTATACCCTACACTCTACACTCTATACCCTACACTCTATACCCTACACTCTATACCCTACAATCTATACCATACACTCTATACCCTACACTCTATACCCTACACTCTATACCCTACACTCTATACCATACACTCTATACCCTACACTCTATACCGTACACTCTATACCCTACACTCTATACCCTACACTCTATACCCTACACTCTACACCCTACACTCTATACCTTACACTCTATACCCTACACTCTATACCCTACACTCTACACTCTATATCCTACACTCTCTACCCTACACTCTACACTCTATACCCTACACTCTATACCCTACACTCTAATCCCTACACTCTACACTCTATACCCTACACTCTATACCCTACACTCTATACCCTACACTCTACACTCTATACCCTACACTCTATATCCTACACTCTACACTCTATACCATACATTCTATACCCTACACTCTATACCATACACTCTATACCCTACACTCTACACCCTACACTCTATACCCTACACTCTATACCCTACACTCTATACCCTACACTCTATACCCTACACTCTACACCCTACACTCTATACCCTACACTCTATACCATACACTCTATACCCTACACTCTACACTCTATACCCTACACTCTACATCCTACACTCTATACCCTACACTCTAATCCCGACACTCTACACTCTATACCCTACACTCTATACCCTACACTCTACAATCTCTACCCTACACTCTATTCCCTACACTCTATAACATACACTCTATACCCTACACTCTATACCCTACACTCTATACCATGCACTCTACAATCTATACCCTACACTCTATACCATACACTCTACACCATACACTCTATAGCATACACTCTATACCCTACACTCTACACTCTATACCCTACACTCTATATCCTACACTCTACACCCTGCACTCTATACCCTACACACTATACCCTACACTCTACACTCTATACCCTACACTCTCTACCCTACACTCTATACCCTACACTCTATACCCTACACTCTACACTCTATAACCTACACTCTATAGCCTACACTCTACAATCTATACCCTACACTCTATACCCTACACTCTATACCCTACAGTCTATACCCTACACTCTATACCCTACACTCTACACTCTATACCTTACACTCTACACTCTATTCCCTACACTCTATACCCTACACTCTATACCCTACACTCTATACCCTACACTCTATACCCTACACTCTACACCCTACACTCTATACCCTACACTCTGTACCATACACTCTATACCCTACACTCTACACTCTATACCCTACACTCTACACCCTACACTCTATACCCTACACTCTAATCCCTTCACTCTACACTCTATACCCTACACTCTATACCCTACACTCTATACCTTACACTCTACACTCTATTCCCTACACTCTATACCCTACACTCTATACCCTACACTCTATACCCTACACTCTACACCCTACACTCTATACCCTACACTCTATACCATACACTCTATACCCTACACTCTACACTCTATACCCTACACTCTACACCCTACACTCTATACCCTACACTCTAATCCCTACACTCTACACTCTATACCCTACACTCTATACCCTACACTCTATACCCTACACTCTACACACTCTACCCTACACTCTATACCCTACACTCTATACCCTACACTCTATACCCTACACTCTACACTCTATACCCTACACTCTATACCCTACACTCTATACCCTACACTCTAATCCCTACACTCTACACTCTATACCCTACACTCTATACCCTACACTCTACACTCTATACCTTACACTCTACACTCTATTCCCTACACTCTATACCCTACACTCTATACCCTACACTCTATACCCTACACTCTATACCCAACACTCTACACCCTACATTCTATACCCTACACTCTATACCATACAATCTATACCCTACACTCTACACTCTATACCCTACACTCTACACTCTATACCCTACACTCTACACTCTATACCCTACACTCTATACCCTACACTCTATACCCTACAATCTATACCATACACTCTATACCCTACACTCTATACCCTACACTCTATACCCTACACTCTATACCATACACTCTATACCCTACACTCTATACCGTACACTCTATACCCTACACTCTATACCCTACACTCTATACCCTACACTCTACACCCTACACTCTATACCTTACACTCTATACCCTACACTCTATACCCTACACTCTAAACTCTATACCCTACACTCTACACTCTATACCCTACACTCTATACCCTACACTCTATACCCTACACTCTATACCCTACACTCTATACCCTACACTGTATACCCTACACTCTATACCCTACACTCTATACCCTACACTCTACACTCTATACCCTACACTCTATACCCTACACTCTATACCCTACACTCTACACTTTATGCACTACACTCTATACCCTACACTCTATACCCTACACTCTATACCCTACACTCTAAACCCTACACTCTATACCCTACACTCTATACCATATACTCTATACCCTACACTCTACACTCTATACCCTACACTCTACACCCTACACTCTATACCCTACACTCTAATCCCAACACTCTACACTCTATACCCTACACTCTATACCCTACAGTCTACACTCTATACCTTACACTCTACACTCTATTCCCTACACTCTATACCCTACACTCTATACCCTACACTCTATACCCTACACTCTATACCCTACACTCTACACCCTACACTCTATACCCTACACTCTATACCATACACTCTATACCCTACACTCTACACTCTATACCCTACACTCTACACCCTACACTCTATACCCTACACTCTAATCCCTACACTCTACACTCTATACCCTACACTCTATACCCTACACTCTATACCCTACACTCTACACTCTCTACCCTACACTCTATACCCTACACTCTATACCCTACACTCAACACTCTATACCCTACACTCTACACTCTATACCCTACACTCTATACCCTACACTCTATACCCTACACTCTATACCCTACACTCTATACCATACACTCTATACCCTACACTCTATACCCTACACTCTATCCTACACACTATACCCTACACTCTACACTCTATACCCTACACACTATACCCTACACTCTATACCCTACACTCTACACTCTATACCCTACACTCTATAGCCTACACTCTACAATCTATACCCTACACTCTATACCCTACACTCTATACCCTACAGTCTATACCCTACACTCTATACCCTACACTCTACACTCTAAACCTTACACTCTACACTCTATTCCCTACACTCTATACCCTACACTCTATACCCTACACTCTATACCCTATACTCTACACCCTACACTCTATACCCTACACTCTATACCATATACTCTATACCCTACACTCTACACTCTATACCCTACACTCTACACCCTACACTCTATACCCTACACTCTAATCCCAACACTCTACACTCTATACCCTACACTCTATACCCTACACTCTACACTCTATACCTTACACTCTACACTCTATTCCCTACACTCTATACCCTACACTCTATACCCTACACTCTATACCCTACACTCTATACCCTACACTCTACACCCTACACTCTATACCCTACACTCTATACCATACACTCTATACCCTACACTCTACACTCTATACCCTACACTCTACACCCTACACTCTATACCCTACACTCTAATCCCTACACTCTATTCCCTACACTCTACACTCTATACCCTACACTCTATACCATACACTCTATACCCTACACTCTATACCGTACACTCTATACCCTACACTCTATA
This sequence comes from Ranitomeya imitator, assembly GCF_032444005.1. Lineage (NCBI taxonomy): Eukaryota > Metazoa > Chordata > Amphibia > Anura > Dendrobatidae > Ranitomeya > Ranitomeya imitator. Next base: position 443,189 of record NW_027193670.1, on the reverse strand, counting down.
CCTTACACTCTACACTCTATTCCCTACACTCTATACCCTACACTCTATACCCTACACTCTATACCCTACACTCTACACCCTACACTCTATACCCTACACTCTATACCCTACACTCTATACCCTACACTCTACACTCTCTACCCTACACTCTATACCCTACACTCTATACCCTACACTCTACACTCTATACCCTACACTCTATACCCTACACTCTATACCCTACACTCTATACCCTACACTCTACACTCTATACCCTACACTCTATACCCTACACTCTATACCCTACACTCTATACCCTACACTCTATACCCTACACTCTATACCCTACACTCTACACTCTATACCCTACACTCTATACCCTACACTCTATACCCTACACTCTATACCCTACACTCTATACCCTACACTCTACACTCTATACCCTACACTCTATACCCTACACTCTATACCCTACACTCTATACCCTACACTCTACACTCTATACCCTACACTCTATACCATACACTCTATACCCTACACTCTATACCCTACACTCTGAACCCTACACTCTATACCCTACACTCTACTCCCTACACTCTATACCCTACACTCTATACCCTACACTCTACACTCTATACCCTACACTCTATACCCTACACTCTATACCCTACACTCTATACCCTACACTCTACACTCTATACCCTACACTCTACACTCTATACCCTGCACTCTATACCCTACACTCTATACCCTACACTCTATACCCTACACTCTATACCCTACACTCTACACTATATACCCTACACTCTATACCCTACACTCTACACTCTATACCCTACACTCTACACTCTATACCCTACACTCTATACCCTACACTCTATACCCTACACTCAATACCCTACACTCTATACCCTACACTCTACACTCTATACCCTACACTCTATACCCTACACTCTATACCCTACACTCTACACTCTATACCCTACACTCTATACCCTACACCCTATGCCCTACACTCTATACCCTACACTCTACACCCTACACTCTATACCTTACACTCTATACCCTACTCTCTATACCCTACACTCTAAACTCTATACCCTACACTCTATACCCTACACTCTATAACATACACGCTACACCCTACACTCTATACCCTACAATCTATACCATACACTCTATACCCTACACTCTATACCCTACACTCTATACCATACACTCTATACCCTACACTCTATACCGTACACTCTATACCCTACACTCTATACCCTACACTCTACACCCTACACTCTATACCTTACACTCTATACCCTACACTCTATACCCTACACTCTAAACTCTATACCCTACACTCTACACTCTATACCCTACACTCTATACCCTACACTCTATACCCTACACTCTATACCCTACACTCTATACCCTACACTCTACACCTTACACTCTATACCCTACACTCTATACCCTACACTCTAAACTCTATACCCTACACTCTACACTCTATACCCTACACTCTACACTCTATACCCTACACTCTACACTCTACACTCTATACCCTACACTCTACACTCTATACCCTACACTCTATAACATACACTCTATACCCTACACTCTATACCATACACTCTATACCCTACACTCTATACCCTACACTCTATACTATACACTCTGTACCCTACACTCTATACCGTACACTCTATACCCTACACTCTATACCCTACACTCTATACCCTACACTCTACACCCTACACTCTATACCTTACACTCTATACCCTACACTCTATACCCTACACTCTAAACTCTATACCCTGCACTCTACACTCTATACCCTACACTCTATACCCTACACTCTACACCCTACACTCTATACCCTACACTCTATACCCTACACTCTATACCCTACACTCTACATTCTATACCCTACACTCTACACTCTATACCCTACACTCTATAACATACACTCTATACCCTACACTCTATACCCTACACTCTATACCCTACACTCTACACTCTATACCCTACACTCTATACCATACACTCTACACCATACACTCTATAGCATACACTCTATACCCTACACTCTACATTCTATACCCTACACTCTATACCCTACACTCTACACCCTGCACTCTATACCCTACACACTATACCCTACACTCTACACTCTATACCCTACACTCTATACCCTACACTCTATACCCTACACTCTATACCCTACACTCTATACCCTACACTCTATAGCCTACAATCTATACCCTACACTCTATACCCTACAGTCTATACCCTACACTCTATACCCTACACTCTACACTCTATACTTTACACTCTACACTCTTTTCCCTACACTCTATACCTTACACTTTATACCCTACACTCTATACCCTACACTCTATACCCTACACTCTACACCCTACACTCTATACCCTACAATCTATACCATACACTCTATACCGTACACTCTATACCCTACACTCTATACCATACACTCTATACCCTACACTCTATACCGTACACTCTATACCCTACACTCTATACCCTACACTCTATACCCTACACTCTACACCCTACACTCTATACCTTACACTCTATACCCTACACTCTATACCCTACACTCTAAACTCTATACCCTACACTCTACACTCTATACCCTACACTCTATACCCTACACTCTATACCCTACACTCTATACCCTACACTCTATACCCTACACTCTACACCTTACACTCTATACCCTACACTCTATACCCTACACTCTAAACTCTATACCCTACACTCTACACTCTATACCCTACACTCTACACTCTATACCCTACACTCTACACTCTATACCCTACACTCTACACTCTATACCCTACACTCTATAACATACACTCTATACCCTACACTCTATACCATACACTCTATACCCTACACTCTATACCCTACACTCTATACTATACACTCTGTACCCTACACTCTATACCGTACACTCTATACCCTACACTCTATACCCTACACTCTATACCCTACACTCTACACCCTACACTCTATACCTTACACTCTATACCCTACACTCTATACCCTACACTCTAAACTCTATACCCTGCACTCTACACTCTATACCCTACACTCTATACCCTACACTCTACACCCTACACTCTATACCCTACACTCTATACCCTACACTCTATACCCTACACTCTACATTCTATACCCTACACTCTACACTCTATACCCTACACTCTATAACATACACTCTATACCCTACACTCTATACCCTACACTCTATACCCTACACTCTACACTCTATACCCTACACTCTATACCATACACTCTACACCATACACTCTATAGCATACACTCTATACCCTACACTCTACATTCTATACCCTACACTCTATACCCTACACTCTACACCCTGCACTCTATACCCTACACACTATACCCTACACTCTACACTCTATACCCTACACTCTATACCCTACACTCTATACCCTACACTCTATACCCTACACTCTATACCCTACACTCTATAGCCTACAATCTATACCCTACACTCTATACCCTACAGTCTATACCCTTCACTCTATACCCTACACTCTACACTTTATACTTTACACTCTACACTCTATTCCCTACACTCTATACCTTACACTCTATACCCTACACTCTATACCCTACACTCTATACCCTACACTCTACACCCTACACTCTATACCCTACACACTATACCCTACACTCTACACTCTATACCCTACACTCTATACCCTACACTCTATACCCTACACTCTATACCCTACACTCTATACCCTACACTCTATAGCCTACAATCTATACCCTACACTCTATACCCTACAGTCTATACCCTTCACTCTATACCCTACACTCTACACTTTATACTTTACACTCTACACTCTATTCCCTACACTCTATACCTTACACTCTATACCCTACACTCTATACCCTACACTCTATACCCTACACTCTACACCCTACACTCTATACCCTTCACTCTATACCCTACACTCTACACTTTATACCCTACACTCTACACTCCATACCCTACACTCTACACCCTACACTCTATACCCTACACTCTAATCCCTGCACTCTACACTCTATACCCTACACTCTATACCCTATACTCTACACTCTATACCTTACACTCTACACTCTATTCCCTACACTCTATACCCTACACTCTATACCCTACACTCTATACCCTACACTCTACACCCTAAACTCTATACCCTACACTCTATACCATACACTCTATACCCTACACTCTACACTCTACCCTACACTCTACACACTACACTCTATACCCTACACTCTAATCCCTACACTCTACACTCTATACCCTACACTCTATACCCTACACTCTATACCCTACACTCTACACTCTCTACCCTACACTCTATACCCTACACTCTATAACATACACTCTATACCCTACACTCTACACTCTACACTCTATACCATACACTCAACACTCTATACCCTACACTCTATACCATACACTCTACACCATACACTCTATAGCATACACTCTATACCCTACACTCTACACTCTATACCCTACACTCTATACCCTACACTCTACACCCTGCACTCTATACCCTACACACTATACCCTACACTCTACACTCTATACCCTACACTCTATACCCTACACTCTATACCCTACACTCTATACCCTACACTCTACACTCTATACCCTACACTCTATAGCCTACACGCTACAATCTATACCCTACACTCTATACCCTACACTCTATACCCTACAGTCTATACCCTACACTCTATACCCTACACTCTACACTCTATACCTTACACTCCACACTCTATTCCCTACACTCTATACCCTACACTCTATACCCTACACTCTATACCCTACACTCTATACCCTACACTCTACACCCTACACTCTATACCCTACACTCTATACCATACACTCTATACCCTACACTCTACACTCTATACCCTACACTCTACACCCTACACTCTATACCCTACACTCTAATCCCTACACTCTACACTCTATACCTTACACTCTATACCCTACACTCTACACTCTATACCTTACACTCTACACTCTATTCCCTACACTCTATACCCTACACTCTATACCCTACACTCTATACCCTACACTCTACACCCTACACTCTATACCCTACACTCTATACCATACACTCTATACCCTACACTCTACACTCTATACCCTACACTCCACACCCTACACTCTATACCCTACACTCTAATCCCTACACTCTACACTCTATACCCTACACTCTATACCCTACACTCTATACCCTACACTCTACACTCTCTACCCTACACTCTATACCTTACACTCTGTACCCTACACTCTATACCCTACACTCTACGCTCTATACCCTACACTCTATGCCCAACACTCTATACCCTACACTCTACACCCTACACTCTATACCCTACACTCTATATCATACACTCTATACCCTACACTCTACACTCTATACCCTACACTCTACACCCTACACTCTATACCCTACACTTTAATCCCTACACTCTACACTCTATACCCTACACTCTATACCCTACACTCTATATCCTACACTCTACACTCTCTACCCTACACTCTATACCCTACACTCTATACCCTACACTCTATACCCTACACTCTACACTCTATACCCTAAACTCTACACTCTATACCCTACACTCTATACCCTACACTCTATACCCTACACTCAATACCCTACACTCTATACCCTACACTCTACACTCTATACCCTACACTCTATACCCTACACTCTATACCCTACACTCTACACTCTATACCCTACACTCTATACCCTACACCCTATGCCCTACACTCTATACCCTACACTCTACACCCTACACTCTATACCTTACACTCTATACCCTACTCTCTATACCCTACACTCTAAACTCTATACCCTACACTCTATACCCTACACTCTATAACATACACTCTACACCCTACACTCTATACCCTACAATCTATACCATACACTCTATACCCTACACTCTATACCCTAACTCTATACCCTACACTCTATACCATACACTCTATACCCTACACTCTATACCGTACACTCTATACCATACACTCTATACCCTACACTCTATACCCTACACTCTACACCCTACACTCTATACCTTACACTCTATACCCTACACTCTAAACTCTATACCCTACACTCTACACTCTATACCATACACTCTATACCCTACACTCTATACCCTACACTCTATACCCTACACTCTATACCCTACACTCTATACCCTACACTCTACACCTTACACTCTATACCCTACACTCTATACCCTACACTCTAAACTCTATACCCTACACTCTACACTCTATACCCTACACTCTACACTCTATACCCTACACTCTACACTCTACACTCTATACCCTACACTCTACGCTCTATACCCTACACTCTATAACATACATTCTATACCCTACACTCTATACCCTACACTCTATACCATACACTCTATACCCTACACTCTATACCCTACACTCTATACCATACACTCTGTACCCTACACTCTATACCCTACACTCCATACCCTACACCCTATACCCTACACTCTATACCCTACACTCTACACCCTACACTCTATACCTTACACTCTATACCCTACACTCTATACCCTACACTCTAAACTCTATACCCTGCACTCTACACTCTATACCCTACACTCTATACCCTACACTCTATACCCTACACTCTATACCCTACACTCTATACCCTACACTCTACACTCTATACCCTACACTCTAGACCATACACTCCATACCCTACACTCTATACCGTACACTCTATACCCTACACTCTATACCCTACAATCTATACCCTACACTCTACACCCTACACTCTACACCCTACACTCTATACCTTACACTCTATACCCTACACTCTATACCCTACACTCTAAACTCTATACCCTACACTCTACACTCTATACCCTACACTCTATAACATACACTCTATACCCTACACTCTATACCCTACACTCTACACTCTATACCCTACACTCTATACCATACACTCTACACCATACACTCTATAGCATACACTCTATACCCTACACTCTACATTCTATACCCTACACTCTATACCCTACACTCTACACCCTGCACTCTATACCCTACACACTATACCCTACACTCTACACTCTATACCCTACACTCTATACCCTACACTCTATACCCTACACTCTATACCCTACACTCTATACCCTACACTCTATAGCCTACAATCTATACCCTACACTCTATACCCTACAGTCTATACCCTACACTCTATACCCTACACTCTACACTCTATACCTTACACTCTACACTCTATTCCCTACACTCTATACCTTACACTCTATACCCTACACTCTATACCCTACACTCTATACCCTACACTCTACACCCTACACTCTATACCCTACACTCTATACCATACACTCTATACCCTACACTCTACACTCTATACCCTACACTCTACACCCTACACTCTATACCCTACACTCTAATCCCTACACTCTACACTCTATACCCTACACTCTATACCCTATACTCTACACTCTATACCTTACACTCTACACTCTATTCCCTACACTCTATACCCTACACTCTATACCCTACACTCTATACCCTACACTCTACACCCTACACTCTATACCCTACACTCTATACCATACACTCTATACCCTACACTCTACACTCTATACCCTACACTCTACACACTACACTCTATACCCTACACTCTAATCCCTACACTCTACACTCTATACCCTACACTCTATACCCTACACTCTATACCCTACACTCTACACTCTCTACCCTACACTCTATACCCTACACTCTATAACATACACTCTATACCCTACACTCTACACCCTACACTCTATACCATACACTCTACACGCTATACCCTACACTCTATACCATACACTCTACACCATACACTCTATAGCATACACTCTATACCCTACACTCTACACTCTATACCCTACACTCTATACCCTACACTCTACACCCTGCACTCTATACCCTACACACTATACCCTACACTCTACACTCTATACCCTACACTCTATACCCTACACTCTATACCCTACACTCTATACCCTACACTCTACACTCTATACCCTACACTCTACACACTACACTCTATACCCTACACTCTAATCCCTACACTCTACACTCTATACACTACACTCTATACCCTACACTCTATACCCTACACTCTACACTCTCTACCCTACACTCTATACCCTACACTCTATAACATACACTCTATACCCTACACTCTACACCCTACACTCTATACCATACACTCTACACTCTATACCCTACACTCTATACCATACACTCTACACCATACACTCTATAGCATACACTCTATACCCTACACTCTACACTCTATACCCTACACTCTATACCCTACACTCTACACCCTGCACTCTATACCCTACACACTATACCCTACACTCTACACTCTATACCCTACACTCTATACCCTACACTCTATACCCTACACTCTACTCTCTATACCCTACACTCTATAGCCTACACTCTACAATCTATACCCTACACTCTATACCCTACACTCTATACCCTACAGTCTATACCCTACACTCTATACCCTACACTCTACACTCTATACCTTACACTCCACACTCTATTCCCTACACTCTATACCCTACACTCTATACCCTACACTCTATACCCTACACTCTATACCCTACACTCTACACCCTACACTCTATACCCTACACTCTATACCATTCACTCTATACCCTACACTCTACACTCTATACCCTACACTCTACACCCTACACTCTATACCCTACACTCTAATCCCTACACTCTACACTCTATACCTTACACTCTATACCCTACACTCTACACTCTATACCTTACATTCTACACTCTATTCCCTACACTCTATACCCTACACTCTATACCCTACACTCTATACCCTACACTCTATACCCTACACTCTACACCCTACACTCTATACCCTACACTCTATACCATACACTCTATACCCTACACTCTACACTCTATACCCTACACTCCACACCCTACACTCTATACCCTACACTCTAATCCCTACACTCTACACTCTATACCCTACACTCTAATCCCTACACTCTACACTCTATACACTACACTCTATACCCTACACTCTATACCCTACACTCTACACTCTCTACCCTACACTCTATACCCTACACTCTATAACATACACTCTATACCCTACACTCTACACCCTACACTCTATACCATACACTCTACACTCTATACCCTACACTCTATACCATACACTCTACACCATACACTCTATAGCATACACTCTATACCCTACACTCTACACTCTATACCCTACACTCTATACCCTACACTCTACACCCTGCACTCTATACCCTACACACTATACCCTACACTCTACACTCTATACCCTACACTCTATACCCTACACTCTATACCCTACACTCTACTCTCTATACCCTACACTCTATAGCCTACACTCTACAATCTATACCCTACACTCTATACCCTACACTCTATACCCTACAGTCTATACCCTACACTCTATACCCTACACTCTACACTCTATACCTTACACTCCACACTCTATTCCCTACACTCTATACCCTACACTCTATACCCTACACTCTATACCCTACACTCTATACCCTACACTCTACACCCTACACTCTATACCCTACACTCTATACCATTCACTCTATACCCTACACTCTACACTCTATACCCTACACTCTACACCCTACACTCTATACCCTACACTCTAATCCCTACACTCTACACTCTATACCTTACACTCTATACCCTACACTCTACACTCTATACCTTACATTCTACACTCTATTCCCTACACTCTATACCCTACACTCTATACCCTACACTCTATACCCTACACTCTATACCCTACACTCTACACCCTACACTCTATACCCTACACTCTATACCATACACTCTATACCCTACACTCTACACTCTATACCCTACACTCCACACCCTACACTCTATACCCTACACTCTAATCCCTACACTCTACACTCTATACCCTACACTCTATACCCTACACTCTATACCCTACACTCTACACTCTCTACCCTACACTCTATACCCTACACTCTGTACCCTACACTCTATACCCTACACTCTACACTCTATACCCTACACTCTACACTCTATACACTACACTCTATACCCTACACTCTATACCCTACACTCTATACCCTACAATCTACACTCTATGCCCTACACTCTACACTCTATACCCTACACTCTACACTCTATACCCTACACTCTACACTCTATACCCTACACTGTATACCCTACACTCTATACCCTACACTCTATACCCTACACTCTATACCCTACACTCTACACTCTATTCCCTACACTCTACACTCTGTACCTTACACTCAACACTCTATTCCCTACACTCTATACCCTACACTCTATACCCTACACTCTATACCCTACACTCTACACCCTACACTCTATACTCTACACTCTATACCATACACTCTATACCCTACACTCTACACTCTATGCCCTACACTCTACACCCTACACTCTATACCCTACACTCTAATCCCTACACTCTACACTCTCTACCCTACACTCTATACCCTACACTCTATACCCTACACTCTACACTCTATACCCTACACTCTATACCCTACACTCTATGCCCTACACTCTATACCCTACAATCTATACCCTACACTCAATACCCTACACTCTATACCCTACACTCTACACTCTATACCCTACACTCTATACCCTACACTCTATACCCTACACTCTACACTCTATACCCTACACTCTATACCCTACACTCTATGCCCTACACTCTATACCCTACACTCTATACCCTACACTCTATACCCTACACTCTACACTCTATACCCTACACTCTACACTCTATACCCTACACACTATACCCTACACTCTATACCCTACACTCTAATCCCTACACTCTACACTCTATACCCTACACTCTATACCCTACACTCTACACTCTATACCTTACACTCTACACTCTATTCCCTACACTCTATACCCTACACTCTATACCCTACACTCTATACCCTACACTCTATACCCAACACTCTACACCCTACACTCTATACCCTACACTCTATACCATACACTCTATACCCTACACTCTACACTCTATACCCTACACTCTACACTCTATACCCTACACTCTATACCCTACACTCTATACCCGACACTCTACATGCTATACCCTACACTCTACACTCTATACCCTACACTCTATACCCTACACTCTATACCCTACACTCTATACCCCACACTCTATACCCTACACTCTACACTCTATACCCTACACTCTATACCCTACACTCTACACCCTACACTCTATACCCTACACTCTATGCCCTACACTCTATACCCTACACTCTATACCCTACACTCTATACCCTACACTCTATACCCTACACTCTATACCATACACTCTACACTCTATATCCTACACTCTCTACCCTACACTCTACACTCTATACCCTACACTCTATACCCTACACTCTAATCCCTACACTCTACACTCTATACCCTACACTCTACACTCTATAACCTACACTCTATATCCTACAATCTACACTCTATACCATACATTCTATACCCTACACTCTATACCATACACTCTATACCCTACACTCTACACCCTACACTCTATACCCTACACTCTATACCCTACACTCTATTCCCTACACTCTATACCCTACACTCTACACCCTACACTCTATACCCTACACTCTATACCATACACTCTATACCCTACACTCTACACTCTATACCCTACACTCTACATCCCACACTCTATACCCTACACTCTAATCCCGACACTCTACACTCTATACCCTACACTCTACACTCTATACCCTACACACTATACCCTACACTCTATACCCTACACTCTAATCCCTACACTCTACACTCTATACCCTACACTCTATACCCTACACTCTACACTCTATACCTTACACTCTACACTCTATTCCCTACACTCTATACCCTACACTCTATACCCTACACTCTATACCCTACACTCTATACCCAACACTCTACACCCTACACTCTATACCCTACACTCTATACCATACACTCTATACCCTACACTCTACACTCTATACCCTACACTCTACACTCTATACCCTACACTCTATACCCTACACTCTATACCCGACACTCTACATGCTATACCCTACACTCTACACTCTATACCCTACACTCTATACCCTACACTCTATACCCTACACTCTATACCCCACACTCTATACCCTACACTCTACACTCTATACCCTACACTCTATACCCTACACTCTACACCCTACACTCTATACCCTACACTCTATGCCCTACACTCTATACCCTACACTCTATACCCTACACTCTATACCCTACACTCTATACCCTACACTCTATACCATACACTCTACACTCTATACCCTACACTCTATACTCTACACTCTAATCCCTACACTCTACACTCTATACCCTACACTCTACACTCTATAACCTACACTCTATATCCTACAATCTACACTCTATACCATACATTCTATACCCTACACTCTATACCATACACTCTATACCCTACACTCTACACCCTACACTCTATACCCTACACTCTATACCCTACACTCTATTCCCTACACTCTATACCCTACACTCTACACCCTACACTCTATACCCTACACTCTATACCATACACTCTATACCCTACACTCTACACTCTATACCCTACACTCTACATCCCACACTCTATACCCTACACTCTAATCCCGACACTCTACACTCTATACCCTACCCTACACTCTATACCCTACACTCTACACTCTCTACCCTACACTCTATACCCTACACTCTATAACATACACTCTCTACCCTACACTCTATACCCTACACTCTATAACATACACTCTATACCATACACTCTACAATCTATACCCTACACTCTATACCATACACTCTACACCATACACTCTATAGCGTACACTCTATACCCTACACTCTACACTCTATACCCTACACTCTATACCCTACACTCTACACCCTGCACTCTATACCGTACACACTATACCCTACACTCTACACTCTATACCCTACACTCTATACCCTACACTCTATACCCTACACTCTATACCCTACACTCTACACTCTATACCCTACACTCTATAGCCTACACTCTACAATCTATACCCTACACTCTATACCCTACACTCTATACCATACACTCTATACCCTACACTCTACACTCTATACCCTACACTCTACACCCTACACTCTATACCCTACACTCTAATCCCTTCACTCTACACTCTATACCCTACACTCTATACCCTACACTCTACACTCTATACCTTACACTCTACACTCTATTCCCTACACTCTATACCCTACACTCTATACCCTACACTCTATACCCTACTCTCTACACCCTACACTCTATACCATACACTCTATACACTACACTCTACACTCTATACCCTACACTCTACACCCTACACTCTATACCCTACACTCTAATCCCTACACTCTACACTCTATACTCTACACTCTATACCCTACACTCTATACCCTACACTCTACAGACTCTACCCTACACTCTATACCCTACACTCTATACCCTACACTCTATACCCTACACTCTACACTCTATACCCTACACTCTACACTCTATACCCTACACTCTATACCTTACACTCTATACCCTACACTCTATACCCTACACTCTAATCCCTACACTCTACACTCTATACCCTACACTCTATACCCTACACTCTACACTCTGTACCTTACACTCTACACTCTATTCCCTACACTCTATACCCTACACTCTATACCCTACACTCTATACCCTACACTCTATACCCAACACTCTACACCCTACACTCTATACCCTACACTCTATACCATACACTCTATACCCTACACTCTACACTCTATACCCTACACTCTACACTTTATACCCTACACTCTATACCCTACACTCTATACCCTACACTCTATACCATACACTCCATACCCTACACTCTATACCGTACACTCTATACCCTACACTCTATACCCTACAATCTATACCCTACACTCTACACCCTACACTATATACCTTACACTCTATACCCTACACTCTATACCCTACACTCTAAACTCTATACCCTACACTCTACACTCTATACCCTACACTCTATAACATACACTCTATACCCTACACTCTACACTCTATACCCTACACTCTATACCATACACTCTACACCATACACTCTATAGCATACACTCTATACCCTACACTCTACACTCTATACCCTACACTCTATACCCTACACTCTACACCCTGCACTCTATACCCTACACACTATACCCTACACTCTACACTCTATACCCTACACTCTATACCCTACACTCTATACCCTACACTCTATACCCTACACTCTATACCCTACACTCTATAGCCTACAATCTATACCCTACACTTTATACCCTACAGTCTATACCCTACACTCTATACCCTACACTCTACACTCTATACCTTACACTCCACACTCTATTCCCTACACTCTATACCCTACACTCTATACCCTACACTCTATACCCTACACTCTATACCCTACACTCTACACCCTACACTCTATACCCTACACTCTATACCATACACTCTATACCCTACACTCTACACTCTATACCCTACACTCTACACCCTACACTCTATACCCTACACTCTAATCCCTACACTCTACACTCTATACCCTACACTCTATACCCTAAACTCTACACTCTATACCTTACACTCTACACTCTATTCCCTACACTCTATACCCTACACTCTATACCCTACACTCTATACCCTACACTCTACACCCTACACTCTATACCCTACACTCTATACCATACACTCTATACCCTACACTCTACACTCTATACCCTACACTCTACACACTACACTCTATACCCTACACTCTAATCCCTACACTCTACACTCTATACCCTACACTCTATACCCTACACTCTATACCCTACACTCTACACTCTCTACCCTACACTCTATACCCTACACTCTATAACATACACTCTATACCCTACACTCTACACCCTACACTCTATACCATACACTCTACACTGTATACCCTACACTCTATACCATACACTCTACACCATACACTCTATAGCATACACTCTATACCCTACACTCTACACTCTATACCCTACACTCTATACCCTACACTCTACACCCTGCACTCTATACCCTACACACTATACCCTACACTCTACACTCTATACCCTACACTCTATACCCTACACTCTATACCCTACACTCTACACTCTATACCCTACACTCTATAGCCTATACTCTACAATCTATACCCTACACTCTATACCCTACACTCTATACCCTACAGTCTATACCCTACACTCTACACTCTATACCTTACACTCCACACTCTATTCCCTACACTCTATACACTACACTCTATACCCTACACTCTATACCCTACACTCTAATCCCTACACTCTACACTCTATACCCTACACTCTATACCCTACACTCTACACTCTATTCCTTACACTCTACACTCTATTCCCTACACTCTATACCCTACACTCTATACCCTACACTCTATACCCTACACTCTATACCCAACACTCTACACCCTACACTCTATACCCTACACTCTATACCATACACTCTATACCCTACACTCTACACTCTATACCCTCCACTCTACACTCTATACCCTACACTCTATACCCTACACTCTATACCCTACACTCTATACCCGACACTCTACACGCTATACCCTACACTCTACACTCTATACCCTACACTCTATACCCTACACTCTATACCCTACACTTTATACCCTACACTCTATACCCTACACTCTACACTCTATACCCTACACTCTATACCCTACACTCTACACCCTACACTCTTTACCCTACACTCTATGCCCTACACTCTATACCCTACACTCTATACCCTACACTCTATACCCTACACTCTACACTCTATACCCTACACTCTATACCCTACACTCTATGCCCTACACTCTACACTCTATACCCTACACTCTATACCCTACACTCTATACCCTACACTCTATACCCTACACTCTACACTCTATATCCTACACTATCTACCCTACACTCTACACTCTATACCCTACACTCTATACCCTACACTCTATGCCCTACACTCTACACTCTATACCCTACACTCTATACCCTACACTCTATACCCTACACTCTATACCCTACACTCTACACTCTATATCCTACACTATCTACCCTACACTCTACACTCTACACCCTACACTCTATACCCTACACTCTATACCATACACTCTATACCCTACACTCTACACTCTATACCCTACACTCTACACTTTATACCCTACACTCTATACCCTACACTCTATACCCTACACTCTATACCATACACTCCATACCCTACACTCTATACCGTACACTCTATACCCTACACTCTATACCCTACAATCTATACCCTACACTCTACACCCTACACTCTATACCTTACACTCTATACCCTACACTCTATACCCTACACTCTAAACTCTATACCCTACACTCTACACTCTATACCCTACACTCTATAACATACACTCTATACCCTACACTCTACACTCTATACCCTACACTCTATACCATACACTCTACACCATACACTCTATAGCATACACTCTATACCCTACACTCTACACTCTATACCCTACACTCTATACCCTACACTCTACACCCTGCACTCTATACCCTACACACTATACCCTACACTCTACACTCTATACCCTACACTCTATACCCTACACTCTATACCCTACACTCTATACCCTACACTCTATACCCTACACTCTATAGCCTACAATCTATACCCTACACTTTATACCCTACAGTCTATACCCTACACTCTATACCCTACACTCTACACTCTATACCTTACACTCTACACTCTATTCCCTACACTCTATACCCTACACTCTATACCCTACACTCTATACCCTACACTCTATACCCTACACTCTACACCCTACACTCTATACCCTACACTCTATACCATACACTCTATACCCTACACTCTACACTCTATACCCTACACTCTACACTCTACACTCTATACCCTACACTCTAATCCCTACACTCTACACTCTATACCCTACACTCTATACCCTAAACTCTACACTCTATACCTTACACTCTACACTCTATTCCCTACACTCTATACCCTACACTCTATACCCTACACTCTATACCCTACACTCTACACCCTACACTCTATACCCTACACTCTATACCATACACTCTATACCCTAAACTCTACACTCTATACCCTACACTCTACACACTACACTCTATACCCTACACTCTAATCCCTACACTCTACACTCTATACCCTACACTCTATACCCTACACTCTATACCCTACACTCTACACTCTCTACCCTACACTCTATACCCTACACTCTATAACATACACTCTATACCCTACTCTCTACACCATACACTCTATACCATACACTCTACACTGTATACCCTACACTCTATACCATACACTCTACACCATACACTCTATAGCATACACTCTATACCCTACACTCTACACTCTATACCCTACACTCTATACCCTACACTCTACACCCTGCACTCTATACCCTACACACTATACCCTACACTCTACACTCTATACCCTACACTCTATACCCTACACTCTATACCCTACACTCTACACTCTATACCCTACACTCTATAGCCTATACTCTACAATCTATACCCTACACTCTATACCCTACACTCTATACCCTACAGTCTATACCCTACACTCTACACTCTATACCTTACACTCCACACTCTATTCCCTACACTCTATACACTACACTCTATACCCTACACTCTATACCCTACACTCTAATCCCTACACTCTACACTCTATACCCTACACTCTATACCCTACACTCTACACTCTATACCTTACACTCTACACTCTATTCCCTACACTCTATACCCTACACTCTATACCCTACACTCTATACCCTACACTCTATACCCAACACTCTACACCCTACACTCTATACCCTACACTCTATACCATACACTCTATACCCTACACTCTACACTCTATACCCTCCACTCTACACTCTATACCCTACATTCTATACCCTACACTCTATACCCTACACTCTATACCCGACACTCTACACGCTAAACCCTACACTCTACACTCTATACCCTACACTCTATACCCTACACTCTATACCCTACACTTTATACCCTACACTCTATACCCTACACTCTACACTCTATACCCTACACTCTATACCCTACACTCTACACCCTACACTCTTTACCCTACACTCTATGCCCTACACTCTATACCCTACACTCTATACCCTACACTCTATACCCTACACTCTACACTCTATACCCTACACTCTATACCCTACACTCTATGCCCTACACTCTACACTCTATACCCTACACTCTATACCCTACACTCTATACCCTACACTCTATACCCTACACTCTACACTCTATATCCTACACTATCTACCCTACACTCTACACTCTATACCCTACACTCTATACCCTACACTCTAATCCCTACACTCTACACTCTATACCCTACACTCTATACCCTACACTCTATACCCTACGCTCTACACTCTATACCCTACACTCTATATCCTACACTCTATACCATACATTCTATACCCTACACTCTATACCATACACTCTATACCCTACACTCTACACCCTACACTCTATACCCTACACTCTATACCCTACACTCTATACCCTACACTCTATACCATACACTCTACACCCTACACTCTATACCCTACACTCTATACCATACACTCTATACCCTACACTCTACACTCTATACCCTACACTCTACACCCTACACTCTATACCCTACACTCTAATCCCTACACTCTACACTCTATACCCTACACTCTATACCCTAAACTCTACACTCTACACCTTACACTCTACACTCTATTCCCTACACTCTATACCCTACACTCTATACCCTACACTCTATACCCTACACTCTACACCCTACACTCTATACCCTACACTCTATACCATACACTCTATACCCTACACTCTACACTCTATACCCTACACTCTACACACTACACTCTATACCCTACACTCTAATCCCTACACTCTACACTCTATACCCTACACTCTATACCCTACACTCTATACCCTACACTCTACACTCTCTACCCTACACTCTATACCCTACACTCTATAACATACACTCTATACCCTACACTCTACACCCTACACTCTATACCATACACTCTACACTGTATACCCTACACTCTATACCATACACTCTACACCATACACTCTATAGCATACACTCTATACCCTACACTCTACACTCTATACCCTACACTCTATACCCTACACTCTACACCCTGCACTCTATACCCTACACACTATACCCTACACTCTACACTCTATACCCTACACTCTATACCCTACACTCTATACCCTACACTCTACACTCTATACCCTACACTCTATAGCCTATACTCTACAATCTATACCATACACTCTATACCCTACACTCTATACCCTACAGTCTATACCCTACACTCTACACTCTATACCTTACACTCCACACTCTATTCCCTACACTCTATACACTACACTCTATACCCTACACTCTATACCCTACACTCTAATCCCTACACTCTACACTCTATACCCTACACTCTATACCCTACACTCTACACTCTATTCCTTACACTCTACACTCTATTCCCTACACTCTATACCCTACACTCTATACCCTACACTCTATACCCTACACTCTATACCCAACACTCTACACCCTACACTCTATACCCTACACTCTATACCATACACTCTATACCCTACACTCTACACTCTATACCCTCCACTCTACACTCTATACCCTACACTCTATACCCTACACTCTATACCCTACACTCTATACCCGACACTCTACACGCTATACCCTACACTCTACACTCTATACCCTACACTCTATACCCTACACTCTATACCCTACACTTTATACCCTACACTCTATACCCTACACTCTACACTCTATACCCTACACTCTATACCCTACACTCTACACCCTACACTCTTTACCCTACACTCTATGCCCTACACTCTATACCCTACACTCTATACCCTACACTCTATACCCTACACTCTACACTCTATACCCTACACTCTATACCCTACACTCTATGCCCTACACTCTACACTCTATACCCTACACTCTATACCCTACACTCTATACCCTACACTCTATACCCTACACTCTACACTCTATATCCTACACTATCTACCCTACACTCTACACTCTATACCCTACACTCTATACCCTACACTCTATGCCCTACACTCTACACTCTATACCCTACACTCTATACCCTACACTCTATACCCTACACTCTATACCCTACACTCTACACTCTATATCCTACACTATCTACCCTACACTCTACACTCTACACCCTACACTCTATACCCTACACTCTATACCATACACTCTATACCCTACACTCTACACTCTATACCCTACACTCTACACTTTATACCCTACACTCTATACCCTACACTCTATACCCTACACTCTATACCATACACTCCATACCCTACACTCTATACCGTACACTCTATACCCTACACTCTATACCCTACAATCTATACCCTACACTCTACACCCTACACTCTATACCTTACACTCTATACCCTACACTCTATACCCTACACTCTAAACTCTATACCCTACACTCTACACTCTATACCCTACACTCTATAACATACACTCTATACCCTACACTCTACACTCTATACCCTACACTCTATACCATACACTCTACACCATACACTCTATAGCATACACTCTATACCCTACACTCTACACTCTATACCCTACACTCTATACCCTACACTCTACACCCTGCACTCTATACCCTACACACTATACCCTACACTCTACACTCTATACCCTACACTCTATACCCTACACTCTATACCCTACACTCTATACCCTACACTCTATAGCCTACAATCTATACCCTACACTTTATACCCTACAGTCTATACCCTACACTCTATACCCTACACTCTACACTCTATACCTTACACTCTACACTCTATTCCCTACACTCTATACCCTACACTCTATACCCTACACTCTATACCCTACACTCTATACCCTACACTCTACACCCTACACTCTATACCCTACACTCTATACCATACACTCTATACCCTACACTCTACACTCTATACCCTACACTCTACACTCTACACTCTATACCCTACACTCTAATCCCTACACTCTACACTCTATACCCTACACTCTATACCCTAAACTCTACACTCTATACCTTACACTCTACACTCTATTCCCTACACTCTATACCCTACACTCTATACCCTACACTCTATACCCTACACTCTACACCCTACACTCTATACCCTACACTCTATACCATACACTCTATACCCTACACTCTACACTCTATACCCTACACTCTACACACTACACTCTATACCCTACACTCTAATCCCTACACTCTACACTCTATACCCTACACTCTATACCCTACACTCTATACCCTACACTCTACACTCTCTACCCTACACTCTATACCCTACACTCTATAACATACACTCTATACCCTACACTCTACACCCTACACTCTATACCATACACTCTACACTGTATACCCTACACTCTATACCATACACTCTACACCATACACTCTATAGCATACACTCTATACCCTACACTCTACACTCTATACCCTACACTCTATACCCTACACTCTACACCCTGCACTCTATACCATACACTCTACACCATACACTCTATAGCATACACTCTATACCCTACACTCTACACTCTATACCCTACACTCTATACCCTACACTCTACACCCTGCACTCTATACCCTACACACTATACCCTACACTCTACACTCTATACCCTACACTCTATACCCTACACTCTATACCCTACACTCTACACTCTATACCCTACACTCTATAGCCTATACTCTACAATCTATACCCTACACTCTATACCCTACACTCTATACCCTACAGTCTATACCCTACACTCTACACTCTATACCTTACACTCCACACTCTATTCCCTACACTCTATACACTACACTCTATACCCTACACTCTATACCCTACACTCTAATCCCTACACTCTACACTCTATACCCTACACTCTATACCCTACACTCTACACTCTATACCTTACACTCTACACTCTATTCCCTACACTCTATACCCTACACTCTATACCCTACACTCTATACCCTACACTCTATACCCAACACTCTACACCCTACACTCTATACCCTACACTCTATACCATACACTCTATACCCTACACTCTACACTCTATACCCTCCACTCTACACTCTATACCCTACACTCTATACCCTACACTCTATACCCTACACTCTATACCCGACACTCTACACGCTATACCCTACACTCTACACTCTATACCCTACACTCTATACCCTACACTCTATACCCTACACTTTATACCCTACACTCTATACCCTACACTCTACACTCTATACCCTACACTCTATACCCTACACTCTACACCCTACACTCTTTACCCTACACTCTATGCCCTACACTCTATACCCTACACTCTATACCCTACACTCTATACCCTACACTCTACACTCTATACCCTACACTCTATACCCTACACTCTATGCCCTACACTCTACACTCTATACCCTACACTCTATACCCTACACTCTATACCCTACACTCTATACCCTACACTCTACACTCTATATCCTACACTATCTACCCTACACTCTACACTCTATACCCTACACTCTATACCCTACACTCTAATCCCTACACTCTACACTCTATACCCTACACTCTATACCCTACACTCTATACCCTACGCTCTACACTCTATACCCTACACTCTATATCCTACACTCTACACTCTATACCATACATTCTATACCCTACACTCTATACCATACACTCTATACCCTACACTCTACACCCTACACTCTATACCCTACACTCTATACCCTACACTCTATACCCTACACTCTATACCCTACACTCTACACCCTACACTCTATACCCTACACTCTATACCCTACACTCTACACTCTAAACCCTACACTCTATACCCTACACTCTATACCCTACACTCTATACCCTACACTCTACACTCTATATCCTACACTCTCTACCCTACACTCTACACTTTATACCCTACACTCTATACCCTACACTCTAATCCCTACACTCTACACTCTATACCCTACACTCTATATCCTACACTCTACACTCTATACCATACATTCTATACCCTGCACTCTATACCATACACTCTACACCCTACACTCTATACCCTACACTCTATACCCTACACTCTACACCCTACACTCTATACCCTACACTCTATACCCTACACTCTATACCCTACACTCTATACCCTACACTCTACACTCTATACCCTACACTCTATACCCTACACTCTATACCCTACACTCTATACCCTACACTCTACACTCTATATCCTACACTCTCTACCCTACACTCTACACTCTATACCCTACACTCTATACCCTACACTCTAATCCCTACACTCTACACTCTATACCCTACACTCTATACCCTACACTCTATACCCTACACTCTACACTCTATACCCTACACTCTATATCCTACACTCTACACTCTATACCATACATTCTATACCCTACACTCTATACCATACACTCTATACCCTACACTCTACACCCTACACTCTATACCCTACACTCTATACCCTACACTCTATACCCTACACTCTATACCCTACACTCTACACCCTACACTCTATACCCTACACTCTATACCATACACTCTATACCCTACACTCTACACTCTATACCCTACACTCTACATCCTACACTCTATACCCTACACTCTAATCCCGACACTCTACACTCTATACCCTACACTCTATACCCTACACTCTACAATCTCTACCCTACACTCTATACCCTACACTCTATAACATACACTCTATACCCTACACTCTATACCCTACACTCTATACCATGCACTCTACAATCTATACCCTACACTCTATACCATACACTCTACACCATACACTCTATAGCATACACTCTATACCCTACACTCTACACTCTATACCCTACACTCTATACCCTACACTCTACACCCTGCACTCTATACCCTACACACTATACCCTACACTCTACACTCTATACCTTACACTCTCTACCCTACACTCTATACCCTACACTCTATACCCTACACTCTACACTCTATACCCTACACTCTATACCCTACACTCTATACCCTACAGTCTATACCCTACACTCTATACCCTACACTCTACACTCTATACCTTACACTCTACACTCTATTCCCGACACTCTATACCCTACACTCTATACCCTACACTCTATACCCTACACTCTATACCCTACACTCTACACCCTACACTCTATACCCTACACTCTGTACCATACACTCTATACCCTACACTCTACACTCTATACCCTACACTCTACACCCTACACTCTATACCCTACACTCTAATCCCTTCACTCTACACTCTATACCCTACACTCTATACCCTACACTCTATACCTTACACTCTACACTCTATTCCCTACACTCTATACCCTACACTCTATACCCTACACTCTATACCCTACACTCTACACCCTACACTCTATACCCTACACTCTATACCATACACTCTATACCCTACACTCTACACTCTATACCCTACACTCTACACCCTACACTCTATACCCTACACTCTAATCCCTACACTCTACACTCTATACCCTACACTCTATACCCTACACTCTATACCCTACACTCTACACACTCTACCCTACACTCTATACCCTACACTCTATACCCTACACTCTATACCCTACACTCTACACTCTATACCCTACACTTTACACTCTATACCCTACACTCTATACCCTACACTCTATACCCTACACTCTAATCCCTACACTCTACACTCTATAACCTACAGTCTATACCCTACACTCTACACTCTATACCTTACACTCTACACTCTATTCCCTACACTCTATACCCTACACTCTATACCCTACACTCTATACCCTACACTCTATACCCTACACTCTATACCCAACACTCTACACCTTACATTCTATACCCTACACTCTATACCATACAATCTATACCCTACACTCTACACTCTATACCCTACACTCTACACTCTATACCCTACACTCTATACCCTACACTCTATACCCTACAATCTATACCATACACTCTATACCTCACACTCTATACCCTACACTCTATACCCTACACTCTATACCATACACTCTATACCCTACACTCTATACCGTACACTCTATACCCTACACTCTATACCCTACACTCTATACCCTACACTCTACACCCTACACTCTATACCTTACACTCTATACCCTACACTCTATACCCTACACTCTAAACTCTATACCCTACACTCTACACTCTATACCCTACACTCTATACCCTACACTCTATACCCTACACTCTATACCCTACACTCTATACCCTACACTGTATACCCTACACTCTATACCCTACACTCTATACCCTACACTCTACACTCTATACCCTACACTCTATACCCTACACTCTATACCCTACACTCTACACTTTATGCACTACACTCTATACCCTACACTCTATACCCTACACTCTACACCCTACACTCTATACCCTACACTCTATACCATATACTCTATACCCTACACTCTACACTCTATACCCTACACTCTACACCCTACACTCTATACCCTACACTCTAATCCCAACACTCTACACTCTATACCCTACACTCTATACCTTACACTCTACACTCTATTCCCTACACTCTATACCCTACACTCTATACCCTACACTCTATACCCTACACTCTATACCCTACACTCTACACCCTACACTCTATACCCTACACTCTATACCATACACTCTATACCCTACACTCTACACTCTATACCCTACACTCTACACCCTACACTCTATACCCTACACTCTAATCCCTACACTCTACACTCTATACCCTACACTCTATCCCCTACACTCTATACCCTACACTCTACACTCTCTACCCTACACTCTATACCCTACACTCTATACCCTACACTCAACACTCTATACCCTACACTCTACACTCTATACCCTACACTCTATACCCTACACTCTATACCCTACACTCTATACCCTACACTCTATACCATACACTCTATACCCTACACTCTATACCCTACACTCTATCCTACACACTATACCCTACACTCTACACTCTATACCCTACACACTATACCCTACACTCTATACCCTACACTCTACACTCTATACCCTACACTCTATAGCCTACACTCTACAATCTATACCCTACACTCTATACCCTATACTCTATACCCTACAGTCTATACCCTACACTCTATACCCTACACTCTACACTCTAAACCTTACACTCTACACTCTATTCCCTACACTCTATACCCTACACTCTATACCCTACACTCTATACCCTATACTCTACACCCTACACTCTATACCCTACACTCTATACCATATACTCTATACCCTACACTCTACATTCTATACCCTACACTCTACACCCTACACTCTATACCCTACACTCTAATCCCAACACTCTACACTCTATACCCTACACTCTATACCCTACACTCTACACTCTATACCTTACACTCTACACTCTATTCCCTACACTCTATACCCTACACTCTATACCCTACACTCTATACCCTACACTCTATACCCTACACTCTACACCCTACACTCTATACCCTACACTCTATACCATACACTCTATACCCTACACTCTACACTCTATACCCTACACTCTACACCCTACACTCTATACCCTACACTCTAATCCCTACACTCTATTCCCTACACTCTACACTCTATACCCTACACTCTATACCATACACTCTATACCCTACACTCTATACCGTACACTCTATACCCTACACTCTATACCTTACACTCTACACTCTATTCCCTACACTCTATACCCTACACTCTATACCCTACACTCTATACCCTACACTCTACACCCTACACTCTATACCCTACACTCTATACCCTACACTCTATACCCTACACTCTACACTCTCTACCCTACACTCTATACCCTACACTCTATACCCTACACTCTACACTCTATACCCTACACTCTATACCCTACACTCTATACCCTACACTCTATACCCTACACTCTATACCATACACTCTATACCCTACACTCTATACCCTACACTCTGAACCCTACACTCTATACCCTACACTCTACTCCCTACACTCTATACGCTACACTCTATACCCTACACTCTACACTCTATACCCTACACTCTATACCCTACACTCTATACCCTACACTCTATACCCTACACTCTACACTCTATACCCTACACTCTACACGCTATACCCTACACTCTATACCCTACACTCTATACCCTACACTCTATACCCTACACTCTACACTATATACCCTACACTCTATACCCTACACTCTACACTCTATACCCTACACTCTACACTCTATACCCTACACTCTATACCCTACACTCAATACCCTACACTCTATACCCTACACTCTACACTCTATACCCTACACTCTATACCCTACACTCTATACCCTACACTCTACACTCTATACCCTACACTCTATACCCTACACCCTATGCCCTACACTCTATACCCTACACTCTACACCCTACACTCTATACCTTACACTCTATACCCTACTCTCTATACCCTACACTCTAAACTCTATACCCTACACTCTATACCCTACACTCTATAACATACACGCTACACCCTACACTCTATACCCTACAATCTATACCATACACTCTATACCCTACACTCTATACCCTACACTCTATACCATACACTCTATACCCTACACTCTATACCGTACACTCTATACCCTACACTCTATACCCTACACTCTATACCCTACACTCTACACCCTACACTCTATACCTTACACTCTATACCCTACACTCTATACCCTACACTCTAAACTCTATACCCTACACTCTACACTCTATACCCTACACTCTATACCCTACACTCTATACCCTACACTCTATACCCTACACTCTATACCCTACACTCTACACCTTACACTCTATACCCTACACTCTATACCCTACACTCTAAACTCTATACCCTACACTCTACACTCTATACCCTACACTCTACACTCTATACCCTACACTCTACACTCTACACTCTATACCCTACACTCTACACTCTATACCCTACACTCTATAACATACACTCTATACCCTACACTCTATACCATACACTCTATACCCTACACTCTATACCCTACACTCTATACTATACACTCTGTACCCTACACTCTATACCGTACACTCTATACCCTACACTCTATACCCTACACTCTATACCCTACACTCTACACCCTACACTCTATACCTTACACTCTATACCCTACACTCTATACCCTACACTCTAAACTCTATACCCTGCACTCTACACTCTATACCCTACACTCTATACCCTACACTCTACACCCTACACTCTATACCCTACACTCTATACCCTACACTCTATACCCTACACTCTACATTCTATACCCTACACTCTACACTCTATACCCTACACTCTATAACATACACTCTATACCCTACACTCTTTACCCTACACTCTATACCCTACACTCTACACTCTATACCCTACACTCTATACCATACACTCTACACCATACACTCTGTAGCATACACTCTATACCCTACACTCTACATTCTATACCCTACACTCTATACCCTACACTCTACACCCTGCACTCTATACCCTACACACTATACCCTACACTCTACACTCTATACCCTACACTCTATACCCTACACTCTATACCCTACACTCTATACCCTACACTCTATACCCTACACTCTATAGCCTACAATCTATACCCTACACTCTATACCCTACAGTCTATACCCTACACTCTATACCCTACACTCTACACTCTATACTTTACACTCTACACTCTATTCCCTACACTCTATACCTTACACTCTATACCCTACACTCTATACCCTACACTCTATACCCTACACTCTACACCCTACACTCTATACCCTACACTCTATACCATACACTCTATACCCTACACTCTACACTCTATACCCTACACTCTACACACTACACTCTATACCCTACACTCTAATCCCTACACTCTACACTCTATACCCTACACTCTATACCCTACACTCTATACCCTACACTCTACACTCTCTACCCTACACTCTATACCCTACACTCTATAACATACACTCTATACCCTACACTCTACACTCTACACTCTATACCATACACTCAACACTCTATACCCTACACTCTATACCATACACTCTACACCATACACTCTATAGCATACACTCTATACCCTACACTCTACACTCTATACCCTACACTCTATACCCTACACTCTACACCCTGCACTCTATACCCTACACACTATACCCTACACTCTACACTCTATACCCTACACTCTATACCCTACACTCTATACCCTACACTCTATACCCTACACTCTACACTGTATACCCTACACTCTATAGCCTACACGCTACAATCTATACCCTACACTCTAAACCCTACACTCTATACCCTACAGTCTATACCCTACACTCTATACCCTACACTCTACACTCTATACCTTACACTCCACACTCTATTCCCTACACTCTATACCCTACACTCTATACCCTACACTCTATACCCTACACTCTATACCCTACACTCTACACCCTACACTCTATACCCTACACTCTATACCATACACTCTATACCCTACACTCTACACTCTATACCCTACACTCTACACCCTACACTCTATACCCTACACTCTAATCCCTACACTCTACACTCTATACCTTACACTCTATACCCTACACTCTACACTCTATACCTTACACTCTACACTCTATTCCCTACACTCTATACCCTACACTCTATACCCTACACTCTATACCCTACACTCTACACCCTACACTCTATACCCTACACTCTATACCATACACTCTATACCCTACACTCTACACTCTATACCCTACACTCCACACCCTACACTCTATACCCTACACTCTACTCCCTACACTCTATACGCTACACTCTATACCCTACACTCTACACTCTATACCCTACACTATATACCCTACACTCTATACCCTACACTCTATACCCTACACTCTACACTCTATACCCTACACTCTACACGCTATACCCTACACTCTATACCCTACACTCTATACCCTACACTCTATACCCTACACTCTATACCCTACACTCTACACTATATACCCTACACTCTATACCCTACACTCTACACTCTATACCCTACACTCTACACTCTATACCCTACACTCTATACCCTACACTCAATACCCTACACTCTATACCCTACACTCTACACTCTATACCCTACACTCTATACCCTACACTCTATACCCTACACTCTACACAGTATACCCTACACTCTATACCCTACACCCTATGCCCTACACTCTATACCCTACACTCTACACCCTACACTCTATACCTTACACTCTATACCCTACTCTCTATACCCTACACTCTAAACTCTATACCCTACACTCTATACCCTACACTCTATAACATACACGCTACACCCTACACTCTATACCCTACAATCTATACCATACACTCTATACCCTACACTCTATACCCTACACTCTATACCATACACTCTATACCCTACACTCTATACCGTACACTCTATACCCTACACTCTATACCCTACACTCTATACCCTACACTCTACACCCTACACTCTATACCTTACACTCTATACCCTACACTCTATACCCTACACTCTAAACTCTATACCCTACACTCTACACTCTATACCCTACACTCTATACCCTACACTCTATACCCTACACTCTATACCCTACACTCTATACCCTACACTCTACACCTTACACTCTATACCCTACACTCTATACCCTACACTCTAAACTCTATACCCTACACTCTACACTCTATACCCTACACTCTACACTCTATACCCTACACTCTACACTCTACACTCTATACCCTACACTCTACACTCTATACCCTACACTCTATAACATACACTCTATACCCTACACTCTATACCATACACTCTATACCCTACACTCTATACCCTACACTCTATACTTTACACTCTGTACCTTACACTCTATACCGTACACTCTATACCCTACACTCTATACCCTACACTCTATACCCTACACTCTACACCCTACACTCTATACCTTACACTCTATACCCTACACTCTATACCCTACACTCTAAACTCTATACCCTGCACTCTACACTCTATACCCTACACTCTATACCCTACACTCTACACCCTACACTCTATACCCTACACTCTATACCCTACACTCTATACCCTACACTCTACATTCTATACCCTACACTCTACACTCTATACCCTACACTCTATAACATACACTCTATACCCTACACTCTATACCCTACACTCTATACCCTACACTCTACACTCTATACCCTACACTCTATACCATACACTCTACACCATACACTCTGTAGCATACACTCTATACCCTACACTCTACATTCTATACCCTACACTCTATACCCTACACTCTACACCCTGCACTCTATACCCTACACACTATACCCTACACTCTACACTCTATACCCTACACTCTATACCCTACACTCTATACCCTACACTCTATACCCTACACTCTATACCCTACACTCTATAGCCTACAATCTATACCCTACACTCTATACCCTACAGTCTATACCCTACACTCTATACCCTACACTCTACACTCTATACTCTATACTTTACACTCTACACTCTATTCCCTACACTCTATACCTTACACTCTATACCCTACACTCTATACCCTACACTCTATACCCTACACTCTACACCCTACACTCTATACCCTACACTCTATACCATACACTCTATACCCTACACTCTACACTCTATACCCTACACTCTACACACTACACTCTATACCCTACACTCTAATCCCTACACTCTACACTCTATACCCTACACTCTATACCCTACACTCTATACCCTACACTCTACACTCTCTACCCTACACTCTATACCCTACACTCTATAACATACACTCTATACCCTACACTCTACACTCTACACTCTATACCATACACTCAACACTCTATACCCTACACTCTATACCATACACTCTACACCATACACTCTATAGCATACACTCTATACCCTACACTCTACACTCTATACCCTACACTCTATACCCTACACTCTACACCCTGCACTCTATACCCTACACACTATACCCTACACTCTACACTCTATACCCTACACTCTATACCCTACACTCTATACCCTACACTCTATAGCCTACACTCTACACTGTATACCCTACACTCTATAGCCTACACGCTACAATCTATACCCTACACTCTATACCCTACACTCTATACCCTACAGTCTATACCCTACACTCTATACCCTACACTCTACACTCTATACCTTACACTCCACACTCTATTCCCTACACTCTATACCCTACACTCTATACCCTACACTCTATACCCTACACTCTATACCCTACACTCTACACCCTACACTCTATACCCTACACTCTATACCATACACTCTATACCCTACACTCTACACTCTATACCCTACACTCTACACCCTACACTCTATACCCTACACTCTAATCCCTACACTCTACACTCTATACCTTACACTCTATACCCTACACTCTACACTCTATACCTTACACTCTACACTCTATTCCCTACACTCTATACCCTACACTCTATACCCTACACTCTATACCCTACACTCTACACCCTACACTCTATACCCTACACTCTATACCATACACTCTATACCCTACACTCTACACTCTATACCCTACACTCCACACCCTACACTCTATACCCTACACTCTAATCCCTACACTCTACACTCTATACCCTACACTCTATACCCTACACTCTATACCCTACACTCTACACTCTCTACCCTACACTCTATACCTTACACTCTGTACCCTACACTCTATACCCTACACTCTACACTCTATACCCTACACTCTACACTCTATACCCTACACTCTATACCCTACACTCTATACCCTACACTCTATACCCTACAATCTACACTCTATGCCCTACACTCTAAACTCTATACCCTACACTCTACACTCTATACCCTACACTCTACACTCTATACCCTACACTGTATACCCTACACTCTATACCCTGCACTCTATACCCTACACTCTATACCCTACACTCTACACTCTATACCCTACACTCTACACTCTATACCCTACACTGTATACCCTACACTCTATACCCTGCACTCTATACCCTACACTCTATACCCTACACTCTACACTCTATGCCCTACACTCTACACTCTGTACCTTACACTCAACACTCTATTCCCTACACTCTATACCCTACACTCTATACCCTACACTCTATACCCTACACTCTACACCCTACACTCTATACTCTACACTCTATACCATACACTCTATACCCTACACTCTACACTCTATGCCCTACACTCTACACCCTACACTCTATACCCTACACTCTAATCCCTACACTCTACACTCTCTACCCTACACTCTCTACCCTACACTTTATATTCTACACTCTATACCCTACACTCTACACTCTATGCCCTACACTCTACACTCTATACCCTACACTCTATACCCTAAAATCTATACCCTACACTCTACACCCTACACTCTATACCCTACACTCTATACCCTACACTCTATGCCCTACACTCTATACCCTACACTCTATGCCCTACACTCTATACCCTACACTCTATACCCTACACTCTGAACCCTACACTCTATACCCTACACTCTGCTCCCTACACTCTATACCCTACACTCTATACCCTACACTCTACACTCTATACTCTACACTCTATACCCTACACTCTACACTCTATACCCTGCACTCTATACCCTACACTCTATACCCTACACTCTATACCCTACACTCTATACCCTACACTCTACACTATATACCCTACACTCTATACCCTACACTCTACACTCTATACCCTACACTCTACACTCTATACCCTACACTCTATACCCTACACTCTATACCCTACACTCAATACCCTACACTCTATACCCTACACTCTACACTCTATACCCTACACTCTATACCATGCACTCTATACCCTACACTCTACACTCTATACCCTACACTCTATACCCTACACCCTATGCCCTACACTCTATACCCTACACTCTACACCCTACACTCTATACCTTACACTCTATACCCTACTCTCTATACCCTACACTCTAAACTCTATACCCTACACTCTATACCCTACACTCTATCACATACACGCTACACCCTACACTCTATACCCTACACTCTATACCCTACACCCTATGCCCTACACTCTATACCCTACACTCTACACCCTACACTCTATACCTTACACTCTATACCCTACTCTCTATACCCTACACTCTAAACTCTATACCCTACACTCTATACCCTACACTCTATCACATACACGCTACACCCTACACTCTATACCCTACAATCTATACCATACACTCTATACCCTACACTCTATACCCTACACTCTATACCATACACTCTATACCCTACACTCTATACCGTACACTCTATACCCTACACTCTATACCCTACATTCTATACCCTACACTCTACACCCTACACTCTATACCTTACACTCTATACCCTACACTCTATACCCTACACTCTAAACTCTATACCCTACACTCTACACTCTATACCCTACACTCTATACCCTACACGCTATACCCTACACTCTATACCCTACACTCTATACCCTACACTCTACACCTTACACTCTATACCCTACACTCTATACCCTACACTCTATACTCTACACCCTACACTCTACACTCTATACCCTACACTCTACACTCTATACCCTAGACTCTACACTCTACACTCTATACCCTACACTCTACACTCTATACCCTACACTCTATAACATACACTCTATACCCTACACTCTATACCATACACTCTATACCCTACACTCTATACCCTACACTCTATACTATACACTCTGTACCCTACACTCTATACCGTACACTCTATACCCTACACTCTATACCCTACACTCTATACCCTACACTCTACACCCTACACTCTATACCTTACACTCTATACCCTACACTCTATACCCTACACTCTAAACTCTATACCCTGCACTCTACACTCTATACCCTACACTCTATACCCTACACTCTATACCCTACACTCTACATTCTATACCCTACACTCTACACTCTATACCCTACACTCTATAACATACACTCTATACCCTACACTCTATACCCTACACTCTATACCCTACACTCTACACGCTATACCCTACACTCTATACCATACACTCTACACCATACACTCTATAGCATACACTCTATACCCTACACTCTACATTCTATACCCTACACTCTATACCCTACACTCTACACCCTGCACTCTATACCCTACACACTATACCCTACACTCTACACTCTATACCCTACACTCTATACCCTACACTCTATACCCTACACTCTATACCCTACACTCTATACCCTACACTCTATAGCCTACAATCTATACCCTACACTCTATACCCTACAGTCTATACCCTACACTCTATACCCTACACTCTACACTCTATACTTTACACTCTACACTCTATTCCCTACACTCTATACCTTACACTCTATACCCTACACTCTATACCCTACACTCTATACCCTACACTCTACACCCTACACTCTATACCCTACACTCTATACCATACACTCTATACCCTACACTCTACACTCTATACCCTACACTCTACACCCTACACTCTATACCCTACACTCTAATCCCTGCACTCTAAACTCTATACCCTACACTTTATACCCTATACTCTACACTCTATACCTTACACTCTACACTCTATTCCCTACACTCTATACCCTACACTCTATACCCTACACTCTATACCCTACACTCTACACCCTACACTCTATACCCTACACTCTATACCATTCACTCTATACCCTACACTCTACACTCTATACCCTACACTCTACACACTACACTCTATACCCTACACTCTAATCCCTACACTCTACACTCTATACCCTACACTCTATACCCTACACTCTATACCCTACACTCTACACTCTCTACCCTACACTCTATACCCTACACTCTATAACATACTACACTCTACACTCTATACCATACACTCAACACTCTAAACCCTACACTCTATACCATACACTCTACACCATACACTCTATAGCATACACTCTATACCCTACACTCTACACTCTATACCCTACACTCTATACCCTACACTCTACACCCTGCACTCTATACCCTACACACTATACCCTACACTCTACACTCTATACCCTACACTCTATACCCTACACTCTATACCCTACACTCTATACCCTACACTCTACACTGTATACCCTACACTCTATAGCCTACACGCTACAATCTATACCCTACACTCTATACCCTACAGTCTATACCCTACACTTTATACCCTACACTCTACACTCTATACCTTACACTCCACACTCTATTCCCTACACTCTATACCCTACACTCTATACCCTACACTCTATACCCTACACTCTATACCCTACACTCTACACCATACACTCTATACCCTATACTCTACACTCTATACCCTACACTCTACACCCTACACTCTATACCCTACACTCTAATCCCTACACTCTACACTCTATACCTTACACTCTATACCCTACACTCTACACTCTATACCTTACACTCTACACTCTATTCCCTACACTCTATACCCTACACTCTATACCCTACACTCTATACCCTACACTCTATACCCTACACTCTACACCCTACACTCTATACCCTACACTCTATACCATACACTCTATACCCTACACTCTACACTCCATACCCTACACTCCACACCCTACACTCCATACCCTACACTCTAATCCCTACACTCTACACTCTATACCCTACACTCTATACCCTACACTCTATACCCTACACTCTACACTCTCTACCCTACACTCTATACCTTACACTCTGTACCCTACACTCTATACCCTACACTCTACACTCTATACCCTACACTCTACACTCTATACCCTACACTCTATACCCTACACTCTATACCCTACACTCTATACCATACAATCTACACTCTATGCCCTACACTCTACACTCTATACCCTACACTCTACACTCTATACCCTACACTCTACACTCTATACCCTACACTGTATACCCTACACTCTATACCCTGCACTCTATACCCTACACTCTATACCCTACACTCTACACTCTATGCCCTACACTCTACACTCTGTACCTTACACTCAACACTCTATTCCCTACACTCTATACCCTACACTCTATACCCTACACTCTATACCCTACACTCTACACCCTACACTCTATACTCTACACTCTATACCATACACTCTATACCCTACACTCTACAATCTATGCCCTACACTCTACACCCTACACTCTATACCCTACACTCTAATCCCTACACTCTACACTCTCTACCCTACACTCTCTACCCTACACTCTATATTCTACACTCTATACCCTACACTCTACACTCTATGCCCTACACTCTACACTCTATACCCTACACTCTATACCCTAAAATCTATACCCTACACTCTACACCCTACACTCTATACCCTACACTCTATACCCTACACTCTATGCCCTACACTCTATACCCTACACTCTATACCCTACACTCTATACCCTACACTCTACACTCTATACCCTACACTCTATACCCTACACTCTATACCCTACACTCTACACTCTATACCCTACACTCTATACCCTACACTCTATGCCCTACACTCTATACCCTACACTCTATACCCTACACTCTATACCCTACACTCTACACTTTATACCCTACACTCTACACTCTATATCCTACACACTATACCCTACACTCTATACCCTACACTCTAATCCCTACACTCCACACTCTATACACTACACTCTATACCCTACACTCTACACTCTATACCTTACACTCTACACTCTATTCCCTACACTCTATACCCTACACTCTATACCCTACACTCTATGCCCTACACTCTACACCCTACACTCTATACCCTACACTCTAATCCCTACACTCTACACTCTATACCTTACACTCTATACCCTACACTCTACACTCTATACCTTACACTCTACACTCTATTCCCTACACTCTATACCCTACACTCTATACCCTACACTCTATACCCTACACTCTATACCCTACACTCTACACCCTACACTCTATACCCTACACTCTATACCATACACTCTATACCCTACACTCTACACTCTATACCCTACACTCCACACCCTACACTCTATACCCTACTCTCTAATCCCTACACTCTACACTCTATATCCTACACTCTATACCCTACACTCTATACCCTACACTCTACACTCTCTACCCTACACTCTATACCCTACACTCTGTACCCTACACTCTATACCCTACACTCTATACCCTACACTCTACACTCTATACCCTACACTCTACACTCTATACCCTACACTCTATTCCCTACACTCTATACCCTACACTCTATACCCTACAATCTACACTCTATGCCCTACACTCTACACTCTATACCCTACACTCTACACTCTATACCCTACACTCTACACTCTATACCCTACACTGTATACCCTACACTCTATACCCTACACTCTATACCCTACACTCTATACCCTACACTCTACACTCTATGCCCTACACTCTACACTCTGTACCTTACACTCAACACTCTATTCCCTACACTCTATACCCTACACTCTATACCCTACACTCTATACCCTACACTCTACACCCTACACTCTATACTCTACACTCTATACCATACACTCTATACCCTACACTCTACACTCTATGCCCTACACTCTACACCCTACACTCTATACCCTACACTCTATACTCTACACTCTACACTCTATGCCCTACACTCTACACTCTATACCCTACACTCTATACCCTACACTCTATACCCTACACTCTACACTCTATACCCTACACTCTATACCCTACACTCTATGCCCTACACTCTATACCCTACACTCTATACCCTACACTCTATACCCTACACTCTACACTCTATACCCTACACTCTATACCCTACACTCTATACCCTACACTCTACACTCTATACCCTACACTCTATACCCTACACTCTACACTCTATACCCTACACTCTACACTCTATACCCTACACACTATACCCTACACTCTATACCCTACACTCTAATCCCTACACTCTACACTCTATACCCTACACTCTATACCCTACACTCTACACTCTATACCTTACACTCTACACTCTATTCCCTACACTCTATACCCTACACTCTATACCCTACTCTCTATACCCTACACTCTATACCCAACGCTCTACACCCTACACTCTATACCCTACACTCTATACCATACACTCTATACCCTACACTCTACACTCTATACCCTACACTCTACACTCTATACCCTACACTCTATACCCTACACTCTATACCCTACACTCTATACCCGACACTCTACACGCTATACCCTACACTCTACACTCTATACCCTACACTCTATACCCTACACTCTATACCCTACACTCTATACCCTACACTCTATACCCTACACTCTACACTCTATACCCTACACTCTATACCCTACACTCTACACCCTACACTTTATACCCTACACTCTATGCCCTACACTCTATACCCTACACTCTATACCCTACACTCTATACCCTACACTCTACACTCTATACCCTACACTCTATACCCTACACTCTATACCCTACACTCTACACTCTACACTCTATACCCTACACTCTACACTCTATACCCTACACTCTATAACATACACTCTATACCCTACACTCTATACCATACACTCTATACCCTACACTCTATACCCCACACTCTATACTATACACTCTGTACCCTACACTCTATACCCTACACTCTATACCCTACACTCTACACTCTATACCCTACACTCTATACCCTACACTCTACACCCTACACTTTATACCCTACACTCTATGCCCTACACTCTATACCCTACACTCTATACCCTACACTCTATACCCTACACTCTACACTCTATACCCTACACTCTATACCCTACACTCTATACCCTACACTCTACACTCTATACCCTACACTCTATACCCTACACTCTATACCCTACACTCTACACTCTATATCCTACACTCTCTACCCTACACTCTACACTCTATACCCTACACTCTATACCCTACACTCTAATCCCTACACTCTACACTCTATACCCTACACTCTATACCCTACACTCTATACCCTACACTCTACACTCTATACCCTACACTCTATATCCTACACTCTACACTCTATACCATACATTCTATACCCTACACTCTATACCATACACTCTATACCCTACACTCTACACCCTACACTCTATACCCTACACTCTATACCCTACACTCTATTCCCTACACTCTATACCCTACACTCTACACCCTACACTCTATACCCTACACTCTATACCATACACTCTATATCCTACACTCTACACTCTATACCCTACACTCTACATCCCACACTCTATACCCTACACTCTAATCCCGACACTCTACACTCTATACCCTACACTCTATAGCCTACACTCTACAATCTATACCCTACACTCTATACCCTACACTCTATACCCTACACTCTACACTCTCTACCCTACACTCTATACCCTACACTCTATAACATACACTCTACACCCTACACTCTATACCCTACACTCTATACCATACACTCTACAATCTATACCCTACACTCTATACCATACACTCTACACCATACACTCTATTGCGTACACTCTATACCCTACACTCTACACTCTATACCCTACACTCTATACCCTACACTCTACACCCTGCACTCTATACCCTACACACTATACCCTACACTCTACACTCTATACCCTACACTCTATACCCTACACTCTATACCCTACACTCTATACCCTACACTCTACACTCTATACCCTACACTCTATAGCCTACACTCTACAATCTATACCCTACACTCTATACCCTACACTCTATACCCTACAGTCTATACCCTACACTCTATACCCTACACTCTACACTCTATACCTTACACTCTACACTCTATTCCCTACACTCTATACCCTACACTCTATACCCTACACTCTATACCCTACACTCTATACCCTACACTCTACACCCTACACTCTATACCCTACACTCTATACCATACACTCTATACCCTACACTCTACACCCTACACTCTATACCCTACACTCTATGCCCTACACTCTATACCCTACACTCTATACCCTACACTCTATACCCTACACTCTACACTCTATACCCTACACTCTATACCCTACACTCTATACCCTACACTCTACACTCTATACCCTACACTCTATACCCTACACTCTATACCCTACACTCTATACCCTACACTCTACACTCTATATCCTACACTCTCTACCCTACACTCTACACTCTATACCCTACACTCTATACCCTACACTCTAATCCCTACACTCTACACTCTATACCCTACACTCTATACCCTACACTCTATACCCTACACTCTACACTCTATACCCTACACGCTATATCCTACACTCTACACTCTATACCATACATTCTATACCCTACACTCTATACCATACACTCTATACCCTACACTCTACACCCTACACTCTATACCCTACACTCTATACCCTACACTCTATTCCCTACACTCTATACCCTACACTCTACACCCTACACTCTATACCCTACACTCTATACCATACACTC
This sequence comes from Ranitomeya imitator, assembly GCF_032444005.1. Lineage (NCBI taxonomy): Eukaryota > Metazoa > Chordata > Amphibia > Anura > Dendrobatidae > Ranitomeya > Ranitomeya imitator. The sequence continues at coordinate 401,078 of NW_027193670.1, read as the reverse complement.
TATATCCTACACTCTACACTCTATACCCTACACTCTACATCCCACACTCTATACCCTACACTCTAATCCCGACACTCTACACTCTATACCCTACACTCTATAGCCTACACTCTACAATCTATACCCTACACTCTATACCCTACACTCTATACCCTACACTCTACACTCTCTACCCTACACTCTATACCCTACACTCTATAACATACACTCTATACCCTACACTCTATACCCTACACTCTATACCATACACTCTACAATCTATACCCTACACTCTATACCATACACTCTACACCATACACTCTATTGCGTACACTCTATACCCTACACTCTACACTCTATACCCTACACTCTATACCCTACACTCTACACCCTGCACTCTATACCCTACACACTATACCCTACACTCTACACTCTATACCCTACACTCTATACCCTACACTCTATACCCTACACTCTATACCCTACACTCTACACTCTATACCCTACACTCTATAGCCTACACTCTACAATCTATACCCTACACTCTATACCCTACACTCTATACCCTACAGTCTATACCCTACACTCTATACCCTACACTCTACACTCTATACCTTACACTCTACACTCTATTCCCTACACTCTATACCCTACACTCTATACCCTACACTCTATACCCTACACTCTATACCCTACACTCTACACCCTACACTCTATACCCTACACTCTATACCATAAACTCTATACCCTACACTCTACACTCTATACCCTACACTCTACACCCTACACTCTATACCCTACACTCTAATCCCTTCACTCTACACTCTATACCCTACACTCTATACCCTACACTCTACACTCTATACCTTACACTCTACACTCTATTCCCTACACTCTATACCCTACACTCTATACCCTACACTCTATACCCTACACTCTACACCCTACACTCTATACCATACACTCTATACACTACACTCTACACTCTATACCCTACACTCTACACCCTACACTCTATACCCTACACTCTAATCCCTACACTCTACACTCTATACCCTACACTCTATACCCTACACTCTATACCCTACACTCTACACACTCTACCCTACACTCTATACCCTACACTCTATACCCTACACTCTATACCCTACACTCTACACTCTATACCCTACACTCTACACTCTATACCCTACACTCTATACCCTACACTCTATACCCTACACTCTACACTCTATACCTTACACTCTACACTCTATTCCCTACACTCTATACCCTACACTCTATACCCTACACTCTATACCCTACACTCTATACCCAACACTCTACACCCTAAACTCTATACCCTACACTCTATACCATACACTCTATACCCTACACTCTACACTCTATACCCTACACTCTATACCCTACACTCTATACCCTACACTCTATACCCTACACTCTACACGCTATACCCTACACTCTACACTTTATACCCTACACTCTATACCCTACACTCTATACCCTACACTCTATACCATACACTCCATACCTTACACTCTATACCGTACACTCTATACCCTACACTCTATAGCCTACAATCTATACCCTACACTCTACACCCTACACTCTATACCTTACACTCTATACCCTACACTCTATACCCTACACTCTAAACTCTATACCCTACACTCTACACTCTATACCCTACACTCTATAACATACACTCTATACCCTACACTCTATACCCTACACTCTATACCCTACACTCTACACTCTATACCCTACACTCTATACCATACACTCTACACCATACACTCTATAGCATACACTCTATACCCTACACTCTACACTCTATACCCTACACTCTATACCCTACACTCTACACCCTGCACTCTATACCCTACACACTATACCCTACACTCTACACTCTATACCCTACACTCTATACCCTACACTCTATACCCTACACTCTATACCCTACACTCTATAGCCTACAATCTATACCCTACACTCTATACCCTACAGTCTATACCCTACACTCTATACCCTACACTCTACACTCTATACCTTACACTCTACACTCGATTCCCTACACTCTATACCCTACACTCTATACCCTACACTCTATACCCTACACTCTATACCCTACACTCTACACCCTACACTCTATACCCTACACTCTATACCATACACTCTATACCCTACACTCTACACTCTATACCCTACACTCTACACCCTACACTCTATACCCTACACTCTAATCCCTACACTCTACATCTATACCCTACACTCTATACCCTATACTCTACACTCTATACCTTACACTCTACACTCTATTCCCTACACTCTATACCCTACACTCTATACCCTACACTCTATACCCTACACTCTACACCCTACACTCTATACCCTACACTCTATACCATACACTCTATACCCTACACTCTACACTCTATACCCTACATTCTACACACTACACTCTATACCCTACACTCTAATCCCTACACTCTACACTCTATACCCTACACTCTATACCCTACACTCTATACCCTACACTCTACACTCTCTACCCTACACTCTATACCCTACACTCTATAACATACACTCTATACCCTACACTCTACACCCTACGCTCTATACCATACACTCTACACTGTATACCCTACACTCTATACCATACACTCTACACCATACACTCTATAGCATACACTCTATACCCTACACTCTACACTCTATACCCTACACTCTATACCCTACACTCTAAACTCTATACCCTACACTCTACACTCTATACCCTACACACTATACCCTACACTCTATACCCTACACTCTAATCCCTACACTCTACACTCTATACCCTACACTCTATACCCTACACTCTACACTCTATACCTTACACTCTACACTCTATTCCCTACACTCTATACCCTACACTCTATACCCTACACTCTATACCCTACACTCTACACCCTACACTCTATACTCTACACTCTATACCATACACTCTATACCCTACACTCTACACTCTATGCCCTACACTCTACACCCTACACTCTATACCCTACACTCTAATCCCTACACTCTACACTCTATACCTTACACTCTATACCCTACACTCTACACTCTATACCTTACACTCTACACTCTATTCCCTACACTCTATACCCTACACTCTATACCCTACACTCTATACCCTACACTCTATACCCTACACTCTATACCCTATACTCTACACTCTATACCTTACACTCTACACTCTATTCCCTACACTCTATACCCTACACTCTATACCCTACACTCTATACCCTACACTCTATACCCTACACTCTACACTCTATACCCTACACTCCACACCCTACACTCTATACCCTACACTCTAATCCCTACACTCTACACTCTATACCCTACACTCTATACCCTACACTCTATACCCTACACTCTACACTCTCTACCCTACACTCTACACTCTATACCCTACACTCTATACCCTACACTCTATACCCTACACTCTATACCCTACAATCTACACTCTATGCCCTACACTCTACACTCTATACCCTACACTCTACACTCTATACCCTACACTCTACACTCTATACCCTACACTGTATACCCTACACTCTATACCCTACACTCTATACCCTACACTCTATACCCTACACTCTACACTCTATGCCCTACACTCTACACTCTGTACCTTACACTCAACACTCTATTCCCTACACTCTATACCCTACACTCTATACCCTACACTCTATACCCTACACTCTACACCCTACACTCTATACTCTACACTCTATACCATACACTCTATACCCTACACTCTACACTCTATGCCCTACACTCTACACCCTACACTCTACACCCTACCCTATAAGTATATAAGGGGACAATACAAATATCTCGCTGAGGATCTGTTTATACCAAGGAAGGTGACGGGCACAAGGGGGCATTCTTTGCGTCTGGAGGAGAGAAGGTTTTTTCACCAACATAGAAGAGGATTCTTTACTGTTAGGGCAGTGAGAATCTGGAATTGCTTGCCTGAGGAGGTGGTGATGGCGAACTCAGTCGAGGGGTTCAAGAGAGGCCTGGATGTCTTCCTGGAGCAGAACAATATTGTATCATACAATTATTAGGTTCTGTAGAAGGACGTAGATCTGGGTATTTATTATGATGGAATATAGGCTGAACTGGATGGACAAATGTCTTTTTTCGGCCTTACTAACTATGTTACTATGTTACTATGTTACACTCTATACCCTACACTCTAATCCCTACACTCTACACTCTCTACCCTACACTCTCTACCCTACACTCTATACCCTACACTCTATACCCTACACTCTACACTCTATGCCCTACACTCTACACTCTATACCCTACACTCTATACCCTACACTCTATACCCTACACTCTACACTCTATACCCTACACTCTATACCCTACACTCTATGCCCTACACTCTATACCCTACACTCTATACCCTACACTCTATACCCTACACTCTATACCCTACACTCTACACTCTATACCCTACACTCTATACCCTACACTCTATACCCTACACTCTACACTCTATACCCTACACTCTATACCCTACACTCTATGCCCTACACTCTATACCCTACACTCTATACCCTACACTCTATACCCTACACTCTCCACTCTATACCCTACACTCTACACTCTATACCCTACACACTATACCCTACACTCTATACCCTACACTCTAATCCCTACACTCTACACTCTATACCCTACACTCTATACCCTACACTCTACACTCTATACCTTACACTCTACACTCTATTCCCTACACTCTATACCCTACACTCTATACCCTACACTCTATACCCTACACTCTATACCCAACACTCTACACCCTACACTCAATACCCTACACTCTATACCATACACTCTATACCCTACACTCTACACTCTATACCCTACACTCTACACTCTATACCCTACACTCTACACTCTATACCCTACACTCTACACCCTACACTCTATACCCTACACTCTAATCCCTACACTCTACACTCTATACCTTACACTCTATACCCTACACTCTACACTCTATACCTTACACTCTACACTCTATTCCCTACACTCTATACCCTACACTCTATACCCTACACTCTATACCCTACACTCTACACCCTACACTCTATACCCTACACTCTATACCATACACTCTATACCTTACACTCTACACTCTATACCCTACACTCCACACCCTACACTCTATACCCTACACTCTAATCCCTACACTCTACACTCTATACCCTACACTCTATACCCTACACTCTATACCCTACACTCTACTCTCTCTACCCTACACTCTATACCTTACACTCTGTACCCTACACTCTATACCCTACACTCTACACTCTATACCCGACACTCTACACTCTATACCCTACACTCTATACCCTACACTCTATACCCTACACTCTATACCCTACAATCTACACTCTATGCCCTACACTCTACACTCTATACCCTACACTCTACACTCTATACCCTACACTCTACACTCTATACCCTACACTGTATACCCTACACTCTATACCCTGCACTCTATACCCTACACTCTATACCCTACACTCTACACTCTATGCCCTACACTCTACACTCTGTACCTTACACTCAACACTCTATTCCCTACACTCTATACCCTACACTCTATACCCTACACTCTATACCCTACACTCTACACCCTACACTCTATACTCTACACTCTATACCATACACTCTATACCCTACACTCTATACCCTACACTCTATACCCTACACTCTACACTATATACCCTACACTCTATACCCTACACTCTACACTCTATACCCTACACTCTACACTCTATACCCTACACTCTATACCCTACACTCAATACCCTACACTCTATACCCTACACTCTACACTCTATACCCTACACTCTATACCCTACACTCTATACCCTACACTCTACACTCTATACCCTACACTCTATACCCTACACCCTATGCCCTACACTCTATACCCTACACTCTACACCCTACACTCTATACCTTACACTCTATACCCTACTCTCTATACCCTACACTCTAAACTCTATACCCTACACTCTATACCCTACACTCTATAACATACATGCTACACCCTACACTCTATACCCTACAATCTATACCATACACTCTATACCCTACACTCTATACCCTACACTCTATACCATACACTCTATACCCTACACTCTATACCGTACACTCTATACCCTACACTCTATACCCTACACTCTATACCCTACACTCTACACCCTACACTCTATACCTTACACTCTATACCCTACACTCTACACCCTACACTCTATACCCTACACTCTAATCCCTACACTCTACACTCTCTACCCTACACTCTCTACCCTACACTCTATATTCTACACTCTATACCCTACACTCTACACTCTATGCCCTACACTCTACACTCTATACCCTACACTGTATACCCTAAAATCTATACCCTACACTCTACACCCTACACTCTATACCCTACACTCTATACCCTACACTCTATGCCCTACACTCTATACCCTACACTCTATGCCCTACACTCTATACCCTACACTCTATACCCTACACTCTGAACCCTACACTCTATACCCTACACTCTATACCCTACACTCTACACTCTATACCCTACACTCTATACCCTACACTCTATACCCTACACTCTATACCCTACACTCTACACTCTATACCCTACACTCTACACTCTATACCCTGCACTCTATACCCTACACTCTATACCCTACACTCTATACCCTACACTCTATACCCTACACTCTACACTATATACCCTACACTCTATACCCTACACTCTACACTCTATACCCTACACTCTACACTCTATACCCTACACTCTATACCCTACACTCTATACCCTACACTCAATACCCTACACTCTATACCCTACACTCTACACTCTATACCCTACACTCTATACCCTACACTCTATACCCTACACTCTACACTCTATACCCTACACTCTATACCCTACACCCTATGCCCTACACTCTATACCCTACACTCTACACCCTACACTCTATACCTTACACTCTATACCCTACTCTCTATACCCTACACTCTAAACTCTATACCCTACACTCTATACCCTACACTCTATCACATACACGCTACACCCTACACTCTATACCCTACACTCTGAACCCTACACTCTATACCCTACACTCTATACCCTACACTCTACACTCTATACCCTACACTCTATACCATACACTCTATACCCTACACTCTATACCCTACACTCTACACTCTATACCCTACACTCTACACTCTATACCCTGCACTCTATACCCTACACTCTATACCCTACACTCTATACCCTACACTCTATACCCTACACTCTACACTATATACCCTACACTCTATACCCTACACTCTACACTCTATACCCTACACTCTACACTCTATACCCTACACTCTATACCCTACACTCTATACCCTACACTCAATACCCTACACTCTATACCCTACACTCTACACTCTATACCCTACACTCTATACCCTACACTCTATACCCTACACTCTACACTCTATACCCTACACTCTATACCCTACACCCTATGCCCTACACTCTATACCCTACACTCTACACCCTACAATCTATACCATACACTCTATACCCTACACTCTATACCCTACACTCTATACCATACACTCTATACCCTACACTCTATACCGTACACTCTATACCCTACACTCTATACCCTACACTCTATACCCTACACTCTACACCCTACACTCTATACCTTACACTCTATACCCTACACTCTATACCCTACACTCTAAACTCTATACCCTACACTCTACACTCTATACCCTACACTCTATACCCTACACTCTATACCCTACACTCTATACCCTACACTCTATACCCTACACTCTACACCTTACACTCTATACCCTACACTCTATACTCTATACCCTACACTCTACACTCTATACCCTACACTCTACACTCTATACCCTACACTCTACACTCTACACTCTATACCCTACACTCTACACTCTATACCCTACACTCTATAACATATACTCTATACCCTACACTCTATACCATACACTCTATACCCTACACTCTATACCCTACACTCTATACTATACACTCTGTACCCTACACTCTATACCGTACACTCTATACCCTACACTCTATACCCTACACTCTATACCCTACACTCTACACCCTACACTCTATACCTTACACTCTATACCCTACACTCTATACCCTACACTCTAAACTCTATACCCTGCACTCTACACTCTATACCCTACACTCTATACCCTACACTCTACACCCTACACTCTATACCCTACACTCTATACCCTACACTCTATACCCTACACTCTACATTCTATACCCTACACTCTACACTCTATACCCTACACTCTATAACATACACTCTATACCCTACACTCTATACCCTACACTCTATACCCTACACTCTACACTCTATACCCTACACTCTATACCATACACTCTACACCATACACTCTATAGCATACACTCTATACCCTACACTCTACATTCTATACCCTACACTCTATACCCTACACTCTACACCCTGCACTCTATACCCTACACACTATACCCTACACTCTACACTCTATACCCTACACTCTATACCCTACACTCTATACCCTACACTCTATACCCTACACTCTATAGCCTACAATCTATACCCTACACTCTATACCCTACAGTCTATACCCTACACTCTATACCCTACACTCTACACTCTATACTTTACACTCTACACTCTATTCCCTACACTCTATACCTTACACTCTATACCCTACACTCTATACCCTACACTCTATACCCTACACTCTACACCCTACACTCTATACCCTACACTCTATACCATACACTCTATACCCTACACTCTACACTCTATACCCTACACTCTACACCCTACACTCTATACCCTACACTCTAATCCCTGCACTCTACACTCTATACCCTACACTTTATACCCTATACTCTACACTCTATACCTTACACTCTACACTCTATTCCCTACACTCTATACCCTACACTCTATACCCTACACTCTATACCCTACACTCTACACCCTACACTCTATACCCTACACTCTATACCATACACTCTATACCCTACACTCTACACTCTATACCCTACACTCTACACACTACACTCTATACCCTACACTCTAATCCCTACACTCTACACTCTATACCCTACACTCTATACCCTACACTCTATACCCTACACTCTACACTCTCTACCCTACACTCTATACCCTACACTCTATAACATACACTCTATACCCTACACTCTACACTCTACACTCTATACCATACACTCAACACTCTATACCCTACACTCTATACCATACACTCTACACCATACACTCTATAGCAAACACTCTATACCCTACACTCTACACTCTATACCCTACACTCTATACCCTACACTCTACACCCTGCACTCTATACCCTACACACTATACCCTACACTCTACACTCTATACCCTACACTCTATACCCTACACTCTATACCCCACACTCTATACCCTACACTCTACACTGTATACCCTACACTTTATAGCCTACACGCTACAATCTATACCCTACACTCTATACCCTACACTCTATACCCTACAGTCTATGCCCTACACTCTATACCCTACACTCTACACTCTATACCTTACACTCCACACTCTATTCCCTACACTCTATACCCTACACTCTATACCCTACACTCTATACCCTACACTCTATACCCTACACTCTACACCCTACACTCTATACCCTACACTCTATACCATACACTCTATACCCTACACTCTACACTCTATACCCTACACTCTACACCCTACACTCTATACCCTACACTCTAATCCCTACACTCTACACTCTATACCTTACACTCTATACCCTACACTCTACACTCTATACCTTACACTCTACACTCTATTCCCTACACTCTATACCCTACACTCTATACCCTACACTCTATACCCTACACTCTATACCCTACACTCTACACCCTACACTCTATACCCTACACTCTATACCATACACTCTATACCCTACACTCTACACTCTATACCCTACACTCCATACCCTACACTCTAATCCCTACACTCTACACTCTATACACTACACTCTATACCCTACACTCTATACCCTACACTCTACACTCTCTACCCTACACTCTATACCTTACACTCTGTACCCTACACTCTATACCCTACACTCTACACTCTATACCCTACACTCTACACTCTATACCCTACACTCTATACCCTACACTCTATACCCTACACTCTATACCCTACAATCTACACTCTATGCCCTACACTCTACACTCTATACCCTACACTCTACACTCTATACCCTACACTCTACACTCTATACCCTACACTGTATACCCTACACTCTATACCCTGCACTCTATACCCTACACTCTATACCCTACACTCTACACTCTATGCCCTACACTCTACACTCTGTACCTTACACTCAACACTCTATTCCCTACACTCTATACCCTACACTCTATACCCTACACTCTATACCCTACACTCTACACCCTACACTCTATACTCTACACTCTATACCATACACTCTATACCCTACACTCTACACTCTATGCCCTACACTCTACACCCTACACTCTATACCCTACACTCTAATCCCTACACTCTACACTCTCTACCCTACACTCTCTACCCTACACTCTATATTCTACACTCTATACCCTACACTCTACACTCTATGCCCTACACTCTACACTCTATACCCTACACTCTATACCCTAAAATCTATACCCTACACTCTACACCCTACACTCTATACCCTACACTCTATACCCTACACTCTATGCCCTACACTCTATACCCTACACTCTATACCCTACACTCTATACCCTACACTCTACACTCTATACCCTACACTCTATACCCTACACTCTATACCCTACACTCTACACTCTATACCCTACACTCTATACCCTTCACTCTATGCCCTACACTCTATACCCTACACTCTATACCCTACACTCTATACCCTACACTCTACACTCTATACCCTACACTCTACACTCTATACCCTACACACTATACCCTACACTCTATACCCTACACTCTAATCCCTACACTCTACACTCTATACACTACACTCTATACCCTACACTCTACCCTCTATACCTTACACTCTACACTCTATTCCCTACACTCTATACCCTACACTCTATACCCTACACTCTATACCCTACACTCTACACCCTACACTCTATACTCTACACTCTATACCATACACTCTATACCCTACACTCTACACTCTATGCCCTACACTCTACACCCTACACTCTATACCCTACACTCTAATCCCTACACTCTACACTCTCTACCCTACACTCTCTACCCTACACTCTATATTCTACACTCTATACCCTACACTCTACACTCTATGCCCTACACTCTACACTCTATACCCTACACTCTATACCCTAAAATCAATATCCTACACTCTACACCCTACACTCTATACCCTACACTCTATACCCTACACTCTATGCCCTACACTCTATACCCTACACTCTATACCCTACACTCTATACCCTACACTCTACACTCTATACCCTACACTCTATACCCTACACTCTATACCCTACACTCTACACTCTATACCCTACACTCTATACCCTTCACTCTATGCCCTACACTCTATACCCTACACTCTATACCCTACACTCTATACCCTACACTCTACACTCTATACCCTACACTCTACACTCTATACCCTACACACTATACCCTACACTCTATACCCTACACTCTAATCCCTACACTCTACACTCTATACACTACACTCTATACCCTACACTCTACACTCTATACCTTACACTCTACACTCTATTCCCTACACTCTATACCCTACACTCTATACACTACACTCTATACCCTACACTCTACACCCTACACTCTATACTCTACACTCTATACCATACACTCTATAACCTACACTCTACACTCTATGCCCTACACTCTACACCCTACACTCTATACCCTACACTCTAATCCCTACACTCTACACTCTATACCTTAAACTCTATACCCTACACTCTACACTCTATACCTTACACTCTACACTCTATTCCCTACACTCTATACCCTACACTCTATACCCTACACTCTATACCCTACACTCTATACCCTACACTCTACACCCTACACTCTATACCCTACACTCTATACCATACACTCTATACCCTACACTCTACACTCTATACCCTACACTCCACACCCTACACTCTATACCCTACACTCTAATCCCTACACTCTACACTCTATACCCTACACTCTATACCCTACACTCTACACTCTATACCTTACACTCTACACTCTATTCCCTACACTCTATACCCTACACTCTATACACTACACTCTATACCCTACACTCTACACCCTACACTCTATACCTTACACTCTGTACCCTACACTCTATACCCTACACTCTACACTCTATACCCTACACTCTACACTCTATACCCTACACTCTATACCCTACACTCTATACCCTACACTCTATACCCTACAATCTACACTCTATGCCCTACACTCTACACTCTATACCCTACACTCTACACTCTATACCCTACACTCTACACTCTATACCCTACACTGTATACCCTACACTCTATACCCTGCACTCTATACCCTACACTCTATACCCTACACTCTACACTCTATGCCCTACACTCTACACTCTGTACCTTACACTCAACACTCTATTCCCTACACTCTATACCCTACACTCTATACCCTACACTCTATACCCTACACTCTACACCCTACACTCTATACTCTACACTCTATACCATACACTCTATACCCTACACTCTACACTCTATGCCCTACACTCTACACCCTACACTCTATACCCTACACTCTAATCCCTACACTCTACACTCTCTACCCTACACTCTCTACCCTACACTCTATATTCTACACTCTATACCCTACACTCTACACTCTATGCCCTACACTCTACACTCTATACCCTACACTCTATACCCTAAAATCTATACCCTACACTCTACACCCTACACTCTATACCCTACACTCTATACCCTACACTCTATGCCCTACACTCTATACCCTACACTCTATACCCTACACTCTATACCCTACACTCTACACTCTATACCCTACACTCTATACCCTACACTCTATACCCTACACTCTACACTCTATACCCTACACTCTATACCCTTCACTCTATGCCCTACACTCTATACCCTACACTCTATACCCTACACTCTATACCCTACACTCTACACTCTATACCCTACACTCTACACTCTATACCCTACACACTATACCCTACACTCTATACCCTACACTCTAATCCCTACACTCTACACTCTATACACTACACTCTATACCCTACACTCTACCCTCTATACCTTACACTCTACACTCTATTCCCTACACTCTATACCCTACACTCTATACCCTACACTCTATACCCTACACTCTACACCCTACACTCTATACTCTACACTCTATACCATACACTCTATACCCTACACTCTACACTCTATGCCCTACACTCTACACCCTACACTCTATACCCTACACTCTAATCCCTACACTCTACACTCTCTACCCTACACTCTCTACCCTACACTCTATATTCTACACTCTATACCCTACACTCTACACTCTATGCCCTACACTCTACACTCTATACCCTACACTCTATACCCTAAAATCAATATCCTACACTCTACACCCTACACTCTATACCCTACACTCTATACCCTACACTCTATGCCCTACACTCTATACCCTACACTCTATACCCTACACTCTATACCCTACACTCTACACTCTATACCCTACACTCTATACCCTACACTCTATACCCTACACTCTACACTCTATAACCTACACTCTATACCCTTCACTCTATGCCCTACACTCTATACCCTACACTCTATACCCTACACTCTATACCCTACACTCTACACTCTATACCCTACACTCTACACTCTATACCCTACACACTATACCCTACACTCTATACCCTACACTCTAATCCCTACACTCTACACTCTATACACTACACTCTATACCCTACACTCTACACTCTATACCTTACACTCTACACTCTATTCCCTACACTCTATACCCTACACTCTATACACTACACTCTATACCCTACACTCTACACCCTACACTCTATACTCTACACTCTATACCATACACTCTATAACCTACACTCTACACTCTATGCCCTACACTCTACACCCTACACTCTATACCCTACACTCTAATCCCTACACTCTACACTCTATACCTTAAACTCTATACCCTACACTCTACACTCTATACCTTACACTCTACACTCTATTCCCTACACTCTATACCCTACACTCTATACCCTACACTCTATACCCTACACTCTATACCCTACACTCTACACCCTACACTCTATACCCTACACTCTATACCATACACTCTATACCCTACACTCTACACTCTATACCCTACACTCCACACCCTACACTCTATACCCTACACTCTAATCCCTACACTCTACACTCTATACCCTACACTCTATACCCTACACTCTATACCCTACACTCTACACTCTCTACCCTACACTCTATACCCTACACTCTGTACCCTACACTCTATACCCTACACTCTACACTCTATACCCTACACTCTACACTCTATACCCTACACTCTATACCCTACACTCTATACCCTACACTCTATACCCTACAATCTACACTCTATGCCCTACACTCTACACTCTATACCCTACACTCTACACTCTATACCCTACACTCTACACTCTATACCCTACACTGTATACCCTACACTCTATACCCTACACTCTATACCCTACACTCTATACCCTACACTCTACACTCTATGCCCTACACTCTACACTCTGTACCTTACACTCAACACTCTATTCCCTACACTCTATACCCTACACTCTATACCCTACACTCTATACCCTACACTCTACACCCTACACTCTATACTCTACACTCTATACCATACACTCTATACCCTACACGCTACACTCTATGCCCTACACTCTACACCCTACACTCTATACCCTACACTCTATACCCTACACTCTACACTCTATGCCCTACACTCTACACTCTATACCCTACACTCTATACCCTACACTCTATACCCTACACTCTACACTCTATACCCTACACTCTATACCCTACACTCTATGCCCTACACTCTATACCCTACACTCTATACCCTACACTCTATACCCTACACTCTATACCCTACACTCTACACTCTATACCCTACACTCTATACCCTACACTCTATACCCTACACTCTACACTCTATACCCTACACTCTATACCCTACACTCTATGCCCTACACTCTATACCCTACACTCTATACCCTACACTCTATACCCTACACTCTACACTCTATACCCTACACTCTACACTCTATACCCTACACACTATACCCTACACTCTATACCCTACACTCTAATCCCTACACTCTACACTCTATACCCTACACTCTATACCCTACACTCTACACTCTATACCTTACACTCTACACTCTATCCCTACACTCTATACCCTACACTCTATACCCTACACTCTATACCCTACACTCTATACCCAACGCTCTACACCCTACACTCTATACCCTACACTCTATACCATACACTCTATACCCTACACTCTACACTCTATACCCTACACTCTACACTCTATACCCTACACTCTATACCCTACACTCTATACCCTACACTTTATACCCGACACTCTACACTCTATACCCTACACTCTATACCCTACACTCTATACCCTACACTCTATACCCTACACTCTATACCCTACACTCTACACTCTATACCCTACACTCTATATCCTACACTCTACACCCTACACTCTATACCCTACACTCTATGCCCTACACTCTATACCCTACACTCTATACCCTACACTCTATACCCTACACTCTACACTCTATACCCTACACTCTATACCCTACACTCTATACCCTACACTCTACACTCTATACCCTACACTCTATACCCTACACTCTATACCCTACACTCTACACTCTATGCCCTACACTCTACACTCTGTACCTTACACTCAACACTCTATTCCCTACACTCTATACCCTACACTCTATACCCTACACTCTATACCCTACACTCTACACCCTACACTCTATACTCTACACTCTATACCATACACTCTATACCCTACACGCTACACTCTATGCCCTACACTCTACACCCTACACTCTATACCCTACACTCTATACCCTACACTCTACACTCTATGCCCTACACTCTACACTCTATACCCTACACTCTATACCCTACACTCTATACCCTACACTCTACACTCTATACCCTACACTCTATACCCTACACTCTATGCCCTACACTCTATACCCTACACTCTATACCCTACACTCTATACCCTACACTCTACACTCTATACCCTACACTCTATACCCTACACTCTATACCCTACACTCTACACTCTATACCCTACACTCTATACCCTACACTCTATGCCCTACACTCTATACCCTACACTCTATACCCTACACTCTATACCCTACACTCTACACTCTATACCCTACACTCTACACTCTATACCCTACACACTATACCCTACACTCTATACCCTACACTCTAATCCCTACACTCTACACTCTATACCCTACACTCTATACCCTACACTCTACACTCTATACCTTACACTCTACACTCTATCCCTACTCTCTATACCCTACACTCTATACCCTACACTCTATACCCTACACTCTATACCCAACGCTCTACACCCTACACTCTATACCCTACACTCTATACCATACACTCTATACCCTACACTCTACACTCTATACCCTACACTCTACACTCTATACCCTACACTCTATACCCTACACTCTATACCCTACACTTTATACCCGACACTCTACACTCTATACCCTACACTCTATACCCTACACTCTATACCCTACACTCTATACCCTACACTCTATACCCTACACTCTACACTCTATACCCTACACTCTATATCCTACACTCTACACCCTACACTCTATACCCTACACTCTATGCCCTACACTCTATACCCTACACTCTATACCCTACACTCTATACCCTACACTCTACACTCTATACCCTACACTCTATACCCTACACTCTATACCCTACACTCTACACTCTATACCCTACACTCTATACCCTACACTCTATACCCTACACTCTATACCCTACACTCTACACTCTATATCCTACACTCTCTACCCTACACTCTACACTCTATACCCTACACTCTATACCCTACACTCTAATCCCTACACTCTACACTCTATACCCTACACTCTATACCCTACACTCTATACCCTACACTCTACACTCTATACCCCACACTCTATATCCTACACTCTACACTCTATACCATACATTCTATACCCTACACTCTATACCATACACTCTATACCCTACACTCTACACCCTACACTCTATACCCTACACTCTATACCCTACACTCTATTCCCTACACTCTATACCCTACACTCTACACCCTACACTCTATACCCTACACTCTATACCATACACTCTATATCCTACACTCTACACTCTATACCCTACACTCTACATCCCACACTCTATACCCTACACTCTAATCCCGACACTCTACACTCTATACCCTACACTCTATAGCCTACACTCTACAATCTATACCCTACACTCTATACCCTACACTCTATACCCTACACTCTACACTCTCTACCCTACACTCTATACCCTACACTCTATAACATACACTCTATACCCTACACTCTATACCCTACACTCTATAGCCTACACTCTACAATCTATACCCTACACTCTATACCCTACACTCTATACCCTACACTCTACACTCTCTACCCTACACTCTATACCCTACACTCTATAACATACACTCTATACCCTACACTCTATACCCTACACTCTATACCCTACACTCTACACTCTATACCCTACACTCTATACCCTACACTCTACACCCTGCACTCTATACCCTACACACTATACCCTACACTCTACACTCTATACCCTACACTCTATACCCTACACTCTATACCCTACACTCTACACTCTATACCCTACACTCTGTACCATACACTCTATACCATACACTCTACAATCTATACCCTACACTCTATACCATACACTCTACACCATACACTCTATAGCAAACACTCTATACCCTACACTCTACACTCTATACCCTACACTCTATACCCTACACTCTACACCCTGCACTCTATACCCTACACACTATACCCTACACTCTACACTCTATACCCTACACTCTATACCCTACACTCTATACCCCACACTCTATACCCTACACTCTACACTGTATACCCTACACTTTATAGCCTACACGCTACAATCTATACCCTACACTCTATACCCTACACTCTATACCCTACAGTCTATGCCCTACACTCTATACCCTACACTCTACACTCTATACCTTACACTCCACACTCTATTCCCTACACTCTATACCCTACACTCTATACCCTACACTCTATACCCTACACTCTATACCCTACACTCTACACCCTACACTCTATACCCTACACTCTATACCATACACTCTATACCCTACACTCTACACTCTATACCCTACACTCTACACCCTACACTCTATACCCTACACTCTAATCCCTACACTCTACACTCTATACCTTACACTCTATACCCTACACTCTACACTCTATACCTTACACTCTACACTCTATTCCCTACACTCTATACCCTACACTCTATACCCTACACTCTATACCCTACACTCTATACCCTACACTCTACACCCTACACTCTATACCCTACACTCTATACCATACACTCTATACCCTACACTCTACACTCTATACCCTACACTCCATACCCTACACTCTAATCCCTACACTCTACACTCTATACCCTACACTCTATATCCTACACTCTACACCCTACACTCTATACCCTACACTCTATGCCCTACACTCTATACCCTACACTCTATACCCTACACTCTATACCCTACACTCTACACTCTATACCCTACACTCTATACCCTACACTCTATACCCTACACTCTACACTCTATACCCTACACTCTATACCCTACACTCTATACCCTACACTCTATACCCTACACTCTACACTCTATATCCTACACTCTCTACCCTACACTCTACACTCTATACCCTACACTCTATACCCTACACTCTAATCCCTACACTCTACACTCTATACCCTACACTCTATACCCTACACTCTATACCCTACACTCTACACTCTATACCCCACACTCTATATCCTACACTCTACACTCTATACCATACATTCTATACCCTACACTCTATACCATACACTCTATACCCTACACTCTACACCCTACACTCTATACCCTACACTCTATACCCTACACTCTATTCCCTACACTCTATACCCTACACTCTACACCCTACACTCTATACCCTACACTCTATACCATACACTCTATATCCTACACTCTACACTCTATACCCTACACTCTACATCCCACACTCTATACCCTACACTCTAATCCCGACACTCTACACTCTATACCCTACACTCTATAGCCTACACTCTACAATCTATACCCTACACTCTATACCCTACACTCTATACCCTACACTCTACACTCTCTACCCTACACTCTATACCCTACACTCTATAACATACACTCTATACCCTACACTCTATACCCTACACTCTATAGCCTACACTCTACAATCTATACCCTACACTCTATACCCTACACTCTATACCCTACACTCTACACTCTCTACCCTACACTCTATACCCTACACTCTATAACATACACTCTATACCCTACACTCTATACCCTACACTCTATACCCTACACTCTACACTCTATACCCTACACTCTATACCCTACACTCTACACCCTGCACTCTATACCCTACACACTATACCCTACACTCTACACTCTATACCCTACACTCTATACCCTACACTCTATACCCTACACTCTACACTCTATACCCTACACTCTGTACCATACACTCTATACCATACACTCTACAATCTATACCCTACACTCTATACCATACACTCTACACCATACACTCTATAGCAAACACTCTATACCCTACACTCTACACTCTATACCCTACACTCTATACCCTACACTCTACACCCTGCACTCTATACCCTACACACTATACCCTACACTCTACACTCTATACCCTACACTCTATACCCTACACTCTATACCCCACACTCTATACCCTACACTCTACACTGTATACCCTACACTTTATAGCCTACACGCTACAATCTATACCCTACACTCTATACCCTACACTCTATACCCTACAGTCTATGCCCTACACTCTATACCCTACACTCTACACTCTATACCTTACACTCCACACTCTATTCCCTACACTCTATACCCTACACTCTATACCCTACACTCTATACCCTACACTCTATACCCTACACTCTACACCCTACACTCTATACCCTACACTCTATACCATACACTCTATACCCTACACTCTACACTCTATACCCTACACTCTACACCCTACACTCTATACCCTACACTCTAATCCCTACACTCTACACTCTATACCTTACACTCTATACCCTACACTCTACACTCTATACCTTACACTCTACACTCTATTCCCTACACTCTATACCCTACACTCTATACCCTACACTCTATACCCTACACTCTATACCCTACACTCTACACCCTACACTCTATACCCTACACTCTATACCATACACTCTATACCCTACACTCTACACTCTATACCCTACACTCCATACCCTACACTCTAATCCCTACACTCTACACTCTATACCCTACACTCTATACCCTACACTCTATACCCTACACTCTACACTCTCTACCCTACACTCTATACCTTACACTCTGTACCCTACACTCTATACCCTACACTCTACACTCTATACCCTACACTCTACACTCTATACCCTACACTCTATACCCTACACTCTATACCCTACACTCTATACCCTACAATCTACACTCTATGCCCTACACTCTACACTCTATACCCTACACTCTACACTCTATACCCTACACTCTACACTCTATACCCTACACTGTATACCCTACACTCTATACCCTGCACTCTATACCCTACACTCTATACCCTACACTCTACACTCTATGCCCTACACTCTACACTCTGTACCTTACACTCAACACTCTATTCCCTACACTCTATACCCTACACTCTATACCCTACACTCTATACCCTACACTCTACACCCTACACTCTATACTCTACACTCTATACCATACACTCTATACCCTACACTCTACACTCTATGCCCTACACTCTACACCCTACACTCTATACCCTACACTCTAATCCCTACACTCTACACTCTCTACCCTACACTCTCTACCCTACACTCTATATTCTACACTCTATACCCTACACTCTACACTCTATGCCCTACACTCTACACTCTATACCCTACACTCTATACCCTAAAATCTATACCCTACACTCTACACCCTACACTCTATACCCTACACTCTATACCCTACACTCTATGCCCTACACTCTATACCCTACACTCTATACCCTACACTCTATACCCTACACTCTACACTCTATACCCTACACTCTATACCCTACACTCTATACCCTACACTCTACACTCTATACCCTACACTCTATACCCTTCACTCTATGCCCTACACTCTATACCCTACACTCTATACCCTACACTCTATACCCTACACTCTACACTCTATACCCTACACTCTACACTCTATACCCTACACACTATACCCTACACTCTATACCCTACACTCTAATCCCTACACTCTACACTCTATACACTACACTCTATACCCTACACTCTACACTCTATACCTTACACTCTACACTCTATTCCCTACACTCTATACCCTACACTCTATACCCTACACTCTATACCCTACACTCTACACCCTACACTCTATACTCTACACTCTATACCATACACTCTATACCCTACACTCTACACTCTATGCCCTACACTCTACACCCTACACTCTATACCCTACACTCTAATCCCTACACTCTACACTCTCTACCCTACACTCTCTACCCTACACTCTATATTCTACACTCTATACCCTACACTCTACACTCTATGCCCTACACTCTACACTCTATACCCTACACTCTATACCCTAAAATCAATACCCTACACTCTACACCCTACACTCTATACCCTACACTCTATACCCTACACTCTATGCCCTACACTCTATACCCTACACTCTATACCCTACACTCTATACCCTACACTCTACACTCTATACCCTACACTCTATACCCTACACTCTATACCCTACACTCTACACTCTATACCCTACACTCTATACCCTTCACTCTATGCCCTACACTCTATACCCTACACTCTATACCCTACACTCTATACCCTACACTCTACACTCTATACCCTACACTCTACACTCTATACCCTACACACTATACCCTACACTCTATACCCTACACTCTAATCCCTACACTCTACACTCTATACACTACACTCTATACCCTACACTCTACACTCTATACCTTACACTCTACATTCTATTCCCTACACTCTATACCCTACACTCTATACACTACACTCTATACCCTACACTCTACACCCTACACTCTATACTCTACACTCTATACCATACACTCTATAACCTACACTCTACACTCTATGCCCTACACTCTACACCCTACACTCTATACCCTACACTCTAATCCCTACACTCTACACTCTATACCTTAAACTCTATACCCTACACTCTACACTCTATACCTTACACTCTACACTCTATTCCCTACACTCTATACCCTACACTCTATACCCTACACTCTATACCCTACACTCTATACCCTACACTCTACACCCTACACTCTATACCCTACACTCTATACCATACACTCTATACCCTACACTCTACACTCTATACCCTACACTCCACACCCTACACTCTATACCCTACACTCTAATCCCTACACTCTACACTCTATACCCTACACTCTATACCCTACACTCTATACCCTACACTCTACACTCTCTACCCTACACTCTATACCCTACACTCTGTACCCTACACTCTATACCCTACACTCTACACTCTATACACTACACTCTACACTCTATACCCTACACTCTATACCCTACACTCTATACCCTACACTCTATACCCTACAATCTACACTCTATGCCCTACACTCTACACTCTATACCCTACACTCTACACTCTATACCCTACACTCTACACTCTATACCCTACACTGTATACCCTACACTCTATACCCTACACTCTATACCCTACACTCTATACCCTACACTCTACACTCTATGCCCTACACTCTACACTCTGTACCTTACACTCAACACTCTATTCCCTACACTCTATACCCTACACTCTATACCCTACACTCTATACCCTACACTCTACACCCTACACTCTATACTCTACACTCTATACCATACACTCTATACCCTACACGCTACACTCTATGCCCTACACTCTACACCCTACACTCTATACCCTACACTCTATACCCTACACTCTACACTCTATGCCCTACACTCTACACTCTATACCCTACACTCTATACCCTACACTCTATACCCTACACTCTACACTCTATACCCTACACTCTATACCCTACACTCTATGCCCTACACTCTATACCCTACACTCTATACCCTACACTCTATACCCTACACTCTATACCCTACACTCTACACTCTATACCCTACACTCTATACCCTACACTCTATACCCTACACTCTACACTCTATACCCTACACTCTATACCCTACACTCTATGCCCTACACTCTATACCCTACACTCTATACCCTACACTCTATACCCTACACTCTACACTCTATACCCTACACTCTACACTCTATACCCTACACACTATACCCTACACTCTATACCCTACACTCTAATCCCTACACTCTACACTCTATACCCTACACTCTATACCCTACACTCTACACTCTATACCTTACACTCTACACTCTATCCCTACACTCTATACCCTACACTCTATACCCTACACTCTATACCCTACACTCTATACCCAACGCTCTACACCCTACACTCTATACCCTACACTCTATACCATACACTCTATACCCTACACTCTACACTCTATACCCTACACTCTACACTCTATACCCTACACTCTATACCCTACACTCTATACCCTACACTCTATACCCGACACTCTACACTCTATACCCTACACTCTATACCCTACACTCTATACCCTACACTCTATACCCTACACTCTATACCCTACACTCTACACTCTATACCCTACACTCTATATCCTACACTCTACACCCTACACTCTATACCCTACACTCTATGCCCTACACTCTATACCCTACACTCTATACCCTACACTCTATACCCTACACTCTATACCCTACACTCTACACTCTATACCCTACACTCTATACCCTACACTCTATACCCTACACTCTACACTCTATACCCTACACTCTATACCCTACACTCTATGCCCTACACTCTATACCCTACACTCTATACCCTACACTCTATACCCTACACTCTACACTCTATACCCTACACTCTACACTCTATACCCTACACACTATACCCTACACTCTATACCCTACACTCTAATCCCTACACTCTACACTCTATACCCTACACTCTATACCCTACACTCTACACTCTATACCTTACACTCTACACTCTATCCCTACACTCTATACCCTACACTCTATACCCTACACTCTATACCCTACACTCTATACCCAACGCTCTACACCCTACACTCTATACCCTACACTCTATACCATACACTCTATACCCTACACTCTACACTCTATACCCTACACTCTACACTCTATACCCTACACTCTATACCCTACACTCTATACCCTACACTCTATACCCGACACTCTACACTCTATACCCTACACTCTATACCCTACACTCTATACCCTACACTCTATACCCTACACTCTATACCCTACACTCTACACTCTATACCCTACACTCTATATCCTACACTCTACACCCTACACTCTATACCCTACACTCTATGCCCTACACTCTATACCCTACACTCTATACCCTACACTCTATACCCTACACTCTACACTCTATACCCTACACTCTATACCCTACACTCTATACCCTACACTCTACACTCTATACCCTACACTCTATACCCTACACTCTATACCCTACACTCTATACCCTACACTCTACACTCTATATCCTACACTCTCTACCCTACACTCTACACTCTATACCCTACACTCTATACCCTACACTCTAATCCCTACACTCTACACTCTATACCCTACACTCTATACCCTACACTCTATACCCTACACTCTACACTCTATACCCCACACTCTATATCCTACACTCTACACTCTATACCATACATTCTATACCCTACACTCTATACCATACACTCTATACCCTACACTCTACACCCTACACTCTATACCCTACACTCTATACCCTACACTCTATTCCCTACACTCTATACCCTACACTCTACACCCTACACTCTATACCCTACACTCTATACCATACACTCTATATCCTACACTCTACACTCTATACCCTACACTCTACATCCCACACTCTATACCCTACACTCTAATCCCGACACTCTACACTCTATACCCTACACTCTATAGCCTACACTCTACAATCTATACCCTACACTCTATACCCTACACTCTATACCCTACACTCTACACTCTCTACCCTACACTCTATACCCTACACTCTATAACATACACTCTATACCCTACACTCTATACCCTACACTCTATAGCCTACACTCTACAATCTATACCCTACACTCTATACCCTACACTCTATACCCTACACTCTACACTCTCTACCCTACACTCTATACCCTACACTCTATAACATACACTCTATACCCTACACTCTATACCCTACACTCTATACCCTACACTCTACACTCTATACCCTACACTCTATACCCTACACTCTACACCCTGCACTCTATACCCTACACACTATACCCTACACTCTACACTCTATACCCTACACTCTATACCCTACACTCTATACCCTACACTCTATACCCTACATTCTACACTCTATACCCTACACTCTATAGCCTACACTCTACAATCTATACCCTACACTCTATACCCTACACTCTATACCCTACAGTCTATACCCTACACTCTATACCCTACACTCTACACTCTATACCTTACACTCTACACTCTATTCCCTACACTCTATACCCTACACTCTATACCCTACACTCTATACCCTACACTCTATACCCTACACTCTACACCCTACACTCTATACCCTACACTCTATACCATACACTCTATACCCTACACTCTACACTCTATACCCTACACTCTACACCCTACACTCTATACCCTACACTCTAATCCCTTCACTCTACACTCTATACCCTACACTCTATACCCTACACTCTACACTCTATACCTTACACTCTACACTATATTCCCTACACTCTATACCCTACACTCTATACCCTACACTCTATACCCTACACTCTACACCCTACACTCTATACCATACACTCTATACACTACACTCTACACTCTATACCCTACACTCTACACCCTACACTCTATACCCTACACTCTAATCCCTACACTCTACACTCTATACCCTACACTCTATACCCTACACTCTATACCCTACACTCTACACACTCTACCCTACACTCTATACCCTACACTCTATACCCTACACTCTATACCCTACACTCTACACTCTATACCCTACACTCTACACTCTATACCCTACACTCTATACCCTACACTCTATACCCTACACTCTACACTCTATACCTTACACTCTACACTCTATTCCCTACACTCTATACCCTACACTCTATACCCTACACTCTATACCCTACACTCTATACCCAACACTCTACACCCTACACTCTATACCCTACACTCTATACCATACACTCTATACCCTACACTCTACACTCTATACCCTACACTCTATACCCTACACTCTATACCCTACACTCTATACCCTACACTCTACACGCTATACCCTACACTCTACACTTTATACCCTACACTCTATACCCTACACTCTATACCCTACACTCTATACCATACACTCCATACCCTACACTCTATACCGTACACTCTATACCCTACACTCTATACCCTACAATCTATACCCTACACTCTACACCCTACACTCTATACCTTACACTCTATACCCTACACTCTATACCCTACACTCTAAACTCTATACCCTACACTCTACACTCTATACCCTACACTCTATAACATACACTCTATACCCTACACTCTATACCCTACACTCTATACCCTACACTCTACACTCTATACCCTACACTCTATACCATACACTCTACACCATACACTCTATAGCATACACTCTATACCCTACACTCTACACTCTATACCCTACACTCTATACCCTACACTCTACACCCTGCACTCTATACCCTACACACTATACCCTACACTCTACACTCTATACCCTACACTCTATACCCTACACTCTATACCCTACACTCTATACCCTACACTCTATACCCTACACTCTATAGCCTACAATCTATACCCTACACTCTATACCCTACAGTCTATACCCTACACTCTATACCCTACACTCTACACTCTATACCTTACACTCTACATTCGATTCCCTACACTCTATACCCTACACTCTATACCCTACACTCTATACCCTACACTCTATAACCTACACTCTACACCCTACACTCTATACCCTACACTCTATACCATACACTCTATACCCTACACTCTATACCCCACACTCTAAACTCTATACCCTACACTCTACACTCTATACCCTACACTCTATAACATACACTCTATACCCTACACTCTATACCCTACACTCTATACCCTACACTCTACACTCTATACCCTACACTCTATACCATACACTCTACACCATACACTCTATAGCATACACTCTATACCCTACACTCTACACTCTATACCCTACACTCTATACCCTACACTCTACACCCTGCACTCTATACCCTACACACTATACCCTACACTCTACACTCTATACCCTACACTCTATACCCTACACTCTATACCCTACACTCTATACCCTACACTCTATACCCTACACTCTATAGCCTACAATCTATACCCTACACTCTATACCCTACAGTCTATACCCTACACTCTATACCCTACACTCTACACTCTATACCTTACACTCTACATTCGATTCCCTACACTCTATACCCTACACTCTATACCCTACACTCTATACCCTACACTCTATAACCTACACTCTACACCCTACACTCTATACCCTACACTCTATACCATACACTCTATACCCTACACTCTACACTCTATACCCTACACTCTACACCCTACACTCTATACCCTACACTCTAATCCCTACACTCTACAATCTATACCCTACACTCTATACCCTATACTCTACACTCTATACCTTACACTCCACACTCTATTCCCTACACTCTATACCCTACACTCTATACCCTACACTCTATACCCTACACTCTACACCCTACACTCTATACCCTACACTCTATACCATACACTCTATACCCTACACTCTACACTCTATACCCTACATTCTACACACTACACTCTATACCCTACACTCTAATCCCTACACTCTACACTCTATACCCTACACTCTATACCTTACACTCTATACCCTACACTCTACACTCTCTACCCTACACTCTATACCCTACACTCTATAACATACACTCTATACCCTACACTCTACACCCTACGCTCTATACCATACACTCTACACTGTATACCCTACACTCTATACCATACACTCTACACCATACACTCTATAGCATACACTCTATACCCTACACTCTACACTCTATACCCTACACTCTATACCCTACACTCTACACTCTATACCCTACACTCTACACTCTATACCCTACACACTATACCCTACACTCTATACCCTACACTCTAATCCCTACACTCTACACTCTATACCCTACACTCTATACCCTACACTCTATACCCTACACTCTACACTCTATACCTTACACTCTACACTCTATTCCCTACACTCTATACCCTACACTCTATACCCTACACTCTATACCCTACACTCTACACCCTACACTCTATACTCTACACTCTATACCATACACTCTATACCCTACACTCTACACTCTATGCCCTACACTCTACACCCTACACTCTATACCCTACACTCTAATCCCTACACTCTACACTCTATACCTTACACTCTATACCCTACACTCTACACTCTATACCTTACACTCTACACTCTATTCCCTACACTCTATACCCTACACTCTATACCCTACACTCTATACCCTACACTCTATACCCTACACTCTATACCCTATACTCTACACTCTATACCTTACACTCTACACTCTATTCCCTACACTCTATACCCTACACTCTATACCCTACACTCTATACCCTACACTCTATACCCTACACTCTACACTCTATACCCTACACTCCACACCCTACACTCTATACCCTACACTCTAATCCCTACACTCTACACTCTATACCCTACACTCTATACCCTACACTCTATACCCTACACTCTACACTCTCTACCCTACACTCTACACTCTATACCCTACACTCTATACCCTACACTCTATACCCTACACTCTATACCCTAGAATCTACACTCTATGCCCTACACTCTACACTCTATACCCTACACTCTACACTCTATACCCTACACTCTACACTCTATACCCTACACTGTATACCCTACACTCTATACCCTACACTCTATACCCTACACTCTATACCCTACACTCTATACCCTACACTCTATACCCTACACTCTACACTCTATACCCTACACTCTATACCCTACACTCTATACCCTACACTCTATACCCTACACTCTACACTCTATATCCTACACTCTCTACCCTACACTCTACACTCTATACCCTACACTCTATACCCTACACTCTAATCCCTACACTCTACACTCTATACCCTACACTCTATACCCTACACTCTATACCCTACACTCTACACTCTATACCCTACACGCTATATCCTACACTCTACACTCTATACCATACATTCTATACCCTACACTCTATACCATACACTCTATACCCTACACTCTATACCCTACACTCTACACTCTATACCCTACACTCTATACCCTACACTCTATACCCTACACTCTACACTCTATACCCTACACTCTATACCCTACACTCTATACCCTACACTCTATACCCTACACTCTACACTCTATATCCTACACTCTCTACCCTACACTCTACACTCTATACCCTACACTCTATACCCTACACTCTAATCCCTACACTCTACACTCTATACCCTACACTCTATACCCTACACTCTATACCCTACACTCTACACTCTATACCCCACACTCTATATCCTACACTCTACACTCTATACCATACATTCTATACCCTACACTCTATACCATACACTCTATACCCTACACTCTACACCCTACACTCTATACCCTACACTCTATACCCTACACTCTATTCCCTACACTCTATACCCTACACTCTACACCCTACACTCTATACCCTACACTCTATACCATACACTCTATATCCTACACTCTACACTCTATACCCTACACTCTACATCCCACACTCTATACCCTACACTCTAATCCCGACACTCTACACTCTATACCCTACACTCTATAGCCTACACTCTACAATCTATACCCTACACTCTATACCCTACACTCTATACCCTACACTCTACACTCTCTACCCTACACTCTATACCCTACACTCTATAACATACACTCTATACCCTACACTCTATACCCTACACTCTATAGCCTACACTCTACAATCTATACCCTACACTCTATACCCTACACTCTATACCCTACACTCTACACTCTCTACCCTACACTCTATACCCTACACTCTATAACATACACTCTATACCCTACACTCTATACCCTACACTCTATACCCTACACTCTACACTCTATACCCTACACTCTATACCCTACACTCTACACCCTGCACTCTATACCCTACACACTATACCCTACACTCTACACTCTATACCCTACACTCTATACCCTACACTCTATACCCTACACTCTATACCCTACATTCTACACTCTATACCCTACACTCTATAGCCTACACTCTACAATCTATACCCTACACTCTATACCCTACACTCTATACCCTACAGTCTATACCCTACACTCTATACCCTACACTCTACACTCTATACCTTACACTCTACACTCTATTCCCTACACTCTATACCCTACACTCTATACCCTACACTCTATACCCTACACTCTATACCCTACACTCTACACCCTACACTCTATACCCTACACTCTATACCATACACTCTATACCCTACACTCTACACTCTATACCCTACACTCTACACCCTACACTCTATACCCTACACTCTAATCCCTTCACTCTACACTCTATACCCTACACTCTATACCCTACACTCTACACTCTATACCTTACACTCTACACTATATTCCCTACACTCTATACCCTACACTCTATACCCTACACTCTATACCCTACACTCTACACCCTACACTCTATACCATACACTCTATACACTACACTCTACACTCTATACCCTACACTCTACACCCTACACTCTATACCCTACACTCTAATCCCTACACTCTACACTCTATACCCTACACTCTATACCCTACACTCTATACCCTACACTCTACACACTCTACCCTACACTCTATACCCTACACTCTATACCCTACACTCTATACCCTACACTCTACACTCTATACCCTACACTCTACACTCTATACCCTACACTCTATACCCTACACTCTATACCCTACACTCTACACTCTATACCTTACACTCTACACTCTATTCCCTACACTCTATACCCTACACTCTATACCCTACACTCTATACCCTACACTCTATACCCAACACTCTACACCCTACACTCTATACCCTACACTCTATACCATACACTCTATACCCTACACTCTACACTCTATACCCTACACTCTATACCCTACACTCTATACCCTACACTCTATACCCTACACTCTACACGCTATACCCTACACTCTACACTTTATACCCTACACTCTATACCCTACACTCTATACCCTACACTCTATACCATACACTCCATACCCTACACTCTATACCGTACACTCTATACCCTACACTCTATACCCTACAATCTATACCCTACACTCTACACCCTACACTCTATACCTTACACTCTATACCCTACACTCTATACCCTACACTCTAAACTCTATACCCTACACTCTACACTCTATACCCTACACTCTATAACATACACTCTATACCCTACACTCTATACCCTACACTCTATACCCTACACTCTACACTCTATACCCTACACTCTATACCATACACTCTACACCATACACTCTATAGCATACACTCTATACCCTACACTCTACACTCTATACCCTACACTCTATACCCTACACTCTACACCCTGCACTCTATACCCTACACACTATACCCTACACTCTACACTCTATACCCTACACTCTATACCCTACACTCTATACCCTACACTCTATACCCTACACTCTATACCCTACACTCTATAGCCTACAATCTATACCCTACACTCTATACCCTACAGTCTATACCCTACACTCTATACCCTACACTCTACACTCTATACCTTACACTCTACATTCGATTCCCTACACTCTATACCCTACACTCTATACCCTACACTCTATACCCTACACTCTATACCCTACACTCTACACCCTACACTCTATACCCTACACTCTATACCATACACTCTATACCCTACACTCTACACTCTATACCCTACACTCTACACCCTACACTCTATACCCTACACTCTAATCCCTACACTCTACAATCTATACCCTACACTCTATACCCTATACTCTACACTCTATACCTTACACTCCACACTCTATTCCCTACACTCTATACCCTACACTCTATACCCTACACTCTATACCCTACACTCTACACCCTACACTCTATACCCTACACTCTATACCATACACTCTATACCCTACACTCTACACTCTATACCCTACATTCTACACACTACACTCTATACCCTACACTCTAATCCCTACACTCTACACTCTATACCCTACACTCTATACCTTACACTCTATACCCTACACTCTACACTCTCTACCCTACACTCTATACCCTACACTCTATAACATACACTCTATACCCTACACTCTACACCCTACGCTCTATACCATACACTCTACACTGTATACCCTACACTCTATACCATACACTCTACACCATACACTCTATAGCATACACTCTATACCCTACACTCTACACTCTATACCCTACACTCTATACCCTTCACTCTACACTCTATACCCTACACTCTACACTCTATACCCTACACACTATACCCTACACTCTATACCCTACACTCTAATCCCTACACTCTACACTCTATACCCTACACTCTATACCCTACACTCTATACCCTACACTCTACACTCTATACCTTACACTCTACACTCTATTCCCTACACTCTATACCCTACACTCTATACCCTACACTCTATACCCTACACTCTACACCCTACACTCTATACTCTACACTCTATACCATACACTCTATACCCTACACTCTACACTCTATGCCCTACACTCTACACCCTACACTCTATACCCTACACTCTAATCCCTACACTCTACACTCTATACCTTACACTCTATACCCTACACTCTACACTCTATACCTTACACTCTACACTCTATTCCCTACACTCTATACCCTACACTCTATACCCTACACTCTATACCCTACACTCTATACCCTACACTCTATACCCTATACTCTACACTCTATACCTTACACTCTACACTCTATTCCCTACACTCTATACCCTACACTCTATACCCTACACTCTATACCCTACACTCTATACCCTACACTCTACACTCTATACCCTACACTCCACACCCTACACTCTATACCCTACACTCTAATCCCTACACTCTACACTCTATACCCTACACTCTATACCCTACACTCTATACCCTACACTCTACACTCTCTACCCTACACTCTACACTCTATACCCTACACTCTATACCCTACACTCTATACCCTACACTCTATACCCTAGAATCTACACTCTATGCCCTACACTCTACACTCTATACCCTACACTCTACACTCTATACCCTACACTCTACACTCTATACCCTACACTGTATACCCTACACTCTATACCCTACACTCTATACCCTACACTCTATACCCTACACTCTATACCCTACACTCTATACCCTACACTCTACACTCTATACCCTACACTCTATACCCTACACTCTATACCCTACACTCTATACCCTACACTCTACACTCTATATCCTACACTCTCTACCCTACACTCTACACTCTATACCCTACACTCTATACCCTACACTCTAATCCCTACACTCTACACTCTATACCCTACACTCTATACCCTACACTCTATACCCTACACTCTACACTCTATACCCTACACGCTATATCCTACACTCTACACTCTATACCATACATTCTATACCCTACACTCTATACCATACACTCTATACCCTACACTCTACACCCTACACTCTATACCCTACACTCTATACCCTACACTCTATTCCCTACACTCTATACCCTACACTCTACACCCTACACTCTATACCCTACACTCTATACCATACACTCTATATCCTACACTCTACACTCTATACCCTACACTCTACATCCCACACTCTATACCCTACACTCTAATCCCGACACTCTACACTCTATACCCTACACTCTATAGCCTACACTCTACAATCTATACCCTACACTCTATACCCTACACTCTATACCCTACACTCTACACTCTCTACCCTACACTCTATACCCTACACTCTATAACATACACTCTATACCCTACACTCTATACCCTACACTCTATACCATACACTCTACAATCTATACCCTACACTCTATACCATACACTCTACACCATACACTCTATTGCGTACACTCTATACCCTACACTCTACACTCTATACCCTACACTCTATACCCTACACTCTACACCCTGCACTCTATACCCTACACACTATACCCTACACTCTACACTCTATACCCTACACTCTATACCCTACACTCTATACCCTACACTCTATACCCTACACTCTACACTCTATACCCTACACTCTATAGCCTACACTCTACAATCTATACCCTACACTCTATACCCTACACTCTATACCCTACAGTCTATACCCTACACTCTATACCCTACACTCTACACTCTATACCTTACACTCTACACTCTATTCCCTACACTCTATACCCTACACTCTATACCCTACACTCTATACCCTACACTCTATACCCTACACTCTACACCCTACACTCTATACCCTACACTCTATACCATAAACTCTATACCCTACACTCTACACTCTATACCCTACACTCTACACTCTATACCCTACACTCTAATCCCTTCACTCTACACTCTATACCCTACACTCTATACCCTACACTCTACACTCTATACCTTACACTCTACACTCTATTCCCTACACTCTATACCCTACACTCTATACCCTACACTCTATACCCTACACTCTACACCCTACACTCTATACCATACACTCTATACACTACACTCTACACTCTATACCCTACACTCTACACCCTACACTCTATACCCTACACTCTAATCCCTACACTCTACACTCTATACCCTACACTCTATACCCTACACTCTATACCCTACACTCTACACACTCTACCCTACACTCTATACCCTACACTCTATACCCTACACTCTATACCCTACACTCTACACTCTATACCCTACACTCTACACTCTATACCCTACACTCTATACCCTACACTCTATACCCTACACTCTACACTCTATACCCTACACTCTACACTCTATACCCTACACTCTATACCCTACACTCTATACCCTACACTCTACACCCTACACTCTATACCCTACACTCTAATCCCTACACTCTACACTCTATACCCTACACTCTATACCCTACACTCTATACCCTACACTCTACACACTCTACCCTACACTCTATACCCTACACTCTATACCCTACACTCTATACCCTACACTCTACACTCTATACCCTACACTCTACACTCTATTCCCTACACTCTATACCCTACACTCTATACCCTACACTCTATACCCTACACTCTATACCCAACACTCTACACCCTAAACTCTATACCCTACACTCTATACCATACACTCTATACCCTACACTCTACACTCTATACCCTACACTCTATACCCTACACTCTATACCCTACACTCTATACCCTACACTCTACACGCTATACCCTACACTCTACACTTTATACCCTACACTCTATACCCTACACTCTATACCCTACACTCTATACCATACACTCCATACCTTACACTCTATACCGTACACTCTATACCCTACACTCTATACCCTACAATCTATACCCTACACTCTACACCCTACACTCTATACCTTACACTCTATACCCTACACTCTATACCCTACACTCTAAACTCTATACCCTACACTCTACACTCTATACCCTACACTCTATAACATACACTCTATACCCTACACTCTATACCCTACACTTTACACTCTATACCCTACACTCTATACCATACACTCTACACCATACACTCTATAGCATACACTCTATACCCTACACTCTACACTCTATACCCTACACTCTATACCCTACACTCTACACCCTGCACTCTATACCCTACACACTATACCCTACACTCTACACTCTATACCCTACACTCTATACCCTACACTCTATACCCTACACTCTATACCCTACACTCTATAGCCTACAATCTATACCCTACACTCTATACCCTACAGTCTATACCCTACACTCTATACCCTACACTCTACACTCTATACCTTACACTCTACACTCGATTCCCTACACTCTATACCCTACACTCTATACCCTACACTCTATACCCTACACTCTATACCCTACACTCTACACCCTACACTCTATACCCTACACTCTATACCATACACTCTATACCCTACACTCTACACTCTATACCCTACACTCTACACCCTACACTCTATACCCTACACTCTAATCCCTACACTCTACACTCTATACCCTACACTCTATACCCTATACTCTACACTCTATACCTTACACTCTACACTCTATTCCCTACACTCTATACCCTACACTCTATACCCTACACTCTATACCCTACACTCTACACCCTACACTCTATACCCTACACTCTATACCATACACTCTATACCCTACACTCTACACTCTATACCCTACATTCTACACACTACACTCTATACCCTACACTCTAATCCCTACACTCTACACTCTATACCCTACACTCTATACCCTACACTCTATACCCTACACTCTACACTCTCTACCCTACACTCTATACCCTACACTCTATAACATACACTCTATACCCTACACTCTACACCCTACGCTCTATACCATACACTCTACACTGTATACCCTACACTCTATACCATACACTCTACACCATACACTCTATAGCATACACTCTATACCCTACACTCTACACTCTATACCCTACACTCTATACCCTACACTCTAAACTCTATACCCTACACTCTACACTCTATACCCTACACACTATACCCTACACTCTATACCCTACACTCTAATCCCTACACTCTACACTCTATACCCTACACTCTATACCCTACACTCTACACTCTATACCTTACACTCTACACTCTATTCCCTACACTCTATACCCTACACTCTATACCCTACACTCTATACCCTACACTCTACACCCTACACTCTATACTCTACACTCTATACCATACACTCTATACCCTACACTCTACACTCTATGCCCTACACTCTACACCCTACACTCTATACCCTACACTCTAATCCCTACACTCTACACTCTATACCTTACACTCTATACCCTACACTCTACACTCTATACCTTACACTCTACACTCTATTCCCTACACTCTATACCCTACACTCTATACCCTACACTCTATACCCTACACTCTATACCCTACACTCTATACCCTATACTCTACACTCTATACCTTACACTCTACACTCTATTCCCTACACTCTATACCCTACACTCTATACCCTACACTCTATACCCTACACTCTATACCCTACACTCTACACTCTATACCCTACACTCCACACCCTACACTCTATACCCTACACTCTAATCCCTACACTCTACACTCTATACCCTACACTCTATACCCTACACTCTATACCCTACACTCTACACTCTCTACCCTACACTCTACACTCTATACCCTACACTCTATACCCTACACTCTATACCCTACACTCTATACCCTACAATCTACACTCTATGCCCTACACTCTACACTCTATACCCTACACTCTACACTCTATACCCTACACTCTACACTCTATACCCTACACTGTATACCCTACACTCTATACCCTACACTCTATACCCTACACTCTATACCCTACACTCTACACTCTATGCCCTACACTCTACACTCTGTACCTTACACTCAACACTCTATTCCCTACACTCTATACCCTACACTCTATACCCTACACTCTATACCCTACACTCTACACCCTACACTCTATACTCTACACTCTATACCATACACTCTATACCCTACACTCTACACTCTATGCCCTACACTCTACACCCTACACTCTACACCCTACCCTATAAGTATATAAGGGGACAATACAAATATCTCGCTGAGGATCTGTTTATACCAAGGAAGGTGACGGGCACAAGGGGGCATTCTTTGCGTCTGGAGGAGAGAAGGTTTTTTCACCAACATAGAAGAGGATTCTTTACTGTTAGGGCAGTGAGAATCTGGAATTGCTTGCCTGAGGAGGTGGTGATGGCGAACTCAGTCGAGGGGTTCAAGAGAGGCCTGGATGTCTTCCTGGAGCAGAACAATATTGTATCATACAATTATTAGGTTATGTAGAAGGACGTAGATCTGGGTATTTATTATGATGGAATATAGGCTGAACTGGATGGACAAATGTCTTTTTTCGGCCTTACTAACTATGTTACTATGTTACTATGTTACACTCTATACCCTACACTCTAATCCCTACACTCTACACTCTCTACCCTACACTCTCTACCCTACACTCTATACCCTACACTCTATACCCTACACTCTACACTCTATGCCCTACACTCTACACTCTATACCCTACACTCTATACCCTACACTCTATACCCTACACTCTACACTCTATACCCTACACTCTATACCCTACACTCTATGCCCTACACTCTATACCCTACACTCTATACCCTACACTCTATACCCTACACTCTATACCCTACACTCTACACTCTATACCCTACACTCTATACCCTACACTCTATACCCTACACTCTACACTCTATACCCTACACTCTATACCCTACACTCTATGCCCTACACTCTATACCCTACACTCTATACCCTACACTCTATACCCTACACTCTCCACTCTATACCCTACACTCTACACTCTATACCCTACACACTATACCCTACACTCTATACCCTACACTCTAATCCCTACACTCTACACTCTATACCCTACACTCTATACCCTACACTCTACACTCTATACCTTACACTCTACACTCTATTCCCTACACTCTATACCCTACACTCTATACCCTACACTCTATACCCTACACTCTATACCCAACACTCTACACCCTACACTCAATACCCTACACTCTATACCATACACTCTATACCCTACACTCTACACTCTATACCCTACACTCTACACTCTATACCCTACACTCTACACTCTATACCCTACACTCTACACCCTACACTCTATACCCTACACTCTAATCCCTACACTCTACACTCTATACCTTACACTCTATACCCTACACTCTACACTCTATACCTTACACTCTACACTCTATTCCCTACACTCTATACCCTACACTCTATACCCTACACTCTATACCCTACACTCTACACCCTACACTCTATACCCTACACTCTATACCATACACTCTATACCTTACACTCTACACTCTATACCCTACACTCCACACCCTACACTCTATACCCTACACTCTAATCCCTACACTCTACACTCTATACCCTACACTCTATACCCTACACTCTATACCCTACACTCTACTCTCTCTACCCTACACTCTATACCTTACACTCTGTACCCTACACTCTATACCCTACACTCTACACTCTATACCCGACACTCTACACTCTATACCCTACACTCTATACCCTACACTCTATACCCTACACTCTATACCCTACAATCTACACTCTATGCCCTACACTCTACACTCTATACCCTACACTCTACACTCTATACCCTACACTCTACACTCTATACCCTACACTGTATACCCTACACTCTATACCCTGCACTCTATACCCTACACTCTATACCCTACACTCTACACTCTATGCCCTACACTCTACACTCTGTACCTTACACTCAACACTCTATTCCCTACACTCTATACCCTACACTCTATACCCTACACTCTATACCCTACACTCTACACCCTACACTCTATACTCTACACTCTATACCATACACTCTATACCCTACACTCTATACCCTACACTCTATACCCTACACTCTACACTATATACCCTACACTCTATACCCTACACTCTACACTCTATACCCTACACTCTACACTCTATACCCTACACTCTATACCCTACACTCAATACCCTACACTCTATACCCTACACTCTACACTCTATACCCTACACTCTATACCCTACACTCTATACCCTACACTCTACACTCTATACCCTACACTCTATACCCTACACCCTATGCCCTACACTCTATACCCTACACTCTACACCCTACACTCTATACCTTACACTCTATACCCTACTCTCTATACCCTACACTCTAAACTCTATACCCTACACTCTATACCCTACACTCTATAACATACACGCTACACCCTACACTCTATACCCTACAATCTATACCATACACTCTATACCCTACACTCTATACCCTACACTCTATACCATACACTCTATACCCTACACTCTATACCGTACACTCTATACCCTACACTCTATACCCTACACTCTATACCCTACACTCTACACCCTACACTCTATACCTTACACTCTATACCCTACACTCTACACCCTACACTCTATACCCTACACTCTAATCCCTACACTCTACACTCTCTACCCTACACTCTCTACCCTACACTCTATATTCTACACTCTATACCCTACACTCTACACTCTATGCCCTACACTCTACACTCTATACCCTACACTGTATACCCTAAAATCTATACCCTACACTCTACACCCTACACTCTATACCCTACACTCTATACCCTACACTCTATGCAATACACTCTATACCCTACACTCTATGCCCTACACTCTATACCCTACACTCTATACCCTACACTCTGAACCCTACACTCTATACCCTACACTCTACTCCCTACACTCTATACCCTACACTCTATACCCTACACTCTACACTCTATACCCTACACTCTATACCCTACACTCTATACCCTACACTCTATACCCTACACTCTACACTCTATACCCTACACTCTACACTCTATACCCTGCACTCTATACCCTACACTCTATACCCTACACTCTATACCCTACACTCTATACCCTACACTCTACACTATATACCCTACACTCTATACCCTACACTCTACACTCTATACCCTACACTCTACACTCTATACCCTACACTCTATACCCTACACTCTATACCCTACACTCAATACCCTACACTCTATACCCTACACTCTACACTCTATACCCTACACTCTATACCCTACACTCTATACCCTACACTCTACACTCTATACCCTACACTCTATACCCTACACCCTATGCCCTACACTCTATACCCTACACTCTACACCCTACACTCTATACCTTACACTCTATACCCTACTCTCTATACCCTACACTCTAAACTCTATACCCTACACTCTATACCCTACACTCTATCACATACACGCTACACCCTACACTCTATACCCTACAATCTATACCATACACTCTATACCCTACACTCTATACCCTACACTCTATACCATACACTCTATACCCTACACTCTATACCGTACACTCTATACCCTACACTCTATACCCTACACTCTATACCCTACACTCTACACCCTACACTCTATACCTTACACTCTATACCCTACACTCTATACCCTACACTCTAAACTCTATACCCTACACTCTACACTCTATACCCTACACTCTATACCCTACACTCTATACCCTACACTCTATACCCTACACTCTATACCCTACACTCTACACCTTACACTCTATACCCTACACTCTATACTCTATACCCTACACTCTACACTCTATACCCTACACTCTACACTCTATACCCTACACTCTACACTCTACACTCTATACCCTACACTCTACACTCTATACCCTACACTCTATAACATATACTCTATACCCTACACTCTATACCATACACTCTATACCCTACACTCTATACCCTACACTCTATACTATACACTCTGTAACCTACACTCTATACCGTACACTCTATACCCTACACTCTATACCCTACACTCTATACCCTACACTCTACACCCTACACTCTATACCTTACACTCTATACCCTACACTCTATACCCTACACTCTAAACTCTATACCCTGCACTCTACACTCTATACCCTACACTCTATACCCTACACTCTACACCCTACACTCTATACCCTACACTCTATACCCTACACTCTATACCCTACACTCTACATTCTATACCCTACACTCTACACTCTATACCCTACACTCTATAACATACACTCTATACCCTACACTCTATACCCTACACTCTATACCCTACACTCTACACTCTATACCCTACACTCTATACCATACACTCTACACCATACACTCTATAGCATACACTCTATACCCTACACTCTACATTCTATACCCTACACTCTATACCCTACACTCTACACCCTGCACTCTATACCCTACACACTATATCCTACACTCTACACTCTATACCCTACACTCTATACCCTACACTCTATACCCTACACTCTATACCCTACACTCTATAGCCTACAATCTATACCCTACACTCTATACCCTACAGTCTATACCCTACACTCTATACCCTACACTCTACACTCTATACTTTACACTCTACACTCTATTCCCTACACTCTATACCTTACACTCTATACCCTACACTCTATACCCTACACTCTATACCCTACACTCTACACCCTACACTCTATACCCTACACTCTATACCATACACTCTATACCCTACACTCTACACTCTATACCCTACACTCTACACCCTACACTCTATACCCTACACTCTAATCCCTGCACTCTACACTCTATACCCTACACTTTATACCCTATACTCTACACTCTATACCTTACACTCTACACTCTATTCCCTACACTCTATACCCTACACTCTATACCCTACACTCTATACCCTACACTCTACACCCTACACTCTATACCCTACACTCTATACCATACACTCTATACCCTACACTCTACACTCTATACCCTACACTCTACACACTACACTCTATACCCTACACTCTAATCCCTACACTCTACACTCTATACCCTACACTCTATACCCTACACTCTATACCCTACACTCTACACTCTCTACCCTACACTCTATACCCTACACTCTATAACATACACTCTATACCCTACACTCTACACTCTACACTCTATACCATACACTCAACACTCTATACCCTACACTCTATACCATACACTCTACACCATACACTCTATAGCAAACACTCTATACCCTACACTCTACACTCTATACCCTACACTCTATACCCTACACTCTACACCCTGCACTCTATACCCTACACACTATACCCTACACTCTACACTCTATACCCTACACTCTATACCCTACACTCTATACCCCACACTCTATACCCTACACTCTACACTGTATACCCTACACTTTATAGCCTACACGCTACAATCTATACCCTACACTCTATACCCTACACTCTATACCCTACAGTCTATGCCCTACACTCTATACCCTACACTCTACACTCTATACCTTACACTCCACACTCTATTCCCTACACTCTATACCCTACACTCTATACCCTACACTCTATACACTACACTCTATACCCTACACTCTACACCCTACACTCTATACCCTACA
Organism: Ranitomeya imitator; assembly: GCF_032444005.1. Classification (NCBI taxonomy): domain Eukaryota; kingdom Metazoa; phylum Chordata; class Amphibia; order Anura; family Dendrobatidae; genus Ranitomeya; species Ranitomeya imitator. The sequence continues at coordinate 356,576 of NW_027193670.1, read as the reverse complement.
CTCTATACCATACACTCTATACCCTACACTCTACACTCTATACCCTACACTCTACACCCTACACTCTATACCCTACACTCTAATCCCTACACTCTACACTCTATACCTTACACTCTATACCCTACACTCTACACTCTATACCTTACACTCTACACTCTATTCCCTACACTCTATACCCTACACTCTATACCCTACACTCTATACCCTACACTCTATACCCTACACTCTACACCCTACACTCTATACCCTACACTCTATACCATACACTCTATACCCTACACTCTACACTCTATACCCTACACTCCATACCCTACACTCTAATCCCTACACTCTACACTCTATACCCTACACTCTATACCCTACACTCTATACCCTACACTCTACACTCTCTACCCTACACTCTATACCTTACACTCTGTACCCTACACTCTATACCCTACACTCTACACTCTATACCCTACACTCTACACTCTATACCCTACACTCTATACCCTACACTCTATACCCTACACTCTATACCCTACAATCTACACTCTATGCCCTACACTCTACACTCTATACCCTACACTCTACACTCTATACCCTACACTCTACACTCTATACCCTACACTGTATACCCTACACTCTATACCCTGCACTCTATACCCTACACTCTATACCCTACACTCTACACTCTATGCCCTACACTCTACACTCTGTACCTTACACTCAACACTCTATTCCCTACACTCTATACCCTACACTCTATACCCTACACTCTATACCCTACACTCTACACCCTACACTCTATACTCTACACTCTATACCATACACTCTATACCCTACACTCTACACTCTATGCCCTACACTCTACACCCTACACTCTATACCCTACACTCTAATCCCTACACTCTACACTCTCTACCCTACACTCTCTACCCTACACTCTATATTCTACACTCTATACCCTACACTCTACACTCTATGCCCTACACTCTACACTCTATACCCTACACTCTATACCCTAAAATCTATACCCTACACTCTACACCCTACACTCTATACCCTACACTCTATACCCTACACTCTATGCCCTACACTCTATACCCTACACTCTATACCCTACACTCTATACCCTACACTCTACACTCTATACCCTACACTCTATACCCTACACTCTATACCCTACACTCTACACTCTATACCCTACACTCTATACCCTTCACTCTATGCCCTACACTCTATACCCTACACTCTATACCCTACACTCTATACCCTACACTCTACACTCTATACCCTACACTCTACACTCTATACCCTACACACTATACCCTACACTCTATACCCTACACTCTAATCCCTACACTCTACACTCTATACACTACACTCTATACCCTACACTCTACACTCTATACCTTACACTCTACACTCTATTCCCTACACTCTATACCCTACACTCTATACCCTACACTCTATACCCTACACTCTACACCCTACACTCTATACTCTACACTCTATACCATACACTCTATACCCTACACTCTACACTCTATGCCCTACACTCTACACCCTACACTCTATACCCTACACTCTAATCCCTACACTCTACACTCTCTACCCTACACTCTCTACCCTACACTCTATATTCTACACTCTATACCCTACACTCTACACTCTATGCCCTACACTCTACACTCTATACCCTACACTCTATACCCTAAAATCAATACCCTACACTCTACACCCTACACTCTATACCCTACACTCTATACCCTACACTCTATGCCCTACACTCTATACCCTACACTCTATACCCTACACTCTATACCCTACACTCTACACTCTATACCCTACACTCTATACCCTACACTCTATACCCTACACTCTACACTCTATACCCTACACTCTATACCCTTCACTCTATGCCCTACACTCTATACCCTACACTCTATACCCTACACTCTATACCCTACACTCTACACTCTATACCCTACACTCTACACTCTATACCCTACACACTATACCCTACACTCTATACCCTACACTCTAATCCCTACACTCTACACTCTATACACTACACTCTATACCCTACACTCTACACTCTATACCTTACACTCTACACTCTATTCCCTACACTCTATACCCTACACTCTATACACTACACTCTATACCCTACACTCTACACCCTACACTCTATACTCTACACTCTATACCATACACTCTATAACCTACACTCTACACTCTATGCCCTACACTCTACACCCTACACTCTATACCCTACACTCTAATCCCTACACTCTACACTCTATACCTTAAACTCTATACCCTACACTCTACACTCTATACCTTACACTCTACACTCTATTCCCTACACTCTATACCCTACACTCTATACCCTACACTCTATACCCTACACTCTATACCCTACACTCTACACCCTACACTCTATACCCTACACTCTATACCATACACTCTATACCCTACACTCTACACTCTATACCCTACACTCCACACCCTACACTCTATACCCTACACTCTAATCCCTACACTCTACACTCTATACCCTACACTCTATACCCTACACTCTATACCCTACACTCTACACTCTCTACCCTACACTCTATACCCTTTACTCTGTACCCTACACTCTATACCCTACACTCTACACTCTATACCCTACACTCTACACTCTATACCCTACACTCTATACCCTACACTCTATACCCTACACTCTATACCCTACAATCTACACTCTATGCCCTACACTCTACACTCTATACCCTACACTCTACACTCTATACCCTACACTCTACACTCTATACCCTACACTGTATACCCTACACTCTATACCCTACACTCTATACCCTACACTCTATACCCTACACTCTACACTCTATGCCCTACACTCTACACTCTGTACCTTACACTCAACACTCTATTCCCTACACTCTATACCCTACACTCTATACCCTACACTCTATACCCTACACTCTACACCCTACACTCTATACTCTACACTCTATACCATACACTCTATACCCTACACGCTACACTCTATGCCCTACACTCTACACCCTACACTCTATACCCTACACTCTATACCCTACACTCTACACTCTATGCCCTACACTCTACACTCTATACCCTACACTCTATACCCTACACTCTATACCCTACACTCTACACTCTATACCCTACACTCTATACCCTACACTCTATGCCCTACACTCTATACCCTACACTCTATACCCTACACTCTATACCCTACACTCTATACCCTACACTCTACACTCTATACCCTACACTCTATACCCTACACTCTATACCCTACACTCTACACTCTATACCCTACACTCTATACCCTACACTCTATGCCCTACACTCTATACCCTACACTCTATACCCTACACTCTATACCCTACACTCTACACTCTATACCCTACACTCTACACTCTATACCCTACACACTATACCCTACACTCTATACCCTACACTCTAATCCCTACACTCTACACTCTATACCCTACACTCTATACCCTACACTCTACACTCTATACCTTACACTCTACACTCTATCCCTACACTCTATACCCTACACTCTATACCCTACACTCTATACCCTACACTCTATACCCAACGCTCTACACCCTACACTCGATACCCTACACTCTATACCATACACTCTATACCCTACACTCTACACTCTATACCCTACACTCTACACTCTATACCCTACACTCTATACCCTACACTCTATACCCTACACTCTATACCCGACACTCTACACTCTATACCCTACACTCTATACCCTACACTCTATACCCTACACTCTATACCCTACACTCTATACCCTACACTCTACACTCTATACCCTACACTCTATATCCTACACTCTACACCCTACACTCTATACCCTACACTCTATGCCCTACACTCTATACCCTACACTCTATACCCTACACTCTATACCCTACACTCTACACTCTATACCCTACACTCTATACCCTACACTCTATACCCTACACTCTACACTCTATACCACACACTCTATACCCTACACTCTATACCCTACACTCTATACCCTACACTCTACACTCTATATCCTACACTCTCTACCCTACACTCTACACTCTATACCCTACACTCTATACCCTACACTCTAATCCCTACACTCTACACTCTATACCCTACACTCTATACCCTACACTCTATACCCTACACTCTACACTCTATACCCCACACTCTATATCCTACACTCTACACTCTATACCATACATTCTATACCCTACACTCTATACCATACACTCTATACCCTACACTCTACACCCTACACTCTATACCCTACACTCTATACCCTACACTCTATTCCCTACACTCTATACCCTACACTCTACACCCTACACTCTATACCCTACACTCTATACCATACACTCTATATCCTACACTCTACACTCTATACCCTACACTCTACATCCCACACTCTATACCCTACACTCTAATCCCGACACTCTACACTCTATACCCTACACTCTATAGCCTACACTCTACAATCTATACCCTACACTCTATACCCTACACTCTATACCCTACACTCTACACTCTCTACCCTACACTCTATACCCTACACTCTATAACATACACTCTATACCCTACACTCTATACCCTACACTCTATAGCCTACACTCTACAATCTATACCCTACACTCTATACCCTACACTCTATACCCTACACTCTACACTCTCTACCCTACACTCTATACCCTACACTCTATAACATACACTCTATACCCTACACTCTATACCCTACACTCTATACCCTACACTCTACACTCTATACCCTACACTCTATACCCTACACTCTACACCCTACACTCTATACCATACACTCTATACACTACACTCTACACTCTATACCCTACACTCTACACCCTACACTCTATACCCTACACTCTAATCCCTACACTCTACACTCTATACCCTACACTCTATACCCTACACTCTATACCCTACACTCTACACACTCTACCCTACACTCTATACCCTACACTCTATACCCTACACTCTATACCCTACACTCTACACTCTATACCCTACACTCTACACTCTATACCCTACACTCTATACCCTACACTCTATACCCTACACTCTACACTCTATACCTTACACTCTACACTCTATTCCCTACCCTCTATACCCTACACTCTATACCCTACACTCTATACCCTACACTCTATACCCAACACTCTACACCCTACACTCTATACCCTACACTCTATACCATACACTCTATACCCTACACTCTACACTCTATACCCTACACTCTATACCCTACACTCTATACCCTACACTCTATACCCTACACTCTACACGCTATACCCTACACTCTACACTTTATACCCTACACTCTATACCCTACACTCTATACCCTACACTCTATACCATACACTCCATACCCTACACTCTATACCGTACACTCTATACCCTACACTCTATACCCTACAATCTATACCCTACACTCTACACCCTACACTCTATACCTTACACTCTATACCCTACACTCTATACCCTACACTCTAAACTCTATACCCTACACTCTACACTCTATACCCTACACTCTATAACATACACTCTATACCCTACACTCTATACCCTACACTCTATACCCTACACTCTACACTCTATACCCTACACTCTATACCATACACTCTACACCATACACTCTATAGCATACACTCTATACCCTACACTCTACACTCTATACCCTACACTCTATACCCTACACTCTACACCCTGCACTCTATACCCTACACACTATACCCTACACTCTACACTCTATACCCTACACTCTATACCCTACACTCTATACCCTACACTCTATACCCTACACTCTATACCCTACACTCTATAGCCTACAATCTATACCCTACACTCTATACCCTACAGTCTATACCCTACACTCTATACCCTACACTCTACACTCTATACCTTACACTCTACATTCGATTCCCTACACTCTATACCCTACACTCTATACCCTACACTCTATACCCTACACTCTATACCCTACACTCTACACCCTACACTCTATACCCTACACTCTATACCATACACTCTATACCCTACACTCTACACTCTATACCCTACACTCTACACCCTACACTCTATACCCTACACTCTAATCCCTACACTCTACAATCTATACCCTACACTCTATACCCTATACTCTACACTCTATACCTTACACTCCACACTCTATTCCCTACACTCTATACCCTACACTCTATACCCTACACTCTATACCCTACACTCTACACCCTACACTCTATACCCTACACTCTATACCATACACTCTATACCCTACACTCTACACTCTATACCCTACATTCTACACACTACACTCTATACCCTACACTCTAATCCCTACACTCTACACTCTATACCCTACACTCTATACCCTACACTCTATACCCTACACTCTACACTCTCTACCCTACACTCTATACCCTACACTCTATAACATACACTCTATACCCTACACTCTACACCCTACGCTCTATACCATACACTCTACACTGTATACCCTACACTCTATACCATACACTCTACACCATACACTCTATAGCATACACTCTATACCCTACACTCTACACTCTATACCCTACACTCTATACCCTACACTCTACACTCTATACCCTACACTCTACACTCTATACCCTACACACTATACCCTACACTCTATACCCTACACTCTAATCCCTACACTCTACACTCTATACCCTACACTCTATACCCTACACTCTATACCCTACACTCTACACTCTATACCTTACACTCTACACTCTATTCCCTACACTCTATACCCTACACTCTATACCCTACACTCTATACCCTACACTCTACACCCTACACTCTATACTCTACACTCTATACCATACACTCTATACCCTACACTCTACACTCTATGCCCTACACTCTACACCCTACACTCTATACCCTACACTCTAATCCCTACACTCTACACTCTATACCTTACACTCTATACCCTACACTCTACACTCTATACCTTACACTCTACACTCTATTCCCTACACTCTATACCCTACACTCTATACCCTACACTCTATACCCTACACTCTATACCCTACACTCTATACCCTATACTCTACACTCTATACCTTACACTCTACACTCTATTCCCTACACTCTATACCCTACACTCTATACCCTACACTCTATACCCTACACTCTATACCCTACACTCTACACTCTATACCCTACACTCCACACCCTACACTCTATACCCTACACGCTAATCCCTACACTCTACACTCTATACCCTACACTCTATACCCTACACTCTATACCCTACACTCTACACTCTCTACCCTACACTCTACACTCTATACCCTACACTCTATACCCTACACTCTATACCCTACACTCTATACCCTACAATCTACACTCTATGCCCTACACTCTACACTCTATACCCTACACTCTACACTCTATACCCTACACTCTACACTCTATACCCTACACTGTATACCCTACACTCTATACCCTACACTCTATACCCTACACTCTATACCCTACACTCTACACTCTATGCCCTACACTCTACACTCTGTACCTTACACTCAACACTCTATTCCCTACACTCTATACCCTACACTCTATACCCTACACTCTATACCCTACACTCTACACCCTACACTCTATACTCTACACTCTATACCATACACTCTATACCCTACACTCTACACTCTATGCCCTACACTCTACACCCTACACTCTATACCCTACACTCTAATCCCTACACTCTACACTCTCTACCCTACACTCTCTACCCTACACTCTATACCCTACACTCTATACCCTACACTCTACACTCTATGCCCTACACTCTACACTCTATACCCTACACTCTATACCCTACACTCTATACCCTACAATCTACACTCTATACCCTACACTCTATACCCTACACTCTATGCCCTACACTCTATACCCTACACTCTATACCCTACACTCTATACCCTACACTCTATACCCTACACTCTACACTCTATACCCTACACTCTATACCCTACACTCTATACCCTACACTCTACACTCTATACCCTACACTCTATACCCTACACTCTATGCCCTACACTCTATACCCTACACTCTATACCCTACACTCTACACTCTATACCCTACACTCTACACTCTATACCCTACACACTATACCCTACACTCTATACCCTACACTCTAATCCCTACACTCTACACTCTATACCCTACACTCTATACCCTACACTCTACACTCTATACCTTACACTCTACACTCTATTCCCTACACTCTATACCCTACACTCTATACCCTACACTCTATACCCTACACTCTATACCCAACACTCTACACCCTACACTCAATACCCTACACTCTATACCATACACTCTATACCCTACACTCTACACTCTATACCCTACACTCTACACTCTATACCCTACACTCTATACCCTACACTCTATACCCTACACTCTATACCCGACACTCTACACGCTATACCCTACACTCTACACTCTATACCCTACACTCTAAACCCTACACTCTATACCCTACACTCTATACCCTACACTCTATACCCTACACTCTACACTCTATACCCTACACTCTATACCCTACACTCTACACCCTACACTCTATACCCTACACTCTATGCCCTACACTCTATACCCTACACTCTATACCCTACACTCTATACCCTACACTCTACACTCTATACCCTACACTCTGTACCATACACTATATACCCTACACTCTACACTCTATACCCTACACTCTATACCCTACACTCTATACCCTACACTCTACACTCTATACCCTACATTCTGTACCATACACTCTATACCATACACTCTACAATCTATACCCTACACTCTATACCATACACTCTACACCATACACTCTATAGCATACACTCTATACCCTACACTCTACACTCTATACCCTACACTCTATACCCTACACTCTACACCCTGCACTCTATACCCTACACACTATACCCTACACTCTACACTCTATACCCTACACTCTATACCCTACACTCTATACCCGACACTCTACACGCTATACCCTACACTCTACACTCTATACACTACACTCTAAACCCTACACTCTATACCCTACACTCTATACCCTACACTCTATACCCTACACTCTACACTCTATACCCTACACTCTATACCCTACACTCTACACCCTACACTCTATACCCTACACTCTATGCCCTACACTCTATACCCTACACTCTATGCCCTACACTCTACACTCTGTACCTTACACTCAACACTCTATTCCCTACACTCTATACCCTACACTCTATACCCTACACTCTATACCCTACACTCTACACCCTACACTCTATACTCTACACTCTATACCATACACTCTATACCCTACACTCTACACTCTATGCCCTACACTCTACACCCTACACTCTATACCCTACACTCTAATCCCTACACTCTACACTCTCTACCCTACACTCTCTACCCTACACTCTATACCCTACACTCTATACCCTACACTCTACACTCTATGCCCTACACTCTACACTCTATACCCTACACTCTATACCCTACACTCTATACCCTACACTCTACACTCTATACCCTACACTCTATACCCTACACTCTATCTCCTACACTCTATACCCTACACTCTATACCCTACACTCTATACCCTACACTCTATACCCTACACTCTACACTCTATACCCTACACTCTATACCCTACACTCTATACCCTACACTCTACACTCTATACCCTACACTCTATACCCTACACTCTATGCCCTACACTCTATACCCTACACTCTATACCCTACACTCTATACCCTACACTCTACACTCTATACCCTACACTCTACACTCTATACCCGACACACTATACCCTACACTCTATACCCTACACTCTAATCCCTACACTCTACACTCTATACCCTACACTCTACACTCTATACCTTACACTCTACACTCTATTCCCTACACTCTATACCCTACACTCTATACCCTACACTCTATACCCTACACTCTATACCCAACACTCTACACCCTACACTCAATACCCTACACTCTATACCATACACTCTATACCCTACACTCTACACTCTATACCCTACACTCTACACTCTATACCCTACACTCTATACCCTACACTCTATACCCTACATTCTATACCCGACACTCTACACGCTATACCCTACACTCTACACTCTATACCCTACTCTCTAAACCCTACACTCTATACCCTACACTCTATACCCTACACTCTATACCCTACACTCTACACTCTATACCCTACACTCTATACCCTACACTCTACACCCTACACTCTATACCCTACACTCTATGCCCTACACTCTATACCCTACACTCTACACTCTATACCCTACACTCTGTACCATACACTATATACCCTACACTCTACACTCTATACCCTACACTCTATACCCTACACTCGATACCCTACACTCTATACCCTACACTCTACACTCTATACCCTACACTCTGTACCATACACTCTATACCATACACTCTACAATCTATACCCTACACTCTATACCATACACTCTACACCATACACTCTATAGCATACACTCTATACCCTACACTCTACACTCTATACCCTACACTCTATACCCTACACTCTACACCCTGCACTCTATACCCTACACACTATACCCTACACTCTACACTCTATACCCTACACTCTATACCCTACACTCTATACCCTACACTCTATACCCTACACTCTACACTCTATACCCTACACTCTATACCCTACACTCTATAGCCTACAATCTATACCCTACACTCTATACCCTACAGTCTATACCCTACACTCTATACCCTACACTCTACACTCTATACCTTACACTCTACACTCGATTCCCTACACTCTATACCCTACACTCTATACCCTACACTCTATACCCTACACTCTATACCCTACACTCTACACCCTACACTCTATACCCTACACTCTATACCATACACTCTATACCCTACACTCTACACTCTATACCCTACACTCTACACCCTACACTCTATACCCTACACTCTAATCCCTACACTCTACACTCTATACCCTACACTCTATACCCTATACTCTACACTCTATACCTCACACTCTACACTCTATTCCCTACACTCTATACCCTACACTCTATACCCTACACTCTATACCCTACACTCTACACCCTACACTCTATACCCTACACTCTATACCATACACTCTATACTCTACACTCTACACTCTATACCCTACACTCTACACACTACACTCTATACCCTACACTCTAATCCCTACACTCTACACTCTATACCCTACACTCTATACCCTACACTCTATACCCTACACTCTACACTCTCTACCCTACATTCTATACCCTACACTCTATAACATACACTCTATACCCTACACTCTACACCCTACACTCTATACCATACACTCTACACTGTATACCCTACACTCTATACCATACACTCTACACCATACACTCTATAGCATACACTCTATACCCTACACTCTACACTCTATGCCCTACACTCTATACCCTACACTCTACACTCTATACCCTACACTCTACACTCTATACCCTACACACTATACCCTACACTCTATACCCTACACTCTAATCCCTACACTCTACACTCTATACCCTACACTCTATACCCTACACTCTACACTCTATACCTTACACTCTACACTCTATTCCCTACACTCTATACCCTACACTCTATACCCTACACTCTATACCCTACACTCTACACCCTACACTCTATACTCTACACTCTATACCATACACTCTATACCCTACACTCTACACTCTATGCCCTACACTCTACACCCTACACTCTATACCCTACACTCTAATCCCTACACTTTACACTCTATACCTTACACTCTATACCCTACACTCTACACTCTATACCTTACACTCTACACTCTATTCCCTACACTCTATACCCTACACTCTATACCCTACACTCTATACCCTACACTCTATACCCAACGCTCTACACCCTACACTCTATACCCTACACTCTATACCATACACTCTATACCCTACACTCTACACTCTATACCCTACACTCTACACTCTATACCCTACACTCTATACCCTACACTCTATACCCTACACTCTATACCCGACACTCTACAAGCTATACCCTACACTCTACACTCTATACCCTACACTCTATACCCTACACTCTATACCCTACACTCTATACCCTACACTCTATACCCTACACTCTACACTCTATACCCTACACTCTATACCCTACACTCTACACCCTACACTCTATACCCTACACTCTATACCCTACACTCTACACCCTACACTCTATACCCTACACTCTATGCCCTACACTCTATACCCTACACTCTACACTCTATACCCTACACTCTGTACCATACACTATATACCCTACACTCTACACTCTATACCCTACACTCTATACCCTACACTCTATACCCTACACTCTATACCCTACACTCTACACTCTATACCCTACACTCTGTACCATACACTCTATACCATACACTCTACAATCTATACCCTACACTCTATACCATACACTCTACACCATACACTCTATAGCATACACTCTATACCCTACACTCTACACTCTATACCCTACACTCTATACCCTACACTCTACACCCTGCACTCTATACCCTACACTCTATACCCTACACTCTATACCCTACACTCTATACCCTACACTCTACACTCTATACCCTACACTCTATACCCTACACTCTACACCCTACACTCTATACCCTACACTCTATGCCCTACACTCTATACCCTACACTCTACACTCTATACCCTACACTCTGTACCATACACTATATACCCTACACTCTACACTCTATACCCTACACTCTATACCCTACACTCTATACCCTACACTCTATACCCTACACTCTACACTCTATACCCTACACTCTGTACCATACACTCTATACCATACACTCTACAATCTATACCCTACACTCTATACCATACACTCTACACCATACACTCTATAGCATACACTCTATACCCTACACTCTACACTCTATACCCTACACTCTATACCCTACACTCTACACCCTGCACTCTATACCCTACACACTATACCCTACACTCTACACTCTATACCCTACACTCTATACCCTACACTCTATACCCTACACTCTATACCCTACACTCTACACTCTATACCCTACACTCTATACCCTACACTCTATAGCCTACAATCTATACCCTACACTCTATACCCTACAGTCTATACCCTACACTCTATACCCTACACTCTACACTCTATACCTTACACTCTACACTCGATTCCCTACACTCTATACCCTACACTCTATACCCTACACTCTATACCCTACACTCTATGCCCTACACTCTACACCCTACACTCTATACCCTACACTCTATACCATACACTCTATACCCTACACTCTACACTCTATACCCTACACTCTACACCCTACACTCTATACCCTACACTCTAATCCCTACACTCTACACTCTATACCCTACACTCTATACCCTATACTCTACACTCTATACCTCACACTCTACACTCTATTCCCTACACTCTATACCCTACACTCTATACCCTACACTCTATACCCTACACTCTACACCCTACACTCTATACCCTACACTCTATACCATACACTCTATACTCTACACTCTACACTCTATACCCTACACTCTACACACTACACTCTATACCCTACACTCTAATCCCTACACTCTACACTCTATACCCTACACTCTATACCCTACACTCTATACCCTACACTCTACACTCTCTACCCTACATTCTATACCCTACACTCTATAACATACACTCTATACCCTACACTCTACACCCTACACTCTATACCATACACTCTACACTGTATACCCTACACTCTATACCATACACTCTACACCATACACTCTATAGCATACACTCTATACCCTACACTCTACACTCTATGCCCTACACTCTATACCCTACACTCTACACTCTATACCCTACACTCTACACTCTATACCCTACACACTATACCCTACACTCTATACCCTACACTCTAATCCCTACACTCTACACTCTATACCCTACACTCTATACCCTACACTCTACACTCTATACCTTACACTCTACACTCTATTCCCTACACTCTATACCCTACACTCTATACCCTACACTCTATACCCTACACTCTACACCCTACACTCTATACTCTACACTCTATACCATACACTCTATACCCTACACTCTACACTCTATGCCCTACACTCTACACCATACACTCTATACCCTACACTCTAATCCCTACACTCTACACTCTATACCTTACACTCTATACCCTACACTCTACACTCTATACCTTACACTCTACACTCTATTCCCTACACTCTATACCCTACACTCTATACCCTACACTCTATACCCTACACTCTATACCGAACGCTCTACACCCTACACTCTATACCCTACACTCTATACCATACACTCTATACCCTACACTCTACACTCTATACCCTACACTCTACACTCTATACCCTACACTCTATACCCTACACTCTATACCCTACACTCTATACCCGACACTCTACACGCTATACCCTACACTCTACACTCTATACCCTACACTCTATACCCTACACTCTATACCCTACACTCTATACCCTACACTCTATACCCTACACTCTACACTCTATACCCTACACTCTATACCCTACACTCTACACCCTACACTCTATACCCTACACTCTATGCCCTACACTCTATACCCTACACTCTATACCCTACACTCTATACCCTACACTCTACACTCTATACCCTACACTCTATACCCTACACTCTATACCCTACACTCTACACTCTATACCCTACACTCTATACCCTACACTCTATACCCTACACTCTATACCCTACACTCTACACTCTATATCCTACACTCTCTACCCTACACTCTACACTCTATACCCTACACTCTATACCCTACACTCTAATCCCTACACTCTACACTCTATACCCTACACTCTATACCCTACACTCTATACCCTACACTCTACACTCTATACCCTACACTCTATATCCTACACTCTACACTCTATACCATACATTCTATACCCTACACTCTATACCATACACTCTATACCCTACACTCTACACCCTACACTCTATACCCTACACTCTATACCCTACACTCTATTCCCTACACTCTACACCCTACACTCTATACCCTACACTCTAATCCCTACACTCTACACTCTATACCCTACACTCTATACCCTACACTCTATACCCTACACTCTACACACTCTACCCTACACTCTATACCCTACACTCTATACCCTACACTCTACACTCTATACCCTACACTCTACACTCTATACCCTACACTCTATACCCTACACTCTATACCCTACACTCTACACTCTATACCTTACACTCTACACTCTATTCCCTACACTCTATACCCTACACTCTATACCCTACACTCTATACCCTACACTCTATACCAAACACTCTACATCCTACACTCTATACCCTACACTCTATACCATACACTCTATACCCTACACTCTAAAATCTATACCCTACACTCTATACCCTACACTCTATACCCTACACTCTATACCCTACACTCTACACGCTATACCCTACACTCTACACTTTATACCCTACACTCTATACCCTACACTCTATACCCTACACTCTATACCATACACTCCATACCCTACACTCTATACCGTACACTCTATACCCTACACTCTATACCCTACAATCTATACCCTACACTCTACACCCTACACTCTATACCTTACACTCTATACCCTACACTCTATACCCTACACTCTAAACTCTATACCCTACACTCTACACTCTATACCCTACACTCTATAACATACACTCTATACCCTACACTCTATACCCTACACTCTATACCCTACACTCTACACTCTATACCCTACACTCTATACCATACACTCTACACCATACACTCTATAGCATACACTCTATACCCTACACTCTACACTCTATACCCTACACTCTATACCCTACACTCTACACCATGCACTCTATACCCTACACACTATACCCTACACTCTACACTCTATACCCTACACTCTATACCCTACACTCTATACCCTACACTCTATACCCTACACTCTATACCCTACACTCTATAGCCTACAATCTATACCCTACACTCTATACCCTACAGTCTATACCCTACACTCTATACCCTACACTCTACACTCTATACCTTACACTCTACACTCGATTCCCTACACTCTATACCCTACACTCTATACCCTACACTCTATACCCTACACTCTATACCCTACACTCTACACCCTACACTCTATACCCTACACTCTATACCATACACTCTATACCCTACACTCTACACTCTATACCCTACACTCTACACCCTACACTCTATACCCTACACTCTAATCCCTACACTCTACACTCTATACCCTACACTCTATACCCTATACTCTACACTCTATACCTTACACTCTACACTCTATTCCCTGCACTCTATACCCTACACTCTATACCCTACACTCTATACCCTACACTCTACACCCAACACTCTATACCCTACACTCTATACCATACACTCTATACCCTACACTCTACACTCTATACCCTACATTCTACACACTACACTCTATACCCTACACTCTAATCCCTACACCCTACACTCTATACCCTACACTCTATACCCTACACTCTATACCCTACACTCTACACTCTCTACCCTACACTCTATACCCTACACTCTATAACATACACTCTATACCCTACACTCTACACCCTACGCTCTATACCATACACTCTACACTGTATACCCTACACTCTATACCATACACTCTACACAATACACTCTATAGCATACACTCTATACCCTACACTCTACACTCTATACCCTACACTCTATACCCTACACTCTACACTCTATACCCTACACTCTACACTCTATACCCTACACACTATACCCTACACTCTATACCCTACACTCTAATCCCTACACTCTACACTCTATACCCTACACTCTATACCCTACACTCTACACTCTATACCTTACACTCTACACTCTATTCCCTACACTCTATACCCTACACTCTATACCCTACACTCTATACCCTACACTCTACACCCTACACTCTATACTCTACACTCTATACCATACACTCTATACCCTACACTCTACACTCTATGCCCTACACTCTACACCCTACACTCTATACCCTACACTCTAATCCCTACACTCTACACTCTATACCTTACACTCTATACCCTAAACTCTACACTCTATACCTTACACTCTACACTCTATTCCCTACACTCTATACCCTACACTCTATACCCTACACTCTATACCCTACACTCTATACCCTATACTCTACACTCTATACCTTACACTCTACACTCTATTCCCTACACTCTATACCCTACACTCTATACCCTACACTCTATACCCTACACTCTACACTCTATACCCTACACTCCACACCCTACACTCTATACCCTACACTCTAATCCCTACACTCTACACTCTATACCCTACAGTCTATACCCTACACTCTATACCCTACACTCTACACTCTCTACCCTACACTCTACACTCTATACCCTACACTCTATACCCTACACTCTATACCCTACACTCTATACCCTACAATCTACACTCTATGCCCTACACTCTACACTCTATACCCTACACTCTACACTCTATACCCTACACTCTACACTCTATACCCTACACTGTATACCCTACACTCTATACCCTACATTCTATACCCTACACTCTATACCCTACACTCTACACTCTATGCTCTACACTCTACACTCTGTACCTTACACTCAACACTCTATTCCCTACACTCTATACCCTACACTCTATACCCTACACTCTATACCCTACACTCTACACCCTACACTCTATACTCTACACTCTATACCATACACTCTATACCCTACACTCTACACTCTATGCCCTACACTCTACACCCTACACTCTATACCCTACACTCTAATCCCTACACTATACACTCTCTACCCTACACTCTCTACCCTACACTCTATACCCTACACTCTATACCCTACACTCTACACTCTATGCCCTACACTCTACACTCTATACCCTACACTCTATACCCTACACTCTATACCCTACACTCTACACTCTATACCCTACACTCTATACCCTACACTCTATGCCCTACACTCTATACCCTACACTCTATACCCTACACTCTATACCCTACACTCTACACTCTATACCCTACACTCTATACCCTACACTCTATACCCTACACTCTACACTCTATACCCTACACTCTATACCCTACACTCTATGCCCTACACTCTATACCCTACACTCTATACCCTACACTCTATACCCTACACTCTACACTCTATACCCTACACTCTACACTCTATACCCTACACACTATACCCTACACTCTATACCCTACACTCTAATCCCTACACTCTACACTCTATACCCTACACTCTATACCCTACACTCTACACTCTATACCTTACACTCTACACTCTATTCCCTACACTCTATAATAATAATAATAATAATAATAATAATTTTATTTATATAGCGCCAACATATTCCGCAGCGCTTTACAAATTATAGAGGGGACTTGTACAGACAATAAACATTACAGCATAACAGAAATACAGTTCAAAACAGATACCAGGAGGAGTGAGGGCCCTGCTCGCAAGCTTACAAACTATATACAAACTATATACCCTACACTCTATACCCTACACTCTATACCCTACACTCTATACCCAACACTCTACACCCTACACTCAATACCCTACACTCTATACCATACACTCTATACCCTACACTCTACACTCTATACCCTACACTCTACACTCTATACCCTACACTCTATACCCTACACTCTATACCCTACACTCTATACCCGACACTCTACACGCTATACCCTACACTCTACACTCTATACCCTACACTCTATACCCTACACTCTATACCCTACACTCTATACCCTACACTCTATACCCTACACTCTACACTCTATACCCTACACTCTATACCCTACACTCTACACCCTACACTCTATACCCTACACTCTATGCCCTACACTCTATACCCTACACTCTATACCCTACACTCTATACCCTACACTCTACACTCTATACCCTACACTCTGTACCATACACTATATACCCTACACTCTATACCCTACACTCTACACGCTATACCCTACACTCTACACTTTATACCCTACACTCTATACCCTACACTCTATACCCTACACTCTATACCATACACTCCATACCCTACACTCTATACCGTACACTCTATACCCTACACTCTATACCCTACAATCTATACCCTACACTCTACACCCTACACTCTATACCTTACACTCTATACCCTACACTCTATAACATACACTCTATACCCTACACTCTATACCCTACACTCTATACCCTACACTCTACACTCTATACCCTACACTCTATACCATACACTCTACACCATACACTCTATAGCATACACTCTATACCCTACACTCTACACTCTATACCCTACACTCTATACCCTACACTCTACACCCTGCACTCTATACCCTACACACTATACCCTACACTCTACACTCTATACCCTACACTCTATACCCTACACTCTATACCCTACACTCTATACCCTACACTTTATAGCCTACAATCTATACCCTACACTCTATACCCTACAGTCTATACCCTACACTCTATACCCTACACTCTACACTCTATACCTTACACTCTACACTCGATTCCCTACACTCTATACCCTACACTCTATACCCTACACTCTATACCCTACACTCTATACCCTACACTCTACACCCTACACTCTATACCCTACACTCTATACCATACACTCTATACCCTACACTCTACACTCTATACCCTACACTCTACACCCTACACTCTATACCCTACACTCTAATCCCTACACTCTACACTCTATACCCTACACTCTATACCCTATACTCTACACTCTATACCTTACACTCTACACTCTATTCCCTACACTCTATACCCTACACTCTATACCCTACACTCTATACCCTACACTCTACACCCTACACTCTATACCCTACACTCTATACCATACACTCTATACCCTACACTCTACACTCTATACCCTACATTCTACACACTACACTCTATACCCTACACTCTAATCCCTACACTCTACACTCTATACCCTACACTCTATACCCTACACTCTATACCCTACACTCTACACTCTCTACCCTACACTCTATACCCTACACTCTATAACATACACTCTATACCCTACACTCTACACCCTACGCTCTATACCATACACTCTACACTGTATACCCTACACTCTATACCATACACTCTACACCATACACTCTATAGCATACACTCTATACCCTACACTCTACACTCTATACCCTACACTCTATACCCTACACTCTACACTCTATACCCTACACTCTACACTCTATACCCTACACACTATACCCTACACTCTATACCCTACACTCTAATCCCTACACTCTACACTCTATACCCTACACTCTACACTCTACACTCTATACCTTACACTCTACACTCTATTCCCTACACTCTATACCCTACACTCTATACCCTACACTCTATACCCTACACTCTACACCCTACACTCTATACTCTACACTCTATACCATACACTCTATACCCTACACTCTACACTCTATGCCCTACACTCTACACCCTACACTCTATACCCTACACTCTAATCCCTACACTCTACACTCTATACCTTACACTCTATACCCTAAACTCTACACTCTATACCTTACACTCTACACTCTATTCCCTACACTCTATACCCTACACTCTATACCCTACACTCTATACCCTACACTCTATACCCTACACTCTATACCCTATACTCTACACTCTATACCTTACACTCTACACTCTATTCCCTACACTCTATACCCTACACTCTATACCCTACACTCTATACCCTACACTCTATACCCTACACTCTACACTCTATACCCTACACTCCACACCCTACACTCTATACCCTACACTCTAATCCCTACACTCTACACTCTATACCCTACACTCTATACCCTACACTCTATACCCTACACTCTACACTCTCTACCCTACACTCTACACTCTATACCCTACACTCTATACCCTACACTCTATACCCTACACTCTATACCCTACAATCTACACTCTATGCCCTACACTCTACACTCTATACCCTACACTCTACACTCTATACCCTACACTCTACACTCTATACCCTACACTGTATACCCTACACTCTATACCCTACACTCTATACCCTACACTCTATACCCTACACTCTACACTCTATGCCCTACACTCTACACTCTGTACCTTACACTCAACACTCTATTCCCTACTCTCTATACCCTACACTCTATACCCTACACTCTATACCCTACACTCTACACCCTACACTCTATACTCTACACTCTATACCATACACTCTATACCCTACACTCTACACTCTATGCCCTACACTCTACACCCTACACTCTATACCCTACACTCTAATCCCTACACTCTACACTCTCTACCCTACACTCTCTACCCTACACTCTATACCCTACACTCTATACCCTATACTCTACACTCTATGTCCTACACTCTACACTCTATACCCTACACTCTATACCCTACACTCTATACCCTACACTCTACACTTATACCCTACACTCTATACCCTACACTCATGCCCTACACTCTATACCCTACACTCTATACCCTACACTCTATACCCTACACTCTATACCCTACACTCTACACTCTATACCCTACACTCTATACCCTACACTCTATACCCTACACTCTACACTCTATACCCTACACTCTATACCCTACACTCTATGCCCTACACTCTATACCCTACACTCTATACCCTACACTCTATACCCTACACTCTACACTCTATACCCTACACTCTACACTCTATACCCTACACACTATACCCTACACTCTATACCCTACACTCTAATCCCTACACTCTACACTCTATACCCTACACTCTATACCCTACACTCTACACTCTATACCTTACACTCTACACTCTATTCCCTACACTCTATACCATACACTCTATACCCTACACTCTATACCCTACACTCTATACCCAACACTCTACACCCTACACTCAATACCCTACACTCTATACCATACACTCTATACCCTACACTCTACACTCTATACCCTACACTCTACACTCTATACCCTACACTCTATACCCTACACTCTATACCCTACACTCTATACCCGACACTCTACACGCTATACCCTACACTCTACACTCTATACCCTACACTCTATACCCTACACTCTATGCCCTACACTCTATACCCTACACTCTATACCCTACACTCTACACTCTATACCCTACACTCTATACCCTACACTCTACACCCTACACTCTATACCCTACACTCTATGCCCTACACTCTATACCCTACACTCTATACCCTACACTCTATACCCTACACTCTACACTCTATACCCTACACTCTGTACCATACACTATATACCCTACACTCTACACTCTATACCCTACACTCTATACCCTACACTCTATACCCTACACTCTATACCCTACACTCTACACTCTATACCCTACACTCTGTACCATACACTCTATACCATACACTCTACAATCTATACCCTACACTCTATACCATACACTCTACACCATACACTCTATAGCATACACTCTATACCCTACACTCTACACTCTATACCCTACACTCTACACCCTGCACTCTATACCCTACACACTATACCCTACACTCTACACTCTATACCCTACACTCTATACCCTACACTCTATACCCTACACTCTATACCCTACACTCTATAGCCTACAATCTATACCCTACACTCTATACCCTACAGTCTATACCCTACACTCTATACCCTACACTCTACACTCTATACCTTACACTCTACACTCGATTCCCTAAACTCTATACCCTACACTCTATACCCTACACTCTATACCCTACACTCTATACCCTACACTCTACACCCTACACTCTATACCCTACACTCTATACCATACACTCTATACCCTACACTCTACACTCTATACCCTACACTCTACACCCTACACTCTATACCCTACACTCTAATCCCTACACTCTACACTCTATACCCTACACTCTATACCCTATACTCTACACTCTATACCTCACACTCTATTCCCTACACTCTATACCCTACACTCTATACCCTACACTCTATACCCTACACTCTACACCCTACACTCTATACCCTACACTCTATACCATACACTCTATACCCTACACTCTACACTCTATACCCTACACTCTACACACTACACTCTATACCCTACACTCTAATCCCTACACTCTACACTCTATACCCTACACTCTATACCCTACACTCTATACCCTACACTCTACACTCTCTACCCTACACTCTATACCCTACACTCTATAACATACACTCTATACCCTACACTCTACACCCTACACTCTATACCATACACTCTACACTGTATACCCTACACTCTATACCATACACTCTACACCATACACTCTATAGCATACACTCTATACCCTACACTCTACACTCTATGCCCTACACTCTATACCCTACACTCTACACTCTATACCCTACACTCTACACTCTATACCCTACACACTATACCCTACACTCTATACCCTACACTCTAATCCCTACACTCTACACTCTATACCCTACACTCTATACCCTACACTCTACACTCTATACCTTACACTCTACACTCTATTCCCTACACTCTATACCCTACACTCTATACCCTACACTCTATACCCTACACTCTACACCCTACACTCTATACTCTACACTCTATACCATACACTCTATACCCTACACTCTACACTCTATGCCCTACACTCTACACCCTACACTCTATACCCTACACTCTAATCCCTACACTCTACACTCTATACCTTACACTCTATACCCTACACTCTACACTCTATACCTTACACTCTACACTCTATTCCCTACACTCTATACCCTACACTCTATACCCTACACTCTATACCCTACACTCTATACCCTACACTCTACACCCTACACTCTATACCCTACACTCTATACCCTACACTCTAATCCCTACACTCTACACTCTATACCCTACACTCTATACCCTACACTCTATACCCTACAATCTACACTCTCTACCCTACACTCTATACCCTACACTCTGTACCCTACACTCTATACCCTACACTCTACACTCTATACCCTACACTCTACACTCTATACCCTACACTCTATACCCTACACTCTATACCCTACACTCTATACCCTACAATCTACACTCTATGCCCTACACTCTACACTCTATACCCTACATTCTACACTCTATACCCTACACTCTACACTCTATACCCTACACTGTATATCCTACACTCTATACCCTACACTCTATACCCTACACTCTATACCCTACACTCTACACTCTATGCCCTACACTCTACACTCTGTACCTTACACTCAACACTCTATTCCCTACACTCTCTACCCTACACTCTATACCCTACACTCTATACCCTACACTCTACACCCTACACTCTATACTCTACACTCTATACCATACACTCTATACCCTACACTCTACACTCTATGCCCTACACTCTACACCCTACACTCTATACCCTACACTCTAATCCCTACACTCTACACTCTCTACCCTACACTCTCTACCCTACACTCTATACCCTACACTCTATACCCTACACTCTGCACTCTATGCCCTACACTCTACACTCTATACCCTACACTCTACACTCTATACCCTACACTCTATACCCTACACTCTATACCCTACACTCTACACTCTATATCCTACACTCTCTACCCTACACTCTACACTCTATACCCTACACTCTATACCCTACACTCTAATCCCTACACTCTACACTCTATACCCTACACTCTATACCCTACACTCTATACCCTACACTCTACACTCTATACCCTACACTCTATATCCTACACTCTACACTCTATACCATACATTCTATACCCTACACTCTATACCATACACTCTATACCCTACACTCTACACCCTACACTCTATACCCTACACTCTATACCCTACACTCTATACCCAACACTCTATACCCTACACTCTACACCCTACACTCTATACCCTACACTCTATACCATACACTCTATACCCTACACTCTACACTCTATACCCTACACTCTACATCCTACACTCTATACCCTACACTCTAATCCCGACACTCTACACTCTATACCCTACACTCTATACCCTACACTCTACAATCTCTACCCTACACTCTATACCATACACTCTACACCATACACTCTATAGCATACATTCTATACCCTACAATCTACACTCTATACCCTACACTCTATACCCTACACTCTACACCCTGCACTCTATACCCTACACACTATACCCTACACTCTACACTCTATACCCTACACTCTATACCCTACACTCTATACCCTACACTCTATACCCTACACTCTACACTCTATACCCTACACTCTATAGCCTACACTCTACAATCTATACCCTACACTCTATACCCTACACTCTATACCCTACAGTCTATACCCTACACTCTATACCCTACACTCTACACTCTATACCCTACACTCTATACCCTACACTCTATACCCTACACTCTATACCCTACACTCTACACTCTATTCCCTACACTCTATACCCTACACTCTATACCCTACACTCTATACCCTACACTCTACACCCTACACTCTATACCCTACACTCTATACCCTACACTCTATACCCTACACTCTACACTCTATACCCTACACTCTACACACTACACTCTATACCCTACACTCTAATCCCTACACTCTACACTCTATACCCTACACTCTATACCCTACACTCTATACCCTACACTCTACACTCTCTACCCTACACTCTATACCCTACACTCTATAACATACACTCTATACCCTACACTCTACACCCTACACTCTATACCATACACTCTACACTGTATACCCTACACTCTATACCATACACTCTACACCATACACTCTATAGCATACACTCTATACCCTACACTCTACACTCTATACCTTACACTCTATACCCTACACTCTATACCCTACACTCTAAACTCTATACCCTACACTCTACACTCTATACCCTACACTCTATAACATACACTCTATACCCTACACTCTATACCCTACACTCTACACTCTATACCCTACACTCTATACCATACACTCTACACCATACACTCTATAGCATACACTCTATACCCTACACTCTACACTCTATACCCTACACTCTATACCCTACACTCTATACCCTACACTCTATAGCCTACAATCTATACCCTACACTTTATACCCTACAGTCTATACCCTACACTCTATACCCTACACTCTACACTCTATACCTTACACTCTACACTCTATTCCCTACACTCTATACCCTACACTCTATACCCTACACTCTATACCCTACACTCTATACCCTACACTCTACACCCTACACTCTATACCCTACACTCTATAACATACACTCTATACCCTACACTCTATACCCTACACTCTACACTCTATACCCTACACTCTATACCATACACTCTACACCATACACTCTATAGCATACACTCTATACCCTACACTCTACACTCTATACCCTACACTCTATACCCTACACTCTACACCCTGCACTCTATATCCTACACACTATACCCTACACTCTACACTCTATACCCTACACTCTATACCCTACACTCTATACCCTACACTCTATACCCTACACTCTATAGCCTACAATCTATACCCTACACTTTATACCCTACAGTCTATACCCTACACTCTATACCCTACACTCTACACTCTATACCTTACACTCTACACTCTATTCCCTACACTCTATACCCTACACTCTATACCCTACACTCTATACCCTACACTCTACACCCTACACTCTATACCCTACACTCTATACCATACACTCTATACCCTACACTCTACACTCTATACCCTACACTCTATACCCTAAACTCTACACTCTATACCTTACACTCTACACTCTATTCCCTACACTCTATACCCTACACTCTATACCCTACACTCTATACCCTACACTCTACACCCTACACTCTATACCCTACACTCTATACCATACACTCTATACCCTACACTCTACACTCTATACCCTACACTCTACACACTACACTCTATACCCTACACTCTAATCCCTACACTCTACACTCTATACCCTACACTCTATACCCTACACTCTATACCCTACACTCTACACTCTCTACCCTACACTCTATACCCTACACTCTATAACATACACTCTATACCCTACACTCTACACCCTACACTCTATACCATACACTCTACACTGTATACCCTACACTCTATACCATACACTCTACACCATACACTCTATAGCATACACTCTATACCCTACACTCTACACTCTATACCCTACACTCTATACCCTACACTCTACACCCTGCACTCTATACCCTACACACTATACCCTACACTCTACACTCTATACCCTACACTCTATACCCTACACTCTATACCCTACACTCTACACTCTATACCCTACACTCTATAGCCTATACTCTACAATCTATACCCTACACTCTATACCCTACACTCTATACCCTACAGTCTATACCCTACACTCTATACCCTACACTCTACACTCTATACCTTACACTCCACACTCTATTCCCTACACTCTATTCACTACACTCTATACTCTACACTCTATACCCTACACTCTAATCCCTACACTCTACACTCTATACCCTACACTCTATACCCTACACTCTACACTCTATACCTTACACTCTACACTCTATTCCCTACACTCTATACCCTACACTCTATACCCTACACTCTATACCCTACACTCTATACCCAACACTCTACACCCTACACTCTATACCCTACACTCTATACCATACACTCTATACCCTACACTCTACACTCTATACCCTACACTCTACACTCTATTCCCTACACTCTATACCCTACACTCTATACCCTACACTCTATACCCTACACTCTATACCCAACACTCTACACCCTACACTCTATACCCTACACTCTATACCCTACACTCTATACCCTACACTCTACACCCTACACTCTATACCCTACACTCTATGCCCTACACTCTATACCCTACACTCTATACCCTACACTCTATACCCTACACTCTACACTCTATACCCTACACTCTGTACCATACACTATATACCCTACACTCTACACTCTATACCCTACACTCTATACCCTACACTCTATACCCTACACTCTATACCCTACACTCTACACTCTATACCCTACACTCTGTACCATACACTCTATACCATACACTCTACAATCTATACCCTACACTCTATACCATACACTCTACACCATACACTCTATAGCATACACTCTATACCCTACACTCTACACTCTATACCCTACACTCTACACCCTGCACTCTATACCCTACACACTATACCCTACACTCTACACTCTATACCCTACACTCTATACCCTACACTCTATACCCTACACTCTATACCCTACACTCTATACCCTACACTCTATAGCCTACAATCTATACCCTACACTCTATACCCTACAGTCTATACCCTACACTCTATACCCTACACTCTACACTCTATACCTTACACTCTACACTCGATTCCCTAAACTCTATACCCTACACTCTATACCCTACACTCTATACCCTACACTCTATACCCTACACTCTACACCCTACACTCTATACCCTACACTCTATACCATACACTCTATACCCTACACTCTACACTCTATACCCTACACTCTACACCCTACACTCTATACCCTACACTCTAATCCCTACACTCTACACTCTATACCCTACACTCTATACCCTATACTCTACACTCTATACCTCACACTCTATTCCCTACACTCTATACCCTACACTCTATACCCTACACTCTATACCCTACACTCTACACCCTACACTCTATACCCTACACTCTATACCATACACTCTATACCCTACACTCTACACTCTATACCCTACACTCTACACACTACACTCTATACCCTACACTCTAATCCCTACACTCTACACTCTATACCCTACACTCTATACCCTACACTCTATACCCTACACTCTACACTCTCTACCCTACACTCTATACCCTACACTCTATAACATACACTCTATACCCTACACTCTACACCCTACACTCTATACCATACACTCTACACTGTATACCCTACACTCTATACCATACACTCTACACCATACACTCTATAGCATACACTCTATACCCTACACTCTACACTCTATGCCCTACACTCTATACCCTACACTCTACACTCTATACCCTACACTCTACACTCTATACCCTACACTCTATACCCTACACTCTATACCCTACACTCTATACCCTACACTCTATACCCTACACTCTAATCCCTACACTCTACACTCTATACCCTACACTCTATACCCTACACTCTACACTCTATACCTTACACTCTACACTCTATTCCCTACACTCTATACCCTACACTCTATACCCTACACTCTATACCCTACACTCTACACCCTACACTCTATACTCTACACTCTATACCATACACTCTATACCCTACACTCTACACTCTATGCCCTACACTCTACACCCTACACTCTATACCCTACACTCTAATCCCTACACTCTACACTCTATACCTTACACTCTATACCCTACACTCTACACTCTATACCTTACACTCTACACTCTATTCCCTACACTCTATACCCTACACTCTATACCCTACACTCTATACCCTACACTCTATACCCTACACTCTACACCCTACACTCTATACCCTACACTCTATACCCTACACTCTAATCCCTACACTCTACACTCTATACCCTACACTCTATACCCTACACTCTATACCCTACAATCTACACTCTCTACCCTACACTCTATACCCTACACTCTGTACCCTACACTCTATACCCTACACTCTACACTCTATACCCTACACTCTACACTCTATACCCTACACTCTATACCCTACACTCTATACCCTACACTCTATACCCTACAATCTACACTCTATGCCCTACACTCTACACTCTATACCCTACATTCTACACTCTATACCCTACACTCTACACTCTATACCCTACACTGTATATCCTACACTCTATACCCTACACTCTATACCCTACACTCTATACCCTACACTCTACACTCTATGCCCTACACTCTACACTCTGTACCTTACACTCAACACTCTATTCCCTACACTCTCTACCCTACACTCTATACCCTACACTCTATACCCTACACTCTACACCCTACACTCTATACTCTACACTCTATACCATACACTCTATACCCTACACTCTACACTCTATGCCCTACACTCTACACCCTACACTCTATACCCTACACTCTAATCCCTACACTCTACACTCTCTACCCTACACTCTCTACCCTACACTCTATACCCTACACTCTATACCCTACACTCTGCACTCTATGCCCTACACTCTACACTCTATACCCTACACTCTAATCCCTACACTCTACACTCTATACTCCACACTCTATACCCTACACTCTATACCTTACACTCTACAGACTCTACCCTACACTCTATACCCTACACTCTATACCCTACACTCTATACCCTACACTCTACACTCTATACCCTACACTCTACACTCTATACCCTACACTCTATACCCTACACTCTATACCCTACACTCTATACCCTACACTCTAATCCCTACACTCTACACTCTATACCCTACACTCTATACCCTACACTCTACACTCTATACCTTACACTCTACACTCTATTCCCTACACTCTATACCCTACACTCTATACCCTACACTCTATACCCTACACTCTATACCCAACACTCTACACCCTACACTCTATACCCTACGCTCTATACCATACACTCAAATACCCTACACTCTACACTCTATACCCTACACTCTACACTTTATACCCTACACTCTATACCCTACACTCTATACCCTACACTCTATACCATACACTCCATACCCTACACTCTATACCGTACACTCTATACCCTACACTCTATACCCTACAATCTATACCCTACACTCTACACTCTATACCCTACACTCTATACCATACACTCTACACCATACACTCTATAGCATACACTCTATACCCTACACTCTACACTCTATACCCTACACTCTATACCCTACACTCTACACCCTGCACTCTATACCCTACACACTATACCCTACACTCTACACTCTATACCCTACACTCTATACCCTACACTCTATACCCTACACTCTATAGCCTACAATCTATACCCTACACTTTATACCCTACAGTCTATACCCTACACTCTATACCCTACACTCTACACTCTATACCTTACACTCTACACTCTATTCCCTACACTCTATACCCTACACTCTATACCCTACACTCTATACCCTACACTCTATACCCTACACTCTACACCCTACACTCTATACCCTACACTCTATACCATACACTCTATACCCTACACTCTACACTCTATACCCTACACTCTACACCCTACACTCTATACCCTACACTCTAATCCCTACACTCTACACTCTATACCCTACACTCTATACCCTAAACTCTACACTCTATACCTTACACTCTACACTCTATTCCCTACACTCTATACCCTACACTCTATACCCTACACTCTATACCCTACACTCTATACCCAACACTCTACACCCTACACTCTATACCCTACGCTCTATACCATACACTCAAATACCCTACACTCTACACTCTATACCCTACACTCTACACTTTATACCCTACACTCTATACCCTACACTCTATACCCTACACTCTATACCATACACTCCATACCCTACACTCTATACCGTACACTCTATACCCTACACTCTATACCCTACAATCTATACCCTACACTCTACACCCTACACTCTATACCTTACACTCTATACCCTACACTCAATACCCTACACTCTAAACTCTATACCCTACACTCTACACTCTATACCCTACACTCTATAACATACACTCTGTACCCTACACTCTATACCCTACACTCTACACTCTATACCCTACACTCTATACCATACACTCTACACCATACACTCTATAGCATACACTCTATACCCTACACTCTACACTCTATACCCTACACTCTACACCCTGCACTCTATACCCTACACACTATACCCCACACTCTACACTCTATACCCTACACTCTATACCCTACACTCTATACCCTACACTCTATACCCTACACTCTATAGCCTACAATCTATACCCTACACTTTATACCCTACAGTCTATACCCTACACTCTATACCCTACACTCTACACTCTATACCTTACACTCTACACTCTATTCCCTACACTCTATACCCTACACTCTATACCCTACACTCTATACCCTACACTCTACACCATACACTTTATACCCTACACTCTATACCATACACTCTATACCCTACACTCTACACTCTATACCCTACACTCTACACCCTACACTCTATACCCTACACTCTAATCCCTACACTCTACACTCTATACCCTACACTCTATACCCTAAACTCTACACTCTATACCTTACACTCTACACTCTATTCCCTACACTCTATACCCTACACTCTATACCCTACACTCTATACCCTACACTCTACACCCTACACTCTATACCCTACACTCTATACCCTACACTCTATACCCTACACTCTACACTCTATACCCTACACTCTACACACTACACTCTATACCCTACACTCTAATCCCTACACTCTACACTCTATACCCTACACTCTATACCCTACACTCTATACCCTACACTCTACACTCTCTACCCTACACTCTATACCCTACACTCTATAACATACACTCTATACCCTACACTCTACACCCTACACTCTATACCATACACTCTACACTGTATACCCTACACTCTATACCATACACTCTACACCATACACTCTATAGCATACACTCTATACCCTACACTCTACACTCTATACCTTACACTCTATACCCTACACTCTATACCCTACACTCTAAACTCTATACCCTACACTCTACACTCTATACCCTACACTCTATAACATACACTCTATACCCTACACTCTATACCCTACACTCTACACTCTATACCCTACACTCTATACCATACACTCTACACCATACACTCTATAGCATACACTCTATACCCTACACTCTACACTCTATACCCTACACTCTATACCCTACACTCTACACCCTGCACTCTATACCCTACACACTATACCCTACACTCTACACTCTATACCCTACACTCTATACCCTACACTCTATACCCTACACTCTATACCCTACACTCTATAGCCTACAATTTATACCCTACACTTTATACCCTACAGTCTATACCCTACACTCTATACCCTACACTCTACACTCTATACCTTACACTCTACACTCTATTCCCTACACTCTATACCCTACACTCTATACCCTACACTCTATACCCTACACTCTATACCCTACACTCTACACCCTACACTCTATACCCTACACTCTATAACATACACTCTATACCCTACACTCTATACCCTACACTCTACACTCTATACCCTACACTCTATACCATACACTCTACACCATACACTCTATAGCATACACTCTATACCCTACACTCTACACTCTATACCCTACACTCTATACCCTACACTCTACACCCTGCACTCTATATCCTACACACTATACCCTACACTCTACACTCTATACCCTACACTCTATACCCTACACTCTATACCCTACACTCTATACCCTACACTCTATAGCCTACAATCTATACCCTACACTTTATACCCTACAGTCTATACCCTACACTCTATACCCTACACTCTACACTCTATACCTTACACTCTACACTCTATTCCCTACACTCTATACCCTACACTCTATACCCTACACTCTATACCCTACACTCTACACCCTACACTCTATACCCTACACTCTATACCATACACTCTATACCCTACACTCTACACTCTATACCCTACACTCTATACCCTAAACTCTACACTCTATACCTTACACTCTACACTCTATTCCCTACACTCTATACCCTACACTCTATACCCTACACTCTATACCCTACACTCTACACCCTACACTCTATACCCTACACTCTATACCATACACTCTATACCCTACACTCTACACTCTATACCCTACACTCTACACACTACACTCTATACCCTACACTCTAATCCCTACACTCTACACTCTATACCCTACACTCTATACCCTACACTCTATACCCTACACTCTACACTCTCTACCCTACACTCTATACCCTACACTCTATAACATACACTCTATACCCTACACTCTACACCCTACACTCTATACCATACACTCTACACTGTATACCCTACACTCTATACCATACACTCTACACCATACACTCTATAGCATACACTCTATACCCTACACTCTACACTCTATACCCTACACTCTATACCCTACACTCTACACCCTGCACTCTATACCCTACACACTATACCCTACACTCTACACTCTATACCCTACACTCTATACCCTACACTCTATACCCTACACTCTACACTCTATACCCTACACTCTATAGCCTATACTCTACAATCTATACCCTACACTCTATACCCTACACTCTATACCCTACAGTCTATACCCTACACTCTATACCCTACACTCTACACTCTATACCTTACACTCCACACTCTATTCCCTACACTCTATTCACTACACTCTATACCCTACACTCTATACCCTACACTCTAATCCCTACACTCTACACTCTATACCCTACACTCTATACCCTACACTCTACACTCTATACCTTACACTCTACACTCTATTCCCTACACTCTATACCCTACACTCTATACCCTACACTCTATACCCTACACTCTATACCCAACACTCTACATTTACCAATGCATAAAATGCATGGAGAAGTCATTTCGAATGACTGGTCCTCAGTGTTGTGAGAACGATGACTGGTTAAAATTTTTGGTGGTTTCTTGTTCAGTCCATAGGCCTACATCATGTGGCAAACCGGTGAGCATGTGGCTCTATTAGTATAGGAGATACCTGAAAACATATCACACTTTTCATCATAGTGCTTTTACCAATGCATAAAATGCATGGAGAAGTCATTTCGAATGACTGGTCCTCAGTGTTGTGAGAACGATGACTGGTTAAAATTTTTGGTGGTTTCTTGTTCAGTCCATAGGCCTACATCATGTGGCAAACCGGTGAGCATGTGGCTCTATTAGTATAGGAGATACCTGAAAACATATCACACTTTTCATCATAGTGCTTTTACCAATGCATAAAATGCATGGAGAAGTCATTTCGAATGACTGGTCCTCAGTGTTGTGAGAACGATGACTGGTTAAAATTTTTGGTGGTTTCTTGTTCAGTCCATAGGCCTACATCATGTGGCAAACCGGTGAGCATGTGGCTCTATTAGTATAGGAGATACCTGAAAACATATCACACTTTTCATCATAGTGCTTTTACCAATGCATAAAATGCATGGAGAAGTCATTTCGAATGACTGGTCCTCAGTGTTGTGAGAACGATGACTGGTTAAAATTTTTGGTGGTTTCTTGTTCAGTCCATAGGCCTACATCATGTGGCAAACCGGTGAGCATGTGGCTGTATTAGTATATGAGATACCTGAAAACATCACACTTTTCATCATAGTGCTTTTACCAATGCATAAAATGCATGGAGAAGTCATTTCGAATGACTGGTCCTCAGTGTTGTGAGAACGATGACTGGTTAAAATTTTTGGTGGTTTCTTGTTCAGTCCATAGGCCTACATCATGTGGCAAACCGGTGAGCATGTGGCTCTATTAGTATAGGAGATACCTGAAAACATATCACACTTTTCATCATAGTGCTTTTACCAATGCATAAAATGCATGGAGAAGTCATTTCGAATGACTGGTCCTCAGTGTTGTGAGAACGATGACTGGTTAAAATTTTTGGTGGTTTCTTGTTCAGTCCATAGGCCTACATCATGTGGCAAACCGGTGAGCATGTGGCTCTATTAGTATAGGAGATACCTGAAAACATATCACACTTTTCATCATAGTGCTTTTACCAATGCATAAAATGCATGGAGAAGTCATTTCGAATGACTGGTCCTCAGTGTTGTGAGAATGATGACTGGTTAAAATTTTTGGTGGTTTCTTGTTCAGTCCATAGGCCTACATCATGTGGCAAACCGGTGAGCATGTGGCTCTATTAGTATAGGAGATACCTGAAAACATATCACACTTTTCATCATAGTGCTTTTACCAATGCATAAAATACATGGAGAAGTCATTTCGAATGACTGGTCCTCAGTGTTGTGAGAACGATGACTGGTTAAAATTTTTGGTGGTTTCTTGTTCAGTCCATAGGCCTACATCATGTGGCAAACCGGTGAGCATGTGGCTTTATTAGTATAGGAGATACCTGAAAACATATCACACTTTTCATCATAGTGCTTTTACCAATGCATAAAATGCATGGAGAAGTCATTTCGAATGACTGGTCTTCAGTGTTGTGAGAACGATGACTGGTTAAAATTTTTGGTGGTTTCTTGTTCAGTCCATAGGCCTACATCATGTGGCAAACCGGTGAGCATGTGGCTCTATTAGTATAGGAGATACCTGAAAACATATCACACTTTTCATCATAGTGCTTTTACCAATGCATAAAATGCATGGAGAAGTCATTTCGAATGACTGGTCCTCAGTGTTGTGAGAACGATGACTGGTTAAAATTTTTGGTGGTTTCTTGTTCAGTCCATAGGCCTACATAATGTGGCAAACCGGTGAGCATGTGGCTCTATTAGTATAGGAGATACCTGAAAACATATCACACTTTTCATCATAGTGCTTTTACCAATGCATAAAATGCATGGAGAAGTCATTTCGAATGACTGGTCCTCAGTGTTGTGAGAACGATGACTGGATAAAATTTTTGGTGGTTTCTTGTTCAGTCCATAGGCCTACATCATGTGGCAAACCGGTGAGCATGTGGCTCTATTAGTATAGGAGATACCTGAAAACATATCACACTTTTCATCATAGTGCTTTTACCAATGCATAAAATGCATGGAGAAGTCATTTCGAATGACTGGTCCTCAGTGTTGTGAGAATGATGACTGGTTAAAATTTTTCGTGGTTTCTTGTTCAGTCCATAGGCCTACATCATGTGGCAAACCGGTGAGCATGTGGCTCTATTAGTATAGGAGATACCTGAAAACATATCACACTTTTCATCATAGTGCTTTTACCAATGCATAAAATGCATGGAGAAGTCATTTCGAATGACTGGTCCTCAGTGTTGTGAGAACGATGACTGGTTAAAATTTTTGGTGGTTTCTTGTTCAGTCCATAGGCCTACATCATGTGGCAAACCGGTTAGCATGTGGCTCGATTAGTATAGGAGATACCTGAAAACATATCACACTTTTCATCATAGTGCTTTTACCAATGCATAAAATGCATGGAGAAGTCATTTCGAATGACTGGTCCTCAGTGTTGTGAGAACGATGACTGGTTAAAATTTTTGGTGGTTTCTTGTTCAGTCCATAGGCCTACATCATGTGGCAAACCGGTGAGCATGTGGCTCTATTAGTATAGGAGATACCTGAAAACATATCACACTTTTCATCATAGTGCTTTTACCAATGCATAAAATGCATGGAGAAGTCATTTCGAATGACTGGTCCTCAGTGTTGTGAGAACGATGACTGGTTAAAATTTTTGGTGGTTTCTTGTTCAGTCCATAGGCCTACATCATGTGGCAAACCGGTGAGCATGTGGCTCTATTAGTATAGGAGATACCTGAAAACATATCACACTTTTCATCATAGTGCTTTTACCAATGCATAAAATGCATGGAGAAGTCATTTCGAATGACTGGTCCTCAGTGTTGTGAGAACGATGACTGGTTAAAATTTTTGGTGGTTTCTTGTTCAGTCCATAGGCCTACATCATGTGGCAAACCGGTGAGCATGTGGCTCTATTAGTATAGGAGATACCTGAAAACATATCACACTTTTCATCATAGTGCTTTTACCAATGCATAAAATGCATGGAGAAGTCATTTCGAATGACTGGTCCTCAGTGTTGTGAGAACGATGACTGGTTAAAATTTTTGGTGGTTTCTTGTTCAGTCCATAGGCCTACATCATGTGGCAAACCGGTGAGCATGTGGCTCTATTAGTATAGGAGATACCTGAAAACATATCACACTTTTCAATCATAGTGCTTTTACCAATGCATAAAATGCATGGAGAAGTCATTTCGAATGACTGGTCCTCAGTGTTGTGAGAACGATGACTGGTTAAAATTTTTGGTGGTTTCTTGTTCAGTCCATAGGCCTACATCATGTGGCAAACCGGTGAGCATGTGGCTCTATTAGTATAGGAGATACCTGAAAACATATCACACTTTTCATCATAGTGCTTTTACCAATGCATAAAATGCATGGAGAAGTCATTTCGAATGACTGGTCCTCAGTGTTGTGAGAACGATGACTGGTTAAAATTTTTGGTGGTTTCTTGTTCAGTCCATAGGCCTACATCATGTGGCAAACCGGTGAGCATGTGGCTCTATTAGTATAGGAGATACCTGAAAACATATCACACTTCTCCATGCATTTTATGCATTGGTAAAAGCACTATGATGAAAAGTGTGATATGTTTTCAGGTATCTCCTATACTAATAGAGCCACATGCTCACCGGTTTGCCACATGATGTAGGCCTATGGACTGAACAAGAAACCACCAAAAATTTTAACCAGTCATCGTTCTCACAACACTGAGGACCAGTCATTCGAAATGACTTCTCCATGCATTTTATGCATTGGTAAAAGCACTATGATGAAAAGTGTGATGTTTTCAGGTATCTCATATACTAATACAGCCACATGCTCACCGGTTTGCCACATGATGTAGGCCTATGGACTGAACAAGAAACCACCAAAAATTTTAACCAGTCATCGTTCTCACAACACTGAGGACCAGTCATTCGAAATGACTTCTCCATGCATTTTATGCATTGGTAAAAGCACTATGATGAAAAGTGTGATATGTTTTCAGGTATCTCCTATACTAATAGAGCCACATGCTCACCGGTTTGCCACATGCTGTAGGCCTATGGACTGAACAAGAAACCACCAAAAATTTTAACCAGTCATCGTTCTCACAACACTGAGGACCAGTCATTCGAAATGACTTCTCCATGCATTTTATGCATTGGTAAAAGCACTATGATGAAAAGTGTGATATATTTTCAGGTATCTCCTATACTAATAGGGCCACATGCTCACCGGTTTGCCACATGCTGTAGGCCTATGGACTGAACAAGAAACCACCAAAAATTTTAACCAGTCATCGTTCTCACAACACTGAGGACCAGTCATTCGAAATGACTTCTCCATGCATTTTATGCATTGGTAAAAGCACTATGATGAAAAGTGTGATATGTTTTCAGGTATCTCCTATACTAATAGAGCCACATGCTCACCGGTTTGCCACATGATGTAGGCCTATGGACTGAACAAGAAACCACCAAAAATTTTAACCAGTCATCGTTCTCACAACACTGAGGACCAGTCATTCGAAATGACTTCTCCATGCATTTTATGCATTGGTAAAAGCACTATGATGAAAAGTGTGATATGTTTTCAGGTATCTCCTATACTAATAGAGCCACATGCTCACCG
This sequence comes from Ranitomeya imitator, assembly GCF_032444005.1. NCBI lineage: Eukaryota > Metazoa > Chordata > Amphibia > Anura > Dendrobatidae > Ranitomeya > Ranitomeya imitator. Next base: position 316,653 of record NW_027193670.1, on the reverse strand, counting down.
GTTTGCCACATGATGTAGGCCTATGGACTGAACAAGAAACCACCAAAAATTTTATCCAGTCATCGTTCTCACAACACTGAGGACCAGTCATTCGAAATGACTTCTCCATGCATTTTATGCATTGGTAAAAGCACTATGATGAAAAGTGTGATATGTTTTCAGGTATCTCCTATACTAATAGAGCCACATGCTCACCGGTTTGCCACATGATGTAGGCCTATGGACTGAACAAGAAACCACCAAAAATTTTAACCAGTCATCGTTCTCACAACACTGAGGACCAGTCATTCGAAATGACTTCTCCATGCATTTTATGCATTGGTAAAAGCACTATGATGAAAAGTGTGATATGTTTTCAGGTATCTCCTATACTAATAGAGCCACATGCTCACCGGTTTGCCACATGATGTAGGCCTATGGACTGAACAAGAAACCACCAAAAATTTTAACCAGTCATCGTTCTCACAACACTGAGGACCAGTCATTCGAAATGACTTCTCCATGCATTTTATGCATTGGTAAAAGCACTATGATTGAAAAGTGTGATATGTTTTCAGGTATCTCCTATACTAATAGAGCCACATGCTCACCGGTTTGCCACATGATGTAGGCCTATGGACTGAACAAGAAACCACCAAAAATTTTAACCAGTCATCGTTCTCACAACACTGAGGACCAGTCATTCGAAATGACTTCTCCATGCATTTTATGCATTGGTAAAAGCACTATGATGAAAAGTGTGATATGTTTTCAGGTATCTCCTATACTAATAGAGCCACATGCTCACCGGTTTGCCACATGATGTAGGCCTATGGACTGAACAAGAAACCACCAAAAATTTTAACCAGTCATCGTTCTCACAACACTGAGGACCAGTCATTCGAAATGACTTCTCCATGCATTTTATGCATTGGTAAAAGCACTATGATGAAAAGTGTGATATGTTTTCAGGTATCTCCTATACTAATAGAGCCACATGCTCACCGGTTTGCCACATGATGTAGGCCTATGGACTGAACAAGAAACCACCAAAAATTTTAACCAGTCATCGTTCTCACAACACTGAGGACCAGTCATTCGAAATGACTTCTCCATGCATTTTATGCATTGGTAAAAGCACTATGATGAAAAGTGTGATATGTTTTCAGGTATCTCCTATACTAATAGAGCCACATGCTCACCGGTTTGCCACATGATGTAGGCCTATGGACTGAACAAGAAACCACCAAAAATTTTAACCAGTCATCGTTCTCACAACACTGAGGACCAGTCATTCGAAATGACTTCTCCATGCATTTTATGCATTGGTAAAAGCACTATGATGAAAAGTGTGATATGTTTTCAGGTATCTCCTATACTAATCGAGCCACATGCTAACCGGTTTGCCACATGATGTAGGCCTATGGACTGAACAAGAAACCACCAAAAATTTTAACCAGTCATCGTTCTCACAACACTGAGGACCAGTCATTCGAAATGACTTCTCCATGCATTTTATGCATTGGTAAAAGCACTATGATGAAAAGTGTGATATGTTTTCAGGTATCTCCTATACTAATAGAGCCACATGCTCACCGGTTTGCCACATGATGTAGGCCTATGGACTGAACAAGAAACCACGAAAAATTTTAACCAGTCATCATTCTCACAACACTGAGGACCAGTCATTCGAAATGACTTCTCCATGCATTTTATGCATTGGTAAAAGCACTATGATGAAAAGTGTGATATGTTTTCAGGTATCTCCTATACTAATAGAGCCACATGCTCACCGGTTTGCCACATGATGTAGGCCTATGGACTGAACAAGAAACCACCAAAAATTTTATCCAGTCATCGTTCTCACAACACTGAGGACCAGTCATTCGAAATGACTTCTCCATGCATTTTATGCATTGGTAAAAGCACTATGATGAAAAGTGTGATATGTTTTCAGGTATCTCCTATACTAATAGAGCCACATGCTCACCGGTTTGCCACATTATGTAGGCCTATGGACTGAACAAGAAACCACCAAAAATTTTAACCAGTCATCGTTCTCACAACACTGAGGACCAGTCATTCGAAATGACTTCTCCATGCATTTTATGCATTGGTAAAAGCACTATGATGAAAAGTGTGATATGTTTTCAGGTATCTCCTATACTAATAGAGCCACATGCTCACCGGTTTGCCACATGATGTAGGCCTATGGACTGAACAAGAAACCACCAAAAATTTTAACCAGTCATCGTTCTCACAACACTGAAGACCAGTCATTCGAAATGACTTCTCCATGCATTTTATGCATTGGTAAAAGCACTATGATGAAAAGTGTGATATGTTTTCAGGTATCTCCTATACTAATAAAGCCACATGCTCACCGGTTTGCCACATGATGTAGGCCTATGGACTGAACAAGAAACCACCAAAAATTTTAACCAGTCATCGTTCTCACAACACTGAGGACCAGTCATTCGAAATGACTTCTCCATGTATTTTATGCATTGGTAAAAGCACTATGATGAAAAGTGTGATATGTTTTCAGGTATCTCCTATACTAATAGAGCCACATGCTCACCGGTTTGCCACATGATGTAGGCCTATGGACTGAACAAGAAACCACCAAAAATTTTAACCAGTCATCATTCTCACAACACTGAGGACCAGTCATTCGAAATGACTTCTCCATGCATTTTATGCATTGGTAAAAGCACTATGATGAAAAGTGTGATATGTTTTCAGGTATCTCCTATACTAATAGAGCCACATGCTCACCGGTTTGCCACATGATGTAGGCCTATGGACTGAACAAGAAACCACCAAAAATTTTAACCAGTCATCGTTCTCACAACACTGAGGACCAGTCATTCGAAATGACTTCTCCATGCATTTTATGCATTGGTAAAAGCACTATGATGAAAAGTGTGATATGTTTTCAGGTATCTCCTATACTAATAGAGCCACATGCTCACCGGTTTGCCACATGATGTAGGCCTATGGACTGAACAAGAAACCACCAAAAATTTTAACCAGTCATCGTTCTCACAACACTGAGGACCAGTCATTCGAAATGACTTCTCCATGCATTTTATGCATTGGTAAAAGCACTATGATGAAAAGTGTGATGTTTTCAGGTATCTCATATACTAATACAGCCACATGCTCACCGGTTTGCCACATGATGTAGGCCTATGGACTGAACAAGAAACCACCAAAAATTTTAACCAGTCATCGTTCTCACAACACTGAGGACCAGTCATTCGAAATGACTTCTCCATGCATTTTATGCATTGGTAAAAGCACTATGATGAAAAGTGTGATATGTTTTCAGGTATCTCCTATACTAATAGAGCCACATGCTCACCGGTTTGCCACATGATGTAGGCCTATGGACTGAACAAGAAACCACCAAAAATTTTAACCAGTCATCGTTCTCACAACACTGAGGACCAGTCATTCGAAATGACTTCTCCATGCATTTTATGCATTGGTAAAAGCACTATGATGAAAAGTGTGATATGTTTTCAGGTATCTCCTATACTAATAGAGCCACATGCTCACCGGTTTGCCACATGATGTAGGCCTATGGACTGAACAAGAAACCACCAAAAATTTTAACCAGTCATCGTTCTCACAACACTGAGGACCAGTCATTCGAAATGACTTCTCCATGCATTTTATGCATTGGTAAAAGCACTATGATGAAAAGTGTGATATGTTTTCAGGTATCTCCTATACTAATAGAGCCACATGCTCACCGGTTTGCCACATGATGTAGGCCTATGGACTGAACAAGAAACCACCAAAAATTTTAACCAGTCATCGTTCTCACAACACTGAGGACCAGTCATTCGAAATGACTTCTCCATGCATTTTATGCATTGGTAAATGTAGAGTGTTGGGTATAGAGTGTAGGGTATAGAGTGTAGGGTATAGAGTGTAGGGTATAGAGTGTAGGGAATAGAGTGTAGAGTGTAAGGTATAGAGTGTAGAGTGTAGGGTATAGAGTGTAGGGTATAGAGTGTAGAGTGTAGGGATTAGAGTGTAGGGTATAGAGTGTAGGGTATAGAGTGTAGTGAATAGAGTGTAGGGAATAGAGTGTGGAGTGTAAGGTATAGAGTGTAGAGTGTAGGGTATAGAGTGTAGGGTATAGACTGTAGGGTATAGAGTGTAGGGTATAGAGTGTAGGGTATAGATTGTAGAGTATAGGCTATAGAGTGTAGGGTATAGAGTGTAGAGTGTAGGGTATAGAGTGTAGGGTATAGAGTGTAGGGTATAGAGTGTAGAGTGTAGGGTATAGTGTGTAGGGTATAGAGTGCAGGGTGTAGAGTGTAGGGTATAGAGTGTAGGGTATAGAGTGTAGAGTGTAGGGTATAGAGTGTATGCTATAGAGTGTATGGTGTAGAGTGTATGGTATAGAGTGTAGGGTATACAGTGTAGAGTGTATGGTATAGAGTGTAGGGTGTAGAGTGTAGGGTATAGAGTGTATGTTATAGAGTGTAGGGTATAGAGTGTAGGGTAGAGAGTGTAGAGTGTAGGGTATAGAGTGTAGGGTATAGAGTGTAGGGTATAGAGTGTAGAGTGTAGGGATTAGAGTGTAGGGTATAGAGTGTAGTGTGTAGAGTGTAGGGTATAGAGTGTAGAGTGTAGGGTATAGAGTGTATGGTATAGAGTGTAGGGTATAGAGTGTAGGGTGTAGAGTGTAGGGTATAGAGTGTAGGGTATAGAGTGTAGGGTATAGAGTGTAGGGAATAGAGTGTAGAGTGTAAGGTATAGAGTGTAGAGTTTAGGGTATAGAGTGTAGGGTATAGAGTGTAGAGTGTAGGGTATAGAGTGTATGGTATAGAGTGTAGGGTATAGAGTGTAGGGTGTAGAGTGTAGGGTATAGAGTGTAGGGTATAGAGTGTAGGGTATAGAGTGTAGGGAATAGAGTGTAGAGTGTAAGGTATAGAGTGTAGAGTGTAGGGTATAGAGTGTAGGGTATAGACTGTAGGGTATAAAGTGTAGGGTATAGATTGTAGGCTATAGAGTGTAGGGTATAGAGTGTAGGGTATAGAGTGTAGGGTATAGAGTGTAGGGTATAGAGTGTAGAGTGTAGGGTATAGTGTGTAGGATATAGAGTGCAGGGTGTAGAGTGTAGGGTATAGAGTGTAGGGTATAGAGTGTAGAGTGTAGGGTATAGAGTGTATGCTATAGAGTGTATGGTGTAGAGTGTATGGTATAGAGTGTAGGGTATAGAGTGTAGAGTGTAGGGTATAGAGTGTAGGGTATAGAGTGTATGTTATAGAGTGTAGGGTATAGAGTGTAGGGTGTAGAGTGTAGGGTATAGAGTGTAGGGTATAGAGTGTAGGGTATAGAGTGTAGGGTATAGAGTGTAGGGAATAGAGTGTAGAGTGTAAGGTATAGAGTGTAGAGTGTAGGGTATAGAGTGTAGGGTATAGAGTGTAGGGTATAGAGTGTAGGGTATAGAGTGTAGAGTGTAGGGTATAGTGTGTAGGGTATAGAGTGCAGGGTGTAGAGTGTAGGGTATAGAGTGTAGGGTATAGAGTGTAGAGTGTAGGGTATAGAGTGTATGCTATAGAGTGTATGGTGTAGAGTGTATGGTATAGAGTGTAGGGTATAGAGTGTAGAGTGTAGGGTATAGAGTGTAGGGTATAGAGTGTATGTTATAGAGTGTAGGGTATAGAGTGTAGAGTGTAGGGTATAGAGTTTAGAGTGTAGGGTATAGAGTGTAGGGTATAGAGTGTAAGGTATAGAGTGTAGAGTGTAGGGTATAGAGTGTATGCTATAGAGTGTATGGTGTAGAGTGTATGGTATAGAGTGTAGGGTATACAGTGTAGAGTGTATGGTATAGAGTGTAGGGTGTAGAGTGTAGGGTATAGAGTGTATGTTATAGAGTGTAGGGTATAGAGTGTAGGGTAGAGAGTGTAGAGTGTAGGGTATAGAGTGTAGGGTATAGAGTGTAGGGTATAGAGTGTAGAGTGTAGGGATTAGAGTGTAGGGTATAGAGTGTAGTGTGTAGAGTGTAGGGTATAGAGTGTAGAGTGTAGGGTATAGAGTGTAGGGTATAGAGTGTAGGGTATAGAGTGTAGGGTGTAGAGTGTAGGGTATAGAGTGTAGGGTATAGAGTGTAGGGTATAGAGTGTAGGGAATAGAGTGTAGAGTGTAAGGTATAGAGTGTAGAGTTTAGGGTATAGAGTGTAGGGTATAGAGTGTAGAGTGTAGGGATTAGAGTGTAGGGTATAGAGTGTAGGGTGTAGAGTGTAGGGTATAGAGTGTAGAGTGTAGGGTATAGAGTGTATGGTATAGAGTGTAGGGTATAAAGTGTATGGTGTAGAGTGTAGGGTATAGAGTGTAGGGTATAGAGTGTAGGGTATAGAGTGTAGGGAATAGAGTGTAGAGTGTAAGGTATAGAGTGTAGAGTGTAGGGTATAGAGTGTAGGGTATAGACTGTAGGGTATAAAGTGTAGGGTATAGATTGTAGGCTATAGAGTGTAGGGTATAGAGTGTAGGGTATAGAGTGTAGGGTATAGAGTGTAGGGTATAGAGTGTAGAGTGTGGGGTATAGTGTGTAGGGTATAGAGTGCAGGGTGTAGAGTGTAGGGTATAGAGTGTAGAGTGTAGGGTATAGAGTGTATGCTATAGAGTGTATGGTGTAGAGTGTATGGTATAGAGTGTAGGGTATAGAGTGTAGAGTGTAGGGTATAGAGTGTAGGGTACAGAGTGTATGTTATAGAGTGTAGGGTATAGAGTGTAGAGTGTAGGGTATAGAGTTTAGAGTGTAGGGTATTGAGTGTAGGGTATAGAGTGTAAGGTATAGAGTGTAGGGTATAGAGTGTAGGGTATAGAGTGTACGGTATAGAGTGTAGGGTATGGAGTGTATGGTATAGAGTGTAGGGTATAGAGTGTAGGGTATAGAGTGTAGGGTATAAAGTGTAGAGTGTAGGGTATAGAGTGTAGAGTGTAGGGTATTTGAGTGTATGGTATAGAGCGTAGGGTATAGAGTGTAGGGTGTAGAGTGTTGGGTATAGAGTGTAGGGTATAGAGTGTAGGGTATAGAGTGTAGGGTATAGAGTGTAGGGAATAGAGTGTAGAGTGTAAGGTATAGAGTGTAGAGTTTAGGGTATAGAGTGTAGGGTATAGAGTGTAGAGTGTAGGGATTAGAGTGTAGGGTATAGAGTGTAGGGTGTAGAGTGTAGGGTATAGAGTGTAGAGTGTAGGGTATAGAGTGTATGGTATAGAGTGTAGGGTATAGAGTGTAGGGTGTAGAGTGTAGGGTATAGAGTGTAGGGTATAGAGTGTAGGGTATAGAGTGTAGGGTATAGAGTGTAGGGAATAGAGTGTAGAGTGTAAGGTATAGAGTGTAGAGTGTAGGGTATAGAGTGTAGGGTATAGACTGTAGGGTATAAAGTGTAGGGTATAGATTGTAGGCTATAGAGTGTAGGGTATAGAGTGTAGGGTATAGAGTGTAGGGTATAGAGTGTAGAGTGTAGGGTATAGTGTGTAGGGTATAGAGTGCAGGGTGTAGAGTGTAGGGTATAGAGTGTAGGGTATAGAGTGTAGAGTGTAGGGTATAGAGTGTATGCTATAGAGTGTATGGTGTAGAGTGTATGGTATAGAGTGTAGGGTATAGAGTGTAGAGTGTAGGGTATAGATTGTAGGGTATAGAGTGTAGGGTATAGAGTGTACGGTATAGAGTGTAGGGTATGGAGTGTATGGTATAGAGTGTAGGGTATAGAGTGTAGGGTATAGAGTGTAGGGTATAAAGTGTAGAGTGTAGGGTATAGAGTGTAGAGTGTAGGGTATTTGAGTGTATGGTATAGAGCGTAGGGTATAGAGTGTAGGGTGTAGAGTGTTGGGTATAGAGTGTAGGGTATAGAGTGTAGGGTATAGAGTGTAGGGTATAGAGTGTAGGGAATAGAGTGTAGAGTGTAAGGTATAGAGTGTAGAGTGTAGGGTATAGAGTGTAGGGTATAGAGTGTAGAGTGTAGGGATTAGAGTGTAGGGTATAGAGTGTAGGGTATAGAGTGTAGGGTATAGAGTGTAGGGTATAGAGTGTAGAGTGTAGGGTATAGAGTGTAGAGTGTAGGGTATAGAGTGTAGGGTATAGAGTGTAGGGTATAGAGTGTAGGGTAGAGTCTGTAGAGTGTAAGGTATAGAGTGTAGGGTATAGAGTGTGGAGTATAGAGTGTAGAGTGTAGGGATTAGAGTGTAGGGTATAGAGTGTAGAGTGTAGGGCATAGAGTGCAGAGTGTAGGGTATAGAGTGTAGGGTATAGAGTGTAGGGTAGAGAGTGTAGGGTAGAGAGTGTAGAGTGTAGGGATTAGAGTGTAGGGTATAGAGTGTAGGGTGTAGAGTGTAGGGCATAGAGTGTAGAGTGTAGGGTATAGAGTGTATGGTATAGAGTGTAGAGTATAGAGTGTAGGGTGTAGAGTGTAGGGTATAGAGTGTAGGGTATAGAGTGTAGGGTAGAGAGTGTAGGGAATAGAGTGTTGAGTGTAAGGTACAGAGTGTAGAGTGTAGGGCATAGAGTGTAGAGTGTAGGGTATAGAGTGTAGGGTATAGAGTGTAGGGTATAGAGTGTAGGATATACAGTGTAGGGTATAGAGTGTAGAGTGTAGGGTATAGAGTGTAGAATGTAGGGTATAGAGTGTAGAGTGTAGGGCATAGAGTGTAGATTGTAGGGTATAGAGTGTAGGGTATAGAGTGTAGGGTATAGAGTGTAGGGTATAGAGTGTAGAGTGTAGGGTATAGAGTGTAGAGTGTAGGGTATAGAGTGTAGGGTACAGAGTGTAGGGTATAGAGTGTAGGGTAGAGAGTGTAGATTGTAGGGTATAGAGTGTAGGGTATAGAGTGTAGGGTATAGAGTGTAGAGTGTAGGGATTAGAGTGTAGGGTATAGAGTGTAGGGTATAGAGTGTAGGGTGTAGAGTGTAGGGTATAGAGTGTAGGGTATAGAGTGTAGGGTATAGAGTGTAGGGTATAGAGTGTAGGGAATAGAGTGTAGAGTGTAAGGTATAGAGTGTAGAGTGTAGGGTATAGAGTGTAAGGTATAGAGTGTAGAGTGTAGGGATTAGAGTGTAGGGTATAGAGTGTAGGGTGTAGAGTGTAGGGCATAGAGTGTAGAGTGTAGGGTATAGAGTGTATGGTATAGAGTGTAGAGTATAGAGTGTAGGGTGTAGAGTGTAGGGTATAGAGTGTAGGGTATAGAGTGTAGGGTATAGAGTGTAGGGAATAGAGTGTAGAGTGTAAGGTATAGAGTGTAGAGTGTAGGGTATAGAGTGTAGGGTATAGAGTGTAGAGTGTAGGGATTAGAGTGTAGGGTATAGAGTGTAGGGTATAGAGTGTAGGGTATAGAGTGTAGGGTATAGAGTGTAGGGTATAGAGTGTAGAGTGTAGGGTATAGAGTGTAGAGTGTAGGGTATAGAGTGTAGGGCATAGAGTGTAGAGTGTAGGGTATAGAGTGTATGCTATAGAGTGTATGGTGTAGAGTGTATGGTATAGAGTGTAGGGTATACAGTGTAGAGTGTATGGTATAGAGTGTAGGGTGTAGAGTGTAGGGTATAGAGTGTATGTTATAGAGTGTAGGGTATAGAGTGTAGGGTAGAGAGTGTAGAGTGTAGGGTATAGAGTGTAGGGTATAGAGTGTAGGGTATAGAGTGTAGAGTGTAGGGATTAGAGTGTAGGGTATAGAGTGTAGTGTGTAGAGTGTAGGGTATAGAGTGTAGAGTGTAGGGTATAGAGTGTATGGTATAGAGTGTAGGGTATAGAGTGTAGGGTGTAGAGTGTAGGGTATAGAGTGTAGGGTATAGAGTGTAGGGTATAGAGTGTAGGGAATAGAGTGTGAGGTATAGAGTGTAGAGTATAGGGTATAGAGTGTAGGGTATAGAGTGTAGAGTGTAGGGATTAGAGTGTAGGGTATAGAGTGTAGGGTGTAGAGTGTAGGGTATAGAGTGTAGAGTGTAGGGTATAGAGTGTATGGTATAGAGTGTAGGGTATAGAGTGTAGGGTGTAGAGTGTAGGGTATAGAGTGTAGGGTATAGAGTGTAGGGTATAGAGTGTAGGGTATAGAGTTTAGGGAATCGAGTGTAGAGTGTAAGGTATAGAGTGTAGAGTGTAGGGTATAGAGTGTAGGGTATAGACTGTAGGGTATAGAGTGTAGGGTATAGATTGTAGGCTATAGAGTGTAGGGTATAGAGTGTAGGGTATAGAGTGTAGGGTATAGAGTGTAGGGTATAGAGTGTAGGGTATAGAGTGTAGAGTGTAGGGTATAGTGTGTAGGGTATAGAGTGCAGGGTGTAGAGTGTAGGGTATAGAGTGTAGAGTGTAGGGTATAGAGTGTATGCTATAGAGTGTATGGTGTAGAGTGTATGGTATAGAGTGTAGGGTATAGATTGTAGAGTGTATGGTATAGAGTGTATGGTACAGAGTGTAGGGTATAGAGTGTAGAGTGTAGGGTATAGAGTGTAGGGTATAGAGTGTAGGGTATAGAGTGTAGGGTATAGAGTGTAGAGTGTAGGGTATATAGTGTATGGTACAGAGTGTAGGGTATAGAGTGTAGAGTGTAGGGTATAGAGTGTAGGGTATAGAGTGTAGGGTATAGAGTGTAGGGCATAGAGTGTAGGGTATAGAGTGTAGGGTGTAGAGTGTAGGGTATAGAGTGTAGGGTATAGAGTGTAGGGTATAGAGTGTAGGGTGTAGAGTGTTGGGTATAGAGTGTAGGGTATAGAGTGTAGGGTATAGAGTGTAGGGTATAGAGTGTAGGGAATAGAGTGTAGAGTGTAGGGTATAGAGTGTAGAGTGTAGGGTATAGAGTGTATGGTATAGAGTGTAGGGTATAGAGTGTAGGGTGTAGAGTGTTGGGTATAGAGTGTAGGGTATAGAGTGTAGGGTATAGAGTGTAGGGTATAGAGTGTAGGGAATAGAGTGTAGAGTGTAAGGTATAGAGTGTAGAGTGTAGGGTATAGAGTGTAGGGTATAGAGTGTAGAGTGTAGGGATTAGAGTGTAGGGTATAGAGTGTAGAGTATAGAGTGTAGTGAATAGAGTGTAGGGAATAGAGTGTGGAGTGTAAGGTATAGAGTGTAGAGTGTAGGGTATAGAGTGTAGGGTATAGACTGTAGGGTATAGAGTGTAGGGTATAGAGTGTAGGGTATAGATTGTAGAGTATAGGCTATAGAGTGTAGGGTATAGAGTGTAGAGTGTAGGGTATAGAGTGTAGGGTATAGAGTGTAGGGTATAGAGTGTAGAGTGTAGGGTATAGTGTGTAGGGTATAGAGTGCAGGGTGTAGAGTGTAGGGTATAGAGTGTAGGGTATAGAGTGTAGAGTGTAGGGTATAGAGTGTATGCTATAGAGTGTATGGTGTAGAGTGTATGGTATAGAGTGTAGGGTATACAGTGTAGAGTGTATGGTATAGAGTGTAGGGTGTAGAGTGTAGGGTATAGAGTGTATGTTATAGAGTGTAGGGTATAGAGTGTAGGGTAGAGAGTGTAGAGTGTAGGGTATAGAGTGTAGGGTATAGAGTGTAGGGTATAGAGTGTAGAGTGTAGGGATTAGAGTGTAGGGTATAGAGTGTAGTGTGTAGAGTGTAGGGTATAGAGTGTAGAGTGTAGGGTATAGAGTGTATGGTATAGAGTGTAGGGTATAGAGTGTAGGGTGTAGAGTGTAGGGTATAGAGTGTAGGGTATAGAGTGTAGGGTATAGAGTGTAGGGAATAGAGTGTAGAGTGTAAGGTATAGAGTGTAGAGTTTAGGGTATAGAGTGTAGGGTATAGAGTGTAGAGTGTAGGGTATAGAGTGTATGGTATAGAGTGTAGGGTATAGAGTGTAGGGTGTAGAGTGTAGGGTATAGAGTGTAGGGTATAGAGTGTAGGGTATAGAGTGTAGGGAATAGAGTGTAGAGTGTAAGGTATAGAGTGTAGAGTGTAGGGTATAGAGTGTAGGGTATAGACTGTAGGGTATAAAGTGTAGGGTATAGATTGTAGGCTATAGAGTGTAGGGTATAGAGTGTAGGGTATAGAGTGTAGGGTATAGAGTGTAGGGTATAGAGTGTAGAGTGTAGGGTATAGTGTGTAGGATATAGAGTGCAGGGTGTAGAGTGTAGGGTATAGAGTGTAGGGTATAGAGTGTAGAGTGTAGGGTATAGAGTGTATGCTATAGAGTGTATGGTGTAGAGTGTATGGTATAGAGTGTAGGGTATAGAGTGTAGAGTGTAGGGTATAGAGTGTAGGGTATAGAGTGTATGTTATAGAGTGTAGGGTATAGAGTGTAGGGTGTAGAGTGTAGGGTATAGAGTGTAGGGTATAGAGTGTAGGGTATAGAGTGTAGGGTATAGAGTGTAGGGAATAGAGTGTAGAGTGTAAGGTATAGAGTGTAGAGTGTAGGGTATAGAGTGTAGGGTATAGACTGTAGGGTATAAAGTGTAGGGTATAGATTGTAGGCTATAGAGTGTAGGGTATAGAGTGTAGGGTATAGAGTGTAGGGTATAGAGTGTAGAGTGTAGGGTATAGAGTGTATGCTATAGAGTGTATGGTGTAGAGTGTATGGTATAGAGTGTAGGGTATAGAGTGTAGAGTGTAGGGTATAGAGTGTAGGGTATAGAGTGTATGTTATAGAGTGTAGGGTATAGAGTGTAGAGTGTAGGGTATAGAGTTTAGAGTGTAGGGTATAGAGTGTAGGGTATAGAGTGTAAGGTATAGAGTGTAGAGTGTAGGGTATAGAGTGTATGCTATAGAGTGTATGGTGTAGAGTGTATGGTATAGAGTGTAGGGTATACAGTGTAGAGTGTATGGTATAGAGTGTAGGGTGTAGAGTGTAGGGTATAGAGTGTATGTTATAGAGTGTAGGGTATAGAGTGTAGGGTAGAGAGTGTAGAGTGTAGGGTATAGAGTGTAGGGTATAGAGTGTAGGGTATAGAGTGTAGAGTGTAGGGATTAGAGTGTAGGGTATAGAGTGTAGTGTGTAGAGTGTAGGGTATAGAGTGTAGAGTGTAGGGTATAGAGTGTAGGGTATAGAGTGTAGGGTATAGAGTGTAGGGTGTAGAGTGTAGGGTATAGAGTGTAGGGTATAGAGTGTAGGGTATAGAGTGTAGGGAATAGAGTGTAGAGTGTAGGGTATAGAGTGTAGGGTATAGAGTGTAGGGTATAGAGTGTAGGGTATAGAGTGTAGAGTGTAGGGTATAGAGTGTAGGGTATAGACTGTAGGGTATAGAGTGTAGGGTATAGAGTGTAGGGTATAGATTGTAGAGTGTAGGCTATAGAGTGTAGGGTATAGAGTGTAGAGTGTAGGGTATAGAGTGTAGGGTATAGAGTGTAGGGTATAGAGTGTAGGGTATAGAGTGTAGAGTGTAGGGTATAGTGTGTAGGGTATAGAGTGCAGGGTGTAGAGTGTAGGGTATAGAGTGTAGGGTATAGAGTGTAGATTGTAGGGTATAGAATGTATGCTATAGAGTGTATGGTGTAGAGTGTATGGTATAGAGTGTAGGGTAGAGATTGTAGAGTGTAGGGTATAGAGTGTAGGGTATAGAGTGTAGAGTGTCGGGATTAGAGTGTAGGGTATAGAGTGTAGGATGTAGAGTGTAGGGTATAGAGTGTAGAGTGTAGGGTATAGAGTGTATGGTATAGAGTGTAGGGTATAGAGTGTAGGGTGTAGAGTGTAGGGTATAGAGTGTTGGGTATAGAGTGTAGGGTATAGAGTGTAGGGTATAGAGTGTAGGGTGTAGAGTGTAGGGTATAGAGTGTATGGTATAGAGTGTAGGGTATAGAATGTATGGTATAGAGTGTAGAGTGTAGGATATAGAGTGTAGGGTATAGAGTGTAGAGTGTAGGGTATAGAGTGTAGGGTATAGAGTGTAGGGTATAGAGTGTAGAGTGTAGGGATTAGAGTGTAGGGTATAGAGTGTAGGGTATAGAGTGTAGAGTGTAGGGTAGAGAGTGTAGGATATAGAGTGTAGAGTGTAGGGTATAGAGTGTAGGGTATAGAGTGTAGGGTATAGAGTGTAGAGTGTAGGGTATAGAGTGTAGAGTGTAGGGCATAGAGTGCAGAGTGTAGGGTATAGAGTGTAGGGTATAGAGTGTAGGGTAGAGAGTGTAGGGTAGAGAGTGTAGAGTGTAGGGATTAGAGTGTAGGGTATAGAGTGTAGGGTGTAGAGTGTAGGGCATAGAGTGTAGAGTGTAGGGTATAGAGTGTATGGTATAGAGTGTAGAGTATAGAGTGTAGGGTGTAGAGTGTAGGGTATAGAGTGTAGGGTATAGAGTGTAGGGTAGAGAGTGTAGGGAATAGAGTGTTGAGTGTAAGGTACAGAGTGTAGAGTGTAGGGCATAGAGTGTAGAGTGTAGGGTATAGAGTGTAGGGTATAGAGTGTAGGGTATAGAGTGTAGGATATACAGTGTAGGGTATAGAGTGTAGAGTGTAGGGTATAGAGTGTAGAATGTAGGGTATAGAGTGTAGAGTGTAGGGCATAGAGTGTAGATTGTAGGGTATAGAGTGTAGGGTATAGAGTGTAGGGTATAGAGTGTAGGGTATAGAGTGTAGAGTGTAGGGTATAGAGTGTAGAGTGTAGGGTATAGAGTGTAGGGTACAGAGTGTAGGGTATAGAGTGTAGGGTAGAGAGTGTAGATTGTAGGGTATAGAGTGTAGGGTATAGAGTGTAGGGTATAGAGTGTAGAGTGTAGGGATTAGAGTGTAGGGTATAGAGTGTAGGGTATAGAGTGTAGGGTGTAGAGTGTAGGGTATAGAGTGTAGGGTATAGAGTGTAGGGTATAGAGTGTAGGGTATAGAGTGTAGGGAATAGAGTGTAGAGTGTAAGGTATAGAGTGTAGAGTGTAGGGTATAGAGTGTAAGGTATAGAGTGTAGAGTGTAGGGATTAGAGTGTAGGGTATAGAGTGTAGGGTGTAGAGTGTAGGGCATAGAGTGTAGAGTGTAGGGTATAGAGTGTATGGTATAGAGTGTAGAGTATAGAGTGTAGGGTGTAGAGTGTAGGGTATAGAGTGTAGGGTATAGAGTGTAGGGTATAGAGTGTAGGGAATAGAGTGTAGAGTGTAAGGTATAGAGTGTAGAGTGTAGGGTATAGAGTGTAGGGTATAGAGTGTAGAGTGTAGGGATTAGAGTGTAGGGTATAGAGTGTAGGGTATAGTGTGTAGGGTATAGAGTGTAGAGTGTAGGGTATAGAGTGTAGAGTGTAGGGTATAGAGTGTAGGGCATAGAGTGTAGAGTGTAG
The DNA here is from genome assembly GCF_032444005.1 of Ranitomeya imitator. Lineage (NCBI taxonomy): Eukaryota > Metazoa > Chordata > Amphibia > Anura > Dendrobatidae > Ranitomeya > Ranitomeya imitator. Next base: position 301,456 of record NW_027193670.1, on the reverse strand, counting down.
GGTATAGAGTGTATGCTATAGAGTGTATGGTGTAGAGTGTATGGTATAGAGTGTAGGGTATACAGTGTAGAGTGTATGGTATAGAGTGTAGGGTGTAGAGTGTAGGGTATAGAGTGTATGTTATAGAGTGTAGGGTATAGAGTGTAGGGTAGAGAGTGTAGAGTGTAGGGTATAGAGTGTAGGGTATAGAGTGTAGGGTATAGAGTGTAGAGTGTAGGGATTAGAGTGTAGGGTATAGAGTGTAGTGTGTAGAGTGTAGGGTATAGAGTGTAGAGTGTAGGGTATAGAGTGTATGGTATAGAGTGTAGGGTATAGAGTGTAGGGTGTAGAGTGTAGGGTATAGAGTGTAGGGTATAGAGTGTAGGGTATAGAGTGTAGGGAATAGAGTGTGAGGTATAGAGTGTAGAGTATAGGGTATAGAGTGTAGGGTATAGAGTGTAGAGTGTAGGGATTAGAGTGTAGGGTATAGAGTGTAGGGTGTAGAGTGTAGGGTATAGAGTGTAGAGTGTAGGGTATAGAGTGTATGGTATAGAGTGTAGGGTATAGAGTGTAGGGTGTAGAGTGTAGGGTATAGAGTGTAGGGTATAGAGTGTAGGGTATAGAGTGTAGGGTATAGAGTTTAGGGAATCGAGTGTAGAGTGTAAGGTATAGAGTGTAGAGTGTAGGGTATAGAGTGTAGGGTATAGACTGTAGGGTATAGAGTGTAGGGTATAGATTGTAGGCTATAGAGTGTAGGGTATAGAGTGTAGGGTATAGAGTGTAGGGTATAGAGTGTAGGGTATAGAGTGTAGAGTGTAGGGTATAGTGTGTAGGGTAAAGAGTGCAGGGTGTAGAGTGTAGGGTATAGAGTGTAGAGTGTAGGGTATAGAGTGTATGCTATAGAGTGTATGGTGTAGAGTGTATGGTATAGAGTGTAGGGTATAGATTGTAGAGTGTATGGTATAGAGTGTATGGTACAGAGTGTAGGGTATAGAGTGTAGAGTGTAGGGTATAGAGTGTAGGGTATAGAGTGTAGGGTATAGAGTGTAGGGTATAGAGTGTAGAGTGTAGGGTATATAGTGTATGGTACAGAGTGTAGGGTATAGAGTGTAGAGTGTAGGGTATAGAGTGTAGGGTATAGAGTGTAGGGTATAGAGTGTAGGGCATAGAGTGTAGGGTATAGAGTGTAGGGTGTAGAGTGTAGGGTATAGAGTGTAGGGTATAGAGTGTAGAGTGTAGGGTATAGAGTGTAGGGTATAGAGTGTAGGGCATAGAGTGTAGGGTATAGAGTGTAGGGTATAGAGTGTAGAGTGTAGGGTATAGCGTGTAGAGTGTCGGGTATAGAGTGTAGGGTATAGAGTGTAGGGTATAGAGTGTAGGGTATAGAGTGTAGAGTGTAGGGTATAGAGTGTAGAGTGTAGGGTATAGAGTGTATGGTATAGAGTGTAGGGTATTGAGTGTAGGGTGTAGAGTGTTGGGTATAGAGTGTAGGGTATAGAGTGTAGGGTATAGAGTGTATGGTATAGAGTGTAGGGAATAGAGTGTAGAGTGTAAGGTATAGAGTGTAGAGTGTAGGGTATAGAGTGTAGGGTATAGAGTGTAGAGTGTAGGGATTAGAGTGTAGGGTATAGAGTGTAGGGTATAGTGTGTAGGGTATAGAGTGTAGAGTGTAGGGTATAGAGTGTAGAGTGTAGGGTATAGAGTGTAGGGTATAGAGTGTAGGGTATAGAGTGTAGGGCATAGAGTGTAGGGTATAGAGTGTAGGGTATAGAGTGTAGAGTGTAGGGTATAGAGTGTAGGGTATAGAGTGTAGGGTATAGAGTGTAGAGTGTAGGGTATAGAGTGTAGGGTATAGAGTGTAGGGTATAGAGTGTAGGGTATAGAGTGTAGGGCATGAGTGTAGGGTATAGAGTGTAGGGTATAAGTGTAGAGTGTAGGGTATAGAGTGTAGGGTATAGAGTGTAGGGTATAGAGTGTAGAGTGTAGGACATAGAGTGTAGAGTATAGGGTATAGAGTGTAGGGTATAGAGTGTAGGGTAGAGAGTGTAGGGTAGAGAGTGTAGAGTGTAGGGATTAGAGTGTAGGGTATAGAGTGTAGGGTGTAGAGTGTAGGGCATAGAGTGTAGAGTGTAGGGTATAGAGTGTATGGTATAGAGTGTAGAGTATAGAGTGTAGGGTGTAGAGTGTAGGGTATAGAGTGTAGGGTATAGAGTGTAGGGTATAGAGAGTAGGGAATAGAGTGTTGAGTGTAAGGTACAGAGTGTAGAGTGTAGGGCATAGAGTGTAGAGTGTAGGGTATAGAGTGTAGGGTATAGAGTGTAGGGTATAGAGTGTAGGGTATACAGTGTAGGGTATAGAGTGTAGAGTGTAGGGTATAGAGTGTAGAGTGTAGGGTATAGAGTGTAGAGTGTAGGGCATAGAGTGTAGATTGTAGGGTATAGAGTGTAGGGTATAGAGTGTAGGGTATAGAGTGTAGGGTATAGAGTGTAGAGTGTAGGGTAGAGAGTGTAGAGTGTAGGGTATAGAGTGTAGGGTATAGAGTGTAGGGTATAGAGTGTAGAGTGTAGGGATTAGAGTGTAGGGTATAGAGTGTAGGGTGTGGAGTGTAGGGTATAGAGTGTAGAGTGTAGGGTATAGAGTGTAGGGTATAGAGTGTAGGGTATAGAGTGTAGGGTATAGAGTGTAGGGAATAGAGTGTAGAGTGTAAGGTATAGAGTGTAGAGTATAGGGTATAGAGTGTAGGGTATAGAGTGTAGGGTATAGAGTGTAGGGTATAGAGTGTAGGGTATAGAGTGTAGGGAATAGAGTGTAGAGTGTAAGGTATAGAGTGTAGAGTTTAGGGTATAGAGTGTAAGGTATAGAGTGTAGAGTGTAGGGATTAGAGTGTAGGGTATAGAGTGTAGGGTGTAGAGTGTAGGGCATAGAGTGTAGAGTGTAGGGTATAGAGTGTATGGTATAGAGTGTAGAGTATAGAGTGTAGGGTGTAGAGTGTAGGGTATAGAGTGTAGGGTATAGAGTGTAGGGTATAGAGTGTAGGGAATAGAGTGTAGAGTGTAAGGTATAGAGTGTAGAGTGTAGAGTGTAGGGTATAGAGTGTAGAGTGTAGGGATTAGAGTGTAGGGTATAGAGTGTAGGGTATAGTGTGTAGGGTATAGAGTGTAGAGTGTAGGGTATAGAGTGTAGAGTGTAGGGTATAGAGTGTAGGGTATAGAGTGTAGAGTGTAGGGTATAGAGTGTATGCTATAGAGTGTATGGTGTAGAGTGTATGGTATAGAGTGTAGGGTATACAGTGTAGAGTGTATGGTATAGAGCGTAGGGTGTAGAGTGTAGGGTATAGAGTGTATGTTATAGAGTGTAGGGTATAGAGTGTAGGGTAGAGAGTGTAGAGTGTAGGGTATAGAGTGTAGGGTATAGAGTGTAGGGTATAGAGTGTAGAGTGTAGGGATTAGAGTGTAGGTTATAGAGTGTAGTGTGTAGAATGTAGGGTATAGAGTGTAGAGTGTAGGGTATAGAGTGTATGGTATAGAGTGTAGGGTATAGAGTGTAGGGTGTAGAGTGTAGGGTATAGAGTGTAGGGTATAGAGTGTAGGGTATAGAGTGTAGGGAATAGAGTGTAGAGTGTAAGGTATAGAGTGTAGAGTATAGGGTATAGAGTGTAGGGTATAGAGTGTAGAGTGTAGGGATTAGAGTGTAGGGTATAGAGTGTAGGGTGTAGAGTGTAGGGTATAGAGTGTAGAGTGTAGGGTATAGAGTGTATGGTATAGAGTGTAGGGTATAGAGTGTAGGGTGTAGAGTGTAGGGTATAGAGTGTAGGGTATAGAGTGTAGGGTATAGAGTGTAGGGTATAGAGTGTAGGGAATCGAGTGTAGAGTGTAAGGTATAGAGTGTAGAGTGTAGGGTATAGAGTGTAGGGTATAGACTGTAGGGTATAGAGTGTAGGGTATAGATTGTAGGCTATAAAGTGTAGGGTATAGAGTGTAGGGTATAGAGTGTAGGGTATAGAGTGTAGGGTATAGAGTGTAGAGTGTAGGGTATAGTGTGTAGGGTATAGAGTGCAGGGTGTAGAGTGTAGGGTATAGAGTGTAGGGTATAGAGTGTAGAGTGTAGGGTATAGAGTGTATGCTATAGAGTGTATGGTGTAGAGTGTATGGTATAGAGTGTAGGGTATAGAGTGTAGAGTGTAGGGTATAGAGTGTAGGGTATAGAGTGTAGGGTATAGAGTGTATGTTATAGAGTGTAGGGTATAGAGTGTAGAGTGTAGGGTATAGAGTTTAGAGTGTAGGGTATAGAGTGTAGGGTATAGAGTGTAAGGTATAGAGTGTAGGGTGTAGAGTGTAGGGTATAGATTGTAGGGTATAGAGTGTAGGGTATAGAGTGTACGGTATAGAGTGTAGGGTATGGAGTGTATGGTATAGAGTGTAGGGTATAGAGTGTAGGGTATAGAGTGTAGGGTATAAAGTGTAGAGTGTAGGGTATAGCGTGTAGAGTGTAGGGTATAGAGTGTAGGGTATATAGTGTATGGTACAGAGTGTAGGGTATAGAGTGTAGAGTGTAGGGTATAGAGTGTAGGGTATAGAGTGTAGGGTATAGAGTGTAGGGCATAGAGTGTAGGGTATAGAGTGTAGGGTGTAGAGTGTAGGGTATAGAGTGTAGGGTATAGAGTGTAGAGTGTAGGGTATAGAGTGTAGGGTATAGAGTGTAGGGTATAGAGTGTAGGGTATAGAGTGTAGGGTATAGAGTGTAGAGTGTAGGGTATAGCGTGTAGAGTGTCGGGTATAGAGTGTAGGGTATAGAGTGTAGGGTATAGAGTGTAGGGTATAGAGTGTAGAGTGTAGGGTATAGAGTGTAGAGTGTAGGGTATAGAGTGTATGGTATAGAGTGTAGGGTATTGAGTGTAGGGTGTAGAGTGTTGGGTATAGAGTGTAGGGTATAGAGTGTAGGGTATATAGTTTGTATATAGTTTGTAAGCTTGCGAGCAGGGCCCTCACTCCTCCTGGAATCTGTTTTGAACTGTATTTCTGTTATGCTGTAATGTTTATTGTCTGTACAAGTCCCCTCTATAATTTGTAAAGCGCTGCGGAATATGTTGGCGCTATATAAATAAAATTATTATTATTATTATTATTATTATTATAGAGTGTAGGGAATAGAGTGTAGAGTGTAAGGTATAGAGTGTAGAGTGTAGGGTATAGAGTGTAGGGTATAGAGTGTAGAGTGTAGGGATTAGAGTGTAGGGTATAGAGTGTAGGGTATAGTGTGTAGGGTATAGAGTGTAGAGTGTAGGGTATAGAGTGTAGAGTGTAGGGTATAGAGTGTAGGGTATAGAGTGTAGGGTATAGAGTGTAGGGCATAGAGTGTAGGGTATAGAGTGTAGGGTATAGAGTGTAGAGTGTAGGGTATAGAGTGTAGGGTATAGAGTGTAGGGTATAGAGTGTAGAGTGTAGGGTATAGAGTGTAGGGTATAGAGTGTAGGGTATAGAGTGTAGGGCATAGAGTGTAGGGTATAGAGTGTAGGGTATAGAGTGTAGAGTGTAGGGTATAGAGTGTAGGGTATAGAGTGTAGGGTATAGAGTGTAGAGTGTAGGGCATAGAGTGTAGAGTGTAGGGTATAGAGTGTAGGGTATAGAGTGTAGGGTAGAGAGTGTAGGGTAGAGAGTGTATAGTGTAGGGATTAGAGTGTAGGGTATAGAGTGTAGGGTGTAGAGTGTAGGGCATAGAGTGTAGAGTGTAGGGTATAGAGTGTATGGTATAGAGTGTAGAGTATAGAGTGTAGGGTGTAGAGTGTAGGGTATAGAGTGTAGGGTATAGAGTGTAGGGTATAGAGTGTAGGGAATAGAGTGTTGAGTGTAAGGTACAGAGTGTAGAGTGTAGAGCATAGAGTGTAGAGTGTAGGGTATAGAGTGTAGGGTATAGAATGTAGGGTATAGAGTGTAGGGTATACAGTGTAGGGTATAGAGTGTAGAGTGTAGGGTATAGAGTGTAGAGTGTAGGGTATAGAGTGTAGAGTGTAGGGCATAGAGTGTAGATTGTAGGGTATAGAGTGTAGGGTATAGAGTGTAGGGTATAGAGTGTAGGGTATAGAGTGTAGAGTGTAGGGTAGAGAGTGTAGAGTGTAGGGTATAGAGTGTAGGGTATAGACTGTAGGGTATAGAGTGTAGAGTGTAGGGATTAGAGTGTAGGGTATAGAGTGTAGGGTGTGGAGTGTAGGGTATAGAGTGTAGAGTGTAGGGTATAGAGTGTAGGGTATAGAGTGTAGGGTATAGAGTGTAGGGAATAGAGTGTAGAGTGTAAGGTATAGAGTGTAGAGTATAGGGTATAGAGTGTAGGGTATAGAGTGTAGGGTATAGAGTGTAGGGTATAGAGTGTAGGGAATAGAGTGTAGAGTGTAAGGTATAGAGTGTAGAGTTTAGGGTATAGAGTGTAAGGTATAGAGTGTAGAGTGTAGGGATTAGAGTGTAGGGTATAGAGTGTAGGGTGTAGAGTGTAGGGCATAGAGTGTAGAGTGTAGGGTATAGAGTGTATGGTATAGAGTGTAGAGTATAGAGTGTAGGGTGTAGAGTGTAGGGTATAGAGTGTAGGGTATAGAGTGTAGGGAATAGAGTGTAGAGTGTAAGGTATAGAGTGTAGAGTGTAGGGTATAGAGTGTAGGGTATAGAGTGTAGAGTGTAGGGATTAGAGTGTAGGGTATAGAGTGTAGGGTATAGTGTGTAGGGTATAGAGTGTAGAGTGTAGGGTATAGAGTGTAGAGTGTAGGGTATAGAGTGTAGGGTATAGAGTGTAGAGTGTAGGGTATAGAGTGTATGCTATAGAGTGTATTGTGTAGAGTGTATGGTATAGAGTGTAGGGTATACAGTGTAGAGTGTATGGTATAGAGCGTAGGGTGTAGAGTGTAGGGTATAGAGTGTATGTTATAGAGTGTAGGGTATAGAGTGTAGGGTAGAGAGTGTAGAGTGTAGGGTATAGAGTGTAGGGTATAGAGTGTAGGGTATAGAGTGTAGAGTGTAGGGATTAGAGTGTAGGGTATAGAGTGTAGTGTGTAGAATGTAGGGTATAGAGTGTAGAGTGTAGGGTATAGAGTGTATGGTATAGAGTGTAGGGTATAGAGTGTTGGGTGTAGAGTGTAGGGTATAGAGTGTAGGGTATAGAGTGTAGGGTATAGAGTGCAGGGAATAGAGTGTAGAGTGTAAGGTATAGAGTGTAGAGTATAGGGTATAGAGTGTAGGGTATAGAGTGTAGAGTGTAGGGATTAGAGTGTAGGGTATAGAGTGTAGGGTGTAGAGTGTAGGGTATAGAGTGTAGAGTGTAGGGTATAGAGTGTATGGTATAGAGTGTAGGGTATAGAGTGTAGGGTGTAGAGTGTAGGGTATAGAGTGTAGGGTATAGAGTGTAGGGTATAGAGTGTAGGGTATAGAGTGTAGGGAATCGAGTGTAGAGTGTAAGGTATAGAGTGTAGAGTGTAGGGTATAGAGTGTAGGGTATAGACTGTAGGGTATAGAGTGTAGGGTATAGATTGTAGGCTATAGAGTGTAGGGTATAGAGTGTAGGGTATAGAGTGTAGGGTATAGAGTGTAGGGTATAGAGTGTAGGGTATAGAGTGTAGAGTGTAGGGTATAGTGTGTAGGGTATAGAGTGCATGGTGTAGAGTGTAGGGTATAGAGTGTAGGGTATAGAGTGTAGAGTGTAGGGTATAGAGTGTATGCTATAGAGTGTATGGTGTAGAGTGTATGGTATAGAGTGTAGGGTATAGAGTGTAGAGTGTAGGGTATAGAGTGTAGGGTATAGAGTGTAGGGTATAGAGTGTATGTTATAGAGTGTAGGGTATAGAGTGTAGAGTGTAGGGTATAGAGTTTAGAGTGTAGGGTATAGAGTGTAGGGTATAGAGTGTAAGGTATAGAGTGTAGGGTGTAGAGTGTAGGGTATAGATTGTAGGGTATAGAGTGTAGGGTATAGAGTGTACGGTATAGAGTGTAGGGTATGGAGTGTATGGTATAGAGTGTAGGGTATAGAGTGTAGGGTATAGAGTGTAGGGTATAAAGTGTAGAGTGTAGGGTATAGCGTGTAGAGTGTAGGGTATAGAGTGTAGGGTATAGAGTGTAGGGTATAGAGTGTAGGGTATAGATTTTAGAGTGTAGGGTATAGAGTGTATGGTATAGAGTGTAGGGTATAGAGTGTAGGATGTAGAGTGTTTGGTATAGAGTGTAGGGTATAGAGTGTAGGGTATAGAGTGTAGGGTATAGAGTGTAGGGAATAGAGTGTAGAGTGTAAGGTATAGAGTGTAGAGTGTAGGGTATAGAGTGTAGGGTATAGAGTGTAGGGTATAGAGTGTAGAGTGTAGGGTATAGAGTGTAGAGTGTAGGGTATAGAGTGTAGGGTATAGAGTGTAGGGTAGAGTGTGTAGAGTGTAGGGTATAGAGTGTAGGGTATAGAGTGTAGGGTATAGAGTGTAGAGTGTAGGGATTAGAGTGTAGGGTATAGAGTGTAGGGTGTAGAGTGTAGGGAATAGAGTGTAGGGTATAGAGTGTAGGGTATAGAGTGTAGGGTGTAGAGTGTAGGGTATAGAGTGTATGGTATAGAGTGTAGGGTATAGAATGTATGGTATAGAGTGTAGAGTGTAGGATATAGAGTGTAGGGTATAGAGTGTAGAGTGTAGGGTATAGAGTGTAGGGTATAGAGTGTAGGGTATAGAGTGTAGAGTGTAGGGATTCGAGTGTAGGGTATAGAGTGTAGGGTATAGAGTGTAGAGTGTAGGGTAGAGAGTGTAGGATATAGAGTGTAGAGTGTAGGGTATAGAGTGTAGGGTATAGAGTGTAGGGTATAGAGTGTAGGGTATAGAGTGTAGAGTGTAGGGTATAGAGTGTAGGGTATAGAGTGTAGGGTATAGAGTGTAGAGTGTAGGGTATAGAGTGTAGGGTATAGAGTGTAGGGTATAGAGTGTAGGGCATAGAGTGTAGGGTATAGAGTGTAGGGTGTAGAGTGTAGGGTATAGAGTGTAGGGTATAGAGTGTAGAGTGTAGGGTATAGAGTGTAGGGTATAGAGTGTAGGGTATAGAGTGTAGGGTATAGAGTGTAGGGTATAGAGTGTAGAGTGTAGGGTATAGCGTGTAGAGTGTCGGGTATAGAGTGTAGGGTATAGAGTGTAGGGTATAGAGTGTAGGGTATAGAGTGTAGAGTGTAGGGTATAGAGTGTAGAGTGTAGGGTATAGAGTGTATGGTATAGAGTGTAGGGTATAGAGTGTAGGGTGTAGAGCGTTCGGTATAGAGTGTAGGGTATAGAGTGTAGGGTATAGAGTGTAGGGTATAGAGTGTAGGGAATAGAGTGTAGAGTGTAAGGTATAGAGTGTAGAGTGTAGGGTATAGAGTGTAAGGTATAGAGTGTAGAGTGTAGGGATTAGAGTGTAGGGTATAGAGTGTATGGTGTAGAGTGTAGGGCATAGAGTGTAGAGTGTAGGGTATAGAGTGTATGGTATAGAGTGTAGAGTATAGAGTGTAGGGTGTAGAGTGTAGGGTATAGAGTGTAGGGTATAGAGTGTAGGGTATAGAGTGTAGGGAATAGAGTGTAGAGTGTAAGGTATAGAGTGTAGAGTGTAGGGTATAGAGTGTAGGGTATAGAGTGTAGAGTGTAGGGATTAGAGTGTAGGGTATAGAGTGTAGGGTATAGTGTGTAGGGTATAGAGTGTAGAGTGTAGGGTATAGAGTGTAGAGTGTAGGGTATAGAGTGTAGGGCATAGAGTGTAGAGTGTAGGGTATAGAGTGTATGCTATAGAGTGTATGGTGTAGAGTGTATGGTATAGAGTGTAGGGTATACAGTGTAGAGTGTATGGTATAGAGTGTAGGGTGTAGAGTGTAGGGTATAGAGTGTATGTTATAGAGTGTAGGGTATAGAATGTAGGGTAGAGAGTGTAGAGTGTAGGGTATAGAGTGTAGGGTATAGAGTGTAGGGTATAGAGTGTAGAGTGTAGGGATTAGAGTGTAGGGTATAGAGTGTAGTGTGTAGAGTGTAGGGTATAGAGTGTAGAGTGTAGAGTATAGAGTGTATGGTATAGAGTGTAGGGTATAGAGTGTAGGGTGTAGAGTGTAGGGTATAGAGTGTAGGGTATAGAGTGTAGGGTATAGAGTGTAGGGAATAGAGTGTAGAGTGTGAGGTATAGAGTGTAGAGTATAGGGTATAGAGTGTAGGGTATAGAGTGTAGAGTGTAGGGATTAGAGTGTAGGGTATAGAGTGTAGGGTGTAGAGTGTAGGGTATAGAGTGTAGAGTGTAGGGTATAGAGTGTATGGTATAGAGTGTAGGGTATAGAGTGTAGGGTGTAGAGTGTAGGGCATAGAGTGTAGGGTATAGAGTGTAGGGTATAGAGTGTAGGGTATAGAGTGTAGGGAATCGAGTGTAGAGTGTAAGGTATAGAGTGTAGAGTGTAGGGTATAGAGTGTAGGGTATAGACTGTAGGGTATAGAGTGTAGGGTATAGATTGTAGGCTATAGAGTGTAGGGTATAGAGTGTAGGGTATAGAGTGTAGAGTGTAGGGTATAGAGTGTAGGGTATAGAGTGTAGGGTATAGAGTGTAGGGTATAGAGTGTAGAGTGTAGGGTATAGTGTGTAGGGTATAGAGTGCAGGGTGTAGAGTGTAGGGTATAGAGTGTAGGGTATAGAGTGTAGAGTGTAGGGTATAGAGTGTATGCTATAGAGTGTATGGTGTAGAGTGTATGGTATAGAGTGTAGGGTATAGATTGTAGAGTGTATGGTATAGAGTGTATGGTACAGAGTGTAGGGTATAGAGTGTAGAGTGTAGGGTATAGAGTGTAGGGTATAGAGTGTAGGGTATAGAGTGTAGGGTATAGAGTGTAGAGTGTAGGGTATATAGTGTATGGTACAGAGTGTAGGGTATAGAGTGTAGAGTGTAGGGTATAGAGTGTAGGGCATAGAGTGTAGGGTATAGAGTGTAGGGTGTAGAGTGTAGGGTATAGAGTGTAGGGTATAGAGTGTAGAGTGTAGGGTATAGAGTGTAGGGTATAGAGTGTAGGGTATAGAGTGTAGGGTATAGAGTGCAGGGTGTAGAGTGTAGGGTATAGAGTGTAGGGTATAGAGTGTAGAGTGTAGGGTATAGAGTGTATGCTATAGAGTGTATGGTGTAGAGTGTATGGTATAGAGTGTAGGGTATAGATTGTAGAGTGTATGGTATAGAGTGTATGGTACAGAGTGTAGGGTATAGAGTGTAGAGTGTAGGGTATAGAGTGTAGGGTATAGAGTGTAGGGTATAGAGTGTAGGGTATAGAGTGTAGAGTGTAGGGTATATAGTGTATGGTACAGAGTGTAGGGTATAGAGTGTAGAGTGTAGGGTATAGAGTGTAGGGCATAGAGTGTAGGGTATAGAGTGTAGGGTGTAGAGTGTAGGGTATAGAGTGTAGGGTATAGAGTGTAGGGTGTAGAGTGTAGGGTATAGAGTGTAGGGTATAGAGTGTAGAGTGTAGGGTATAGAGTGTAGGGTATAGAGTGTAGGGTATAGAGTGTAGGGTATAGAGTGTAGGGTATAGAGTGTAGAGTGTAGGGTATAGCTTGTAGAGTGTCGGGTATAGAGTGTAGGGTATAGAGTGTAGGGTATAGAGTGTAGGGTATAGAGTGTAGAGTGTAGGGTATAGAGTGTAGAGTGTAGGGTATAGAGTGTATGGTATAGAGTGTAGGGTATAGAGTGTAGGGTGTAGAGCGTTGGGTATAGAGTGTAGGGTATAGAGTGTAGGGTATAGAGTGTAGGGTATAGAGTGTAGGGAATAGAGTGTAGAGTGTAAGGTATAGAGTGTAGAGTGTAGGGTATAGAGTGTAAGGTATAGAGTGTAAAGTGTAGGGATTAGAGTGTAGGGTATAGAGTGTAGGGTGTAGAGTGTAGGGCATAGAGTGTAGAGTGTAGGGTATAGAGTGTATGGTATAGAGTGTAGAGTATAGAGTGTAGGGTGTAGAGTGTAGGGTATAGAGTGTAGGGTATAGAGTGTAGGGTATAGAGTGTAGGGAATAGAGTGTAGAGTGTAAGGTATAGAGTGTAGAGTGTAGGGTATAGAGTGTAGGGTATAGAGTGTAGAGTGTAGGGATTAGAGTGTAGGGTATAGAGTGTAGGGTATAGTGTGTAGGGTATAGAGTGTAGAGTGTAGGGTATAGAGTGTAGAGTGTAGGGTATAGAGTGTAGGGCATAGAGTGTAGAGTGTAGGGTATAGAGTGTATGCTATAGAGTGTATGGTGTAGAGTGTATGGTATAGAGTGTAGGGTATACAGTGTAGAGTGTATGGTATAGAGTGTAGGGTGTAGAGTGTAGGGTATAGAGTGTATGTTATAGAGTGTAGGGTATAGAATGTAGGGTAGAGAGTGTAGAGTGTAGGGTATAGAGTGTAGGGTATAGAGTGTAGGGTATAGAGTGTAGAGTGTAGGGATTAGAGTGTAGGGTATAGAGTGTAGTGTGTAGAGTGTAGGGTATAGAGTGTAGAGTGTAGAGTATAGAGTGTATGGTATAGAGTGTAGGGTATAGAGTGTAGGGTGTAGAGTGTAGGGTATAGAGTGTAGGGTATAGAGTGTAGGGTATAGAGTGTAGGGAATAGAGTGTAGAGTGTGAGGTATAGAGTGTAGAGTATAGGGTATAGAGTGTAGGGTATAGAGTGTAGAGTGTAGGGATTAGAGTGTAGGGTATAGAGTGTAGGGTGTAGAGTGTAGGGTATAGAGTGTAGAGTGTAGGGTATAGAGTGTATGGTATAGAGTGTAGGGTATAGAGTGTAGGGTGTAGAGTGTAGGGTATAGAGTGTAGGGTATAGAGTGTAGGGTATAGAGTGTAGGGTATAGAGTGTAGGGAATCGAGTGTAGAGTGTAAGGTATAGAGTGTAGAGTGTAGGGTATAGAGTGTAGGGTATAGACTGTAGGGTATAGAGTGTAGGGTATAGATTGTAGGCTATAGAGTGTAGGGTATAGAGTGTAGGGTATAGAGTGTAGAGTGTAGGGTATAGAGTGTAGGGTATAGAGTGTAGGGTATAGAGTGTAGGGTATAGAGTGTAGAGTGTAGGGTATAGTGTGTAGGGTATAGAGTGCAGGGTGTAGAGTGTAGGGTATAGAGTGTAGGGTATAGAGTGTAGAGTGTAGGGTATAGAGTGTATGCTATAGAGTGTATGGTGTAGAGTGTATGGTATAGAGTGTAGGGTATAGATTGTAGAGTGTATGGTATAGAGTGTATGGTACAGAGTGTAGGGTATAGAGTGTAGAGTGTAGGGTATAGAGTGTAGGGTATCGAGTGTAGGGTATAGAGTGTAGGGTATAGAGTGTAGAGTGTAGGGTATATAGTGTATGGTACAGAGTGTAGGGTATAGAGTGTAGAGTGTAGGGTATAGAGTGTAGGGCATAGAGTGTAGGGTATAGAGTGTAGGGTGTAGAGTGTAGGGTATAGAGTGTAGGGTATAGAGTGTAGAGTGTAGGGTATAGAGTGTAGGGTATAGAGTGTAGGGTATAGAGTGTAGGGTTTAGAGAGTAGGGTATAGAGTGTAGAGTGTAGGGTATAGCGTGTAGAGTGTCGGGTATAGAATGTAGGGTATAGAGTGTAGGGTATAGAGTGTAGGGTATAGAGTGTAGAGTGTAGGGTATAGAGTGTAGAGTGTAGGGTATAGAGTGTATGGTATAGAGTGTAGGGTATTGAGTGTAGGGTGTAGAGTGTTGGGTATAGAGTGTAGGGTATAGAGTGTAGGGTATAGAGTGTAGGGTATAGAGTGTAGGGAATAGAGTGTAGAGTGTAAGGTATAGAGTGTAGAGTGTAGGGTATAGAGTGTAGAGTGTAGGGATTAGAGTGTAGGGTATAGAGTGTAGGGTATAGTGTGTCGGGTATAGAGTGTAGAGTGTAGGGTATAGAGTGTAGAGTGTAGGGTATAGAGTGTAGGGTATAGAGTGTAGGGTATAGAGTGTAGGGCATAGAGTGTAGGGTATAGAGTGTAGGGTATAGAGTGTAGAGTGTAGGGTATAGAGTGTAGGGTATAGAGTGTAGGGTATAGAGTGTAGAGTGTAGGGTATAGAGTGTAGGGTATAGAGTGTAGGGTATAGAGTGTAGGGTATAGAGTGTAGGAGATAGAGTGTAGGGTATAGAGTGTAGGGTATAGAGTGTAGAGTGTAGGGTATAGAGTGTAGGGTATAGAGTGTAGGGTATAGAGTGTAGAGTGTAGGGCATAGAGTGTAGAGTGTAGGGTATAGAGTGTAGGGTATAGAGTGTAGGGTAGAGAGTGTAGGGTAGAGAGTGTAGAGTGTAGGGATTAGAGTGTAGGGTATAGAGTGTAGGGTGTAGAGTGTAGGGCATAGAGTGTAGAGTGTAGGGTATAGAGTGTATGGTATAGAGTGTAGAGTATAGAGTGTAGGGTGTAGAGTGTAGGGTATAGAGTGTAGGGTATAGAGTGTAGGGTATAGAGTGTAGGGAATAGAGTGTTGAGTGTAAGGTACAGAGTGTAGAGTGTAGGGCATAGAGTGTAGGGTATAGAGTGTAGGGCATAGAGTGTAGGGTATAGAGTGTAGGGTGTAGAGTGTAGGGTATAGAGTGTAGGGTATAGAGTGTAGAGTGTAGGGTATAGAGTGTAGGGTATAGAGTGTAGGGTATAGAGTGTAGGGTTTAGAGTGTAGTGTATAGAGTGTAGAGTGTAGGGTATAGCGTGTAGAGTGTCGGGTATAGAGTGTAGGGTATAGAGTGTAGGGTATAGAGTGTAGAGTGTAGGGTATAGTGTGTAGGGTATAGAGTGCAGGGTGTAGAGTGTAGGGTATAGAGTGTAGGGTATAGAGTGTAGAGTGTAGGGTATAGAGTGTATGCTATAGAGTGTATGGTGTAGAGTGTATGGTATAGAGTGTAGGGTATAGATTGTAGAGTGTATGGTATAGAGTGTATGGTACAGAATGTAGGGTATAGAGTGTAGAGTGTAGGGTATAGAGTGTAGGGTATAGAGTGTAGGGTATAGAGTGTAGAGTGTAGGGTATATAGTGTATGGTACAGAGTGTAGGGTATAGAGTGTAGAGTGTAGGGTATAGAGTGTAGGGTATAGAGTGTAGGGTATAGAGTGTAGGGCATAGAGTGTAGGGTATAGAGTGTAGGGTGTAGAGTGTAGGGTATAGAGTGTAGGGTATAGAGTGTAGAGTGTAGGGTATAGAGTGTAGGGTATAGAGTGTAGGGTATAGAGTGTAGGGTTTAGAGTGTAGGGTATAGAGTGTAGAGTGTAGGGTATAGCGTGTAGAGTGTCGGGTATAGAGTGTAGGGTATAGAGTGTAGGGTATAGAGTGTAGGGTATAGAGTGTAGAGTGTAGGGTATAGAGTGTAGAGTGTAGGGTATAGAGTGTATGGTATAGAGTGTAGGGTATTGAGTGTAGGGTGTAGAGTGTTGGGTATAGAGTGTAGGGTATAGAGTGTAGGGTATAGAGTGTAGGGTATAGAGTGTAGGGAATAGAGTGTAGAGTGTAAGGTATAGAGTGTAGAGTGTAGGGTATAGAGTGTAGGGTATAGAGTGTAGAGTGTAGGGATTAGAGTGTAGGGTATAGAGTGTAGGGTATAGTGTGTAGGGTATAGAGTGTAGAGTGTAGGGTATAGAGTGTAGAGTGTAGGGTATAGAGTGTAGGGTATAGAGTGTAGGGCATAGAGTGTAGGGTATAGAGTGTAGGGTATAGAGTGTAGAGTGTAGGGTATAGAGTGTAGGGTATAGAGTGTAGGGTATAGAGTGTAGAGTGTAGGGTATAGAGTGTAGGGTATAGAGTGTAGGGTATAGAGTGTAGGGTATAGAGTGTAGGGCATAGAGTGTAGGGTATAGAGTGTAGGGTATAGAGTGTAGATTGTAGGGTATAGAGTGTAGGGTATAGAGTGTAGGGTATAGAGTGTAGAGTGTAGGGCATAGAGTGTAGAGTGTAGGGTATAGAGTGTAGGGTATAGAGTGTAGGGTAGAGAGTGTAGGGTAGAGAGTGTAGAGTGTAGGGATTAGAGTGTAGGGTATAGAGTGTAGGGTGTAGAGTGTAGGGCATAGAGTGTAGAGTGTAGGGTATAGAGTGTATGGTATAGAGTGTAGAGTATAGAGTGTAGGGTGTAGAGTGTAGGGTATAGAGTGTAGGGTATAGAGTGTAGGGTATAGAGTGTAGGGAATAGAGTGTTGAGTGTAAGGTACAGAGTGTAGAGTGTAGGGCATAGAGTGTAGAGTGTAGGGTATAGAGTGTAGGGTATAGAGTGTAGGGTATAGAGTGTAGGGTATACAGTGTAGGGTATAGAGTGTAGAGTGTAGGGTATAGAGTGTAGAGTGTAGGGTATAGAGTGTAGAGTGTAGGGCATAGAGTGTAGATTGTAGGGTATAGAGTGTAGGGTATAGAGTGTAGGGTATAGAGTGTAGGGTATAGAGTGTAGAGTGTAGGGTAGAGAGTGTAGAGTGTAGGGTATAGAGTGTAGGGTATAGAGTGTAGGGTATAGAGTGTAGAGTGTAGGGATTAGCGTGTAGGGTATAGAGTGTAGGGTGTGGAGTGTAGGGTATAGAGTGTAGAGTGTAGGGTATAGAGTGTAGGGTATAGAGTGTAGGGTATAGAGTGTAGGGTATAGAGTGTAGGGAATAGAGTGTAGAGTGTAAGGTATAGAGTGTAGAGTATAGGGTATAGAGTGTAGGGTATAGAGTGTAGGGTATAGAGTGTAGGGTATAGAGTGTAGGGTATAGAGTGTAGGGAATAGAGTGTAGAGTGTAAGGTATAGAGTGTAGAGTGTAGGGTATAGAGTGTAAGGTATAGAGTGTAGAGTGTAGGGATTAGAGTGTAGGGTATAGAGTGTAGGGTGTAGAGTGTAGGGCATAGAGTGTAGAGTGTAGGGTATAGAGTGTATGGTATAGAGTGTAGAGTATAGAGTGTAGGGTGTAGAGTGTAGGGTATAGAGTGTAGGGTATAGAGTGTAGGGTATAGAGTGTAGGGAATAGAGTGTAGAGTGTAAGGTATAGAGTGTAGAGTGTAGGGTATAGAGTGTAGGGTATAGAGTGTAGGGTATAGAGTGTAGAGTGTAGGGATTAGAGTGTAGGGTATAGAGTGTAGGGTATAGTGTGTAGGGTATAGAGTGTAGAGTGTAGGGTATAGAGTGTAGAGTGTAGGGTATAGAGTGTAGGGTATAGAGTGTAGAGTGTAGGGTATAGAGTGTATGCTATAGAGTGTATGGTGTAGAGTGTATGGTATAGAGTGTAGGGTATACAGTGTAGAGTGTATGGTATAGAGCGTAGGGTGTAGAGTGTAGGGTATAGAGTGTATGTTATAGAGTGTAGGGTATAGAGTGTAGGGTAGAGAGTGTAGAGTGTAGGGTATAGAGTGTAGGGTATAGAGTGTAGGGTATAGAGTGTAGAGTGTAGGGATTAGAGTGTAGGGTATAGAGTGTAGTGTGTAGAATGTAGGGTATAGAGTGTAGAGTGTAGGGTATAGAGTGTATGGTATAGAGTGTAGGGTATAGAGTGTAGGGTGTAGAGTGTAGGGTATAGAGTGTAGGGTATAGAGTGTAGGGTATAGAGTGTAGGGAATAGAGTGTGGAGTGTAAGGTATAGAGTGTAGAGTATAGGGTATAGAGTGTAGGGTATAGATTGTAGAGTGTAGGGATTAGAGTGTAGGGTATAGAGTGTAGGGTGTAGAGTGTAGGGTATAGAGTGTAGAGTGTAGGGTATAGAGTGTATGGTATAGAGTGTAGGGTATAGAGTGTAGGGTGTAGAGTGTAGGGTATAGAGTGTAGGGTATAGAGTGTAGGGTATAGAGTGTAGGGTATAGAGTGTAGGGAATCGAATGTAGAGTGTAAGGTATAGAGTGTAGAGTGTAGGGTATAGAGTGTAGGGTATAGACTGTAGGGTATAGAGTGTAGGGTATAGATTGTAGGCTATAGAGTGTAGGGTATAGAGTGTAGGGTATAGAGTGTAGGGTATAGAGTGTAGGGTATAGAGTGTAGGGTATAGAGTGTAGAGTGTAGGGTATAGTGTGTAGGGTATAGAGTGCAGGGTGTAGAGTGTAGGGTATAGAGTGTAGGGTATAGAGTGTAGAGTGTAGGGTATAGAGTGTATGCTATAGAGTGTATGGTGTAGAGTGTATGGTATAGAGTGTAGGGTATAGAGTGTAGAGTGTAGGGTATAGAGTGTAGGGTATAGAGTGTAGGGTATAGAGTGTATGTTATAGAGTGTAGGGTATAGAGTGTAGAGTGTAGGGTATAGAGTTTAGAGTGTAGGGTATAGAGTGTAGGGTATAGAGTGTAAGGTATAGAGTGTAGGGTGTAGAGTGTAGGGTATAGATTGTAGGGTATAGAGTGTAGGGTATAGAGTGTACGGTATAGAGTGTAGGGTATGGAGTGTATGGTATAGAGTGTAGGGTATAGAGTGTAGGGTATAGAGTGTAGGGTATAAAGTGTAGAGTGTAGGGTATAGCGTGTAGAGTGTAGGGTATAGAGTGTAGGGTATAGAGTGTAGGGTATAGAGTGTAGGGTATAGAGTGTAGAGTGTAGGGTATAGAGTGTATGGTATAGAGTGTAGGGTATAGAGTGTAGGGTGTAGAGTGTTGGGTATAGAGTGTAGGGTATAGAGTGTAGGGTATAGAGTGTAGGGTATAGAGGGTAGGGAATAGAGTGTAGAGTGTAAGGTATAGAGTGTAGAGTGTAGGGTATAGAGTGTAGGGTATAGAGTGTAGGGTATAGAGTGTAGAGTGTAGGGTATAGAGTGTAGAGTGTAGGGTATAGAGTGTAGGGTATAGAGTGTAGGGTATAGAGTGTAGGGTAGAGTGTGTAGAGTGTAGGGTATAGAGTGTAGGGTATAGAGTGTAGGGTATAGAGTGTAGAGTGTAGGGATTAGAGTGTAGGGTATAGAGTGTAGGGTGTAGAGTGTAGGGTATAGAGTGTAGAGTGTAGTGTATAGAGTGTATGGTATAGAGTGTAGGGTGTAGAGTGTAGGGTATAGAGTGTAGGGTATAGAGTGTAGAGTGTAGGGTATAGAGTGTAGGGTATAGAGTGTAGGGTATAGAGTGTATGTTATAGAGTGTAGGGTATAGAGTGTAGGGTAGAGAGTGTAGAGTGTAGGGTATAGAGTGTAGGGTATAGAGTGTAGGGTATAGATTGTAGAGTGTAGGCTATAGAGTGTAGGGTATAGAGTGTAGGGTATAGAGTGTATGTTATAGAGTGTAGGGTATAGAGTGTAGGGTAGAGAGTGTAGAGTGTAGGGTATAGAGTGTAGGGTATAGAGTGTAGGGTATAGATTGTAGAGTGTAGGCTATAGAGTGTAGGGTATAGAGTGTAGAGTGTCGGGATTAGAGTGTAGGGTATAGAGTGTGGGATGTAGAGTGTAGGGTATAGAGTGTAGAGTGTAGGATATAGAGTGTATGGTATAGAGTGTAGGGTATAGAGTGTAGGGTGTAGAGTGTAGGGTATAGAGTGTAGGGAATAGAGTGTAGGGTATAGAGTGTAGGGTATAGAGTGTAGGGTGTAGAGTGTAGGGTATAGAGTGTATGGTATAGAGTGTAGGGTATAGAATGTATGGTATAGAGTGTAGAGTGTAGGATATAGAGTGTGGGGTATAGAGTGTAGAGTGTAGGGTATAGAGTGTAGGGTATAGAGTGTAGGGTATAGAGTGTAGAGTGTAGGGATTAGAGTGTAGGGTATAGAGTGTAGGGTATAGAGTGTAGAGTGTAGGGTAGAGAGTGTAGGATATAGAGTGTAGAGTGTAGGGTATAGAGTGTAGGGTATAGAGTGTAGGGTATAGAGTGTGTGGTATAGAGTGTAGAGTGTAGGGTATAGAGTGTAGGGTATAGAGTGTAGGGTATAGAGTGTAGAGTGTAGGGTATAGAGTGTAGGGTATAGAGTGTAGGGTATAGAGTGTAGGGCATAGAGTGTAGGGTATAGAGTGTAGGGTGTAGAGTGTAGGATATAGAGTGTAGGGTATAGAGTGTAGAGTGTAGGGTATAGAGTGTAGGGTATAGAGTGTAGGGTATAGAGTGTAGGGTATAGAGTGTAGGGTATAGAGTGTAGAGTGTCGGGTATAGAGTGTAGGGTATAGAGTGTAGGGTATAGAGTGTAGGGTATAGAGTGTAGAGTGTAGGGTATAGAGTGTAGAGTGTAGGGTATAGAGTGTATGGTATAGAGTGTAGGGTATAGAGTGTAGGGTGTAGAGCGTTGGGTATAGAGTGTAGGGTATAGAGTGTAGGGTATAGAGTGTAGGGTATAGAGTGTAGGGATAGAGTGTAGAGTGTAAGGTATAGAGTGTAGAGTGTAGGGTATAGAGTGTAGGGTATAGAGTGTAGAGTGTAGGGATTAGAGTGTAGGGTATAGAGTGTAGGGTATAGTGTGTAGGGTATAGAGTGTAGAGTGTAGGGTATAGAGTGTAGAGTGTAGGGTATAGAGTGTAGGGTATAGAGTGTAGGGTATAGAGTGTAGGGCATAGAGTGTAGGGTATAGAGTGTAGGGTATAGAGTGTAGAGTGTAGGGTATAGAGTGTAGGGTATAGAGTGTAGGGTATAGAGTGTAGAGTGTAGGGTATAGAGTGTAGGGTATAGAGTGTAGGGTATAGAGTGTAGGGTATAGAGTGTAGGGCATAGAGTGTAGGGTATAGAGTGTAGGGTATAGAGTGTAGAGTGTAGGGTATAGAGTGTAGGGTATAGAGTGTAGGGTATAGAGTGTAGAGTGTAGGGCATAGAGTGTAGAGTGTAGGGTATAGAGTGTAGGGTATAGAGTGTAGGGTGTAGAGTGTAGGGCATAGAGTGTAGCGTGTAGGGTATAGAGTGTATGGTATAGAGTGTAGAGTATAGAGTGTAGGGTGTAGAGTGTAGGGTATAGAGTGTAGGGTATAGAGTGTAGGGTATAGAGTGTAGGGAATAGAGTGTTGAGTGTAAGGTACAGAGTGTAGAGTGTAGGGCATAGAGTGTAGAGTGTAGGGTATAGAGTGTAGGGTATAGAGTGTAGGGTATAGAGTGTAGGGTATACAGTGTAGGGTATAGAGTGTAGAGTGTAGGGTATAGAGTGTAGAGTGTAGGGTATAGAGTGTAGAGTGTAGGGCATAGAGTGTAGATTGTAGGGTATAGAGTGTAGGGTATAGAGTGTAGGGTATAGAGTGTAGGGTATAGAGTGTAGAGTGTAGGGTATAGAGTGTAGAGTGTAGGGTATAGAGTGTAGGGTACAGAGTAAAGGGTATAGAGTGTAGGGTAGAGAGTGTAGAGTGTAGGGTATAGAGTGTAGGGTATAGAGTGTAGGGTATAGAGTGTAGAGTGTAGGGATTAGAGTGTAGGGTATAGAGTGTAGGGTGTGGAGTGTAGGGTATAGAGTGTAGAGTGTAGGGTATAGAGTGTATGGTATAGAGTGTAGGGTATAGAGTGTAGGGTGTAGAGTGTAGGGTATAGAGTGTAGGGTATAGAGTGTAGGGTATAGAGTGTAGGGTATAGAGTGTAGGGAATAGAGTGTAGAGTGTAAGGTATAGAGTGTAGAGTGTAGGGTATAGAGTTTAAGGTATAGAGTGTAGAGTGTAGGGATTAGAGTGTAGGGTATAGAGTGTAGGGTGTAGAGTGTAGGGCATAGAGTGTAGAGTGTAGGTTATAGAGTGTATGGTATAGAGTGTAGAGTATAGAGTGTAGGGTGTAGAGTGTAGGGTATAGAGTGTAGTGTATAGAGTGTAGGGTATAGAGTGTAGGGAATAGAGTGTAGAGTGTAAGGTATAGAGTGTAGAGTGTAGGGTATAGAGTGTAGTGTATAGAGTGTAGAGTGTAGGGATTAGAGTGTAGGGTATAGAGTGTAGGGTATAGTGTGTAGGGTATAGAGTGTAGAGTGTAGGGTATAGAGTGTAGAGTGTAGGGTATAGAGTGTAGGGTATAGAGTGTAGGGTATAGAGTGTAGGGCATAGAGTGAAGGGTATAGAGTGTAGGGTATAGAGTGTAGAGTGTAGGGTATAGAGTGTAGGGTATAGAGTGTAGGGTATAGAGTGTAGAGTGTAGGGTATAGAGTGTAGGGTATAGAGTGTAGGGTATAGAGTGTAGGGCATAGAGTGTAGGGTATAGAGTGTAGGGTATAGAGTGTAGGGTGTAGAGTGTAGGGTATTGATTTTAGGGTATAGAGTGTAGGGTATAGAGTGTAGAGTGTAGGGCATAGAGTGTAGAGTGTAGGGTATAGAGTGTAGAATATAGAGTGTAGGGTAGAGAGTGTAGGGTAGAGAGTGTAGAGTGTAGGGATTAGAGTGTAGGGTATAGAGTGTAGGGTGTAGAGTGTAGGGCATAGAGTGTAGAGTGTAGGGTATAGAGTGTATGGTATAGAGTGTAGAGTATAGAGTGTAGGGTGTAGAGTGTAGGGTATAGAGTGTAGGGTATAGAGTGTAGGGTATAGAGTGTAGGGAATAGAGTGTAGAGTGTAAGGTATAGAGTGTAGAGTGTAGGGTATAGAGTGTAGTGTATAGAGTGTAGAGTGTAGGGATTAGAGTGTAGGGTATAGAGTGTAGGGTATAGTGTGTAGGGTATAGAGTGTAGAGTGTAGGGTATAGAGTGTAGAGTGTAGGGTATAGAGTGTAGGGTATAGAGTGTAGGGTATAGAGTGTAGGGCATAGAGTGAAGGGTATAGAGTGTAGGGTATAGAGTGTAGAGTGTAGGGTATAGAGTGTAGGGTATAGAGTGTAGGGTATAGAGTGTAGAGTGTAGGGTATAGAGTGTAGGGTATAGAGTGTAGGGTATAGAGTGTAGGGCATAGAGTGTAGGGTATAGAGTGTAGGGTATAGAGTGTAGGGTGTAGAGTGTAGGGTATAGATTTTAGGGTATAGAGTGTAGGGTATAGAGTGTAGAGTGTAGGGCATAGAGTGTAGAGTGTAGGGTATAGAGTGTAGAATATAGAGTGTAGGGTAGAGAGTGTAGGGTAGAGAGTGTAGAGTGTAGGGATTAGAGTGTAGGGTATAGAGTGTAGGGTGTAGAGTGTAGGGCATAGAGTGTAGAGTGTAGGGTATAGAGTGTATGGTATAGAGTGTAGAGTATAGAGTGTAGGGTGTAGAGTGTAGGGTATAGAGTGTAGGGTATAGAGTGTAGGGTATAGAGTGTAGGGAATAGAGTGTTGAGTGTAAGGTACAGAGTGTAGAGTGTAGGGCATAGAGTGTAGAGTGTAGGGTATAGAGTGTAGGGTATAGAGTGCAGGGTATAGAGTGTAGGGTATACAGTGTAGGGTATAGAGTGTAGAGTGTAGGGTATAGAGTGTAGAGTGTAGGGTATAGAGTGTAGAGTGTAGGGCATAGAGTGTAGATTGTAGGGTATAGAGTGTAGGGTATAGAGTGTAGGGTATAGAGTGTAGGGTATAGAGTGTAGAGTGTAGGGTATAGAGTGTAGAGTGTAGGGTATAGAGTGTAGGGTACAGAGTGTAAGGTATAGAGTGTAGGGTAGAGAGTGTAGAGTGTAGGGTATAGAGTGTAGGGTATAGAGTGTAGGGTATAGAGTGTAGAGTGTAGGGATTAGAGTGTAGGGTATGGAGTGTAGGGTATAGAGTGTAGAGTGTAGGGTATAGAGTGTATGGTATAGAGTGTAGGGTATAGAGTGTAGGGTGTAGAGTGTAGGGTATAGAGTGTAGGGTATAGAGTGTAGGGTATAGAGTGTAGGGTATAGAGTGTAGGGAATAGAGTGTAGAGTGTAAGGTATAGAGTGTAGAGTGTAGGGTATAGAGTGTAAGGTATAGAGTGTAGAGTGTAGGGATTAGAGTGTAGGGTATAGAGTGTAGGGTGTAGAGTGTAGGGTATAGAGTGTAGAGTGTAGGGTATAGAGTGTATGGTATAGAGTGTAGGGTATAGAGTGTAGGGTGTAGAGTGTAGGGTATAGAGTGTAGGGTATAGAGTGTAGGGTATAGAGTGTAGGGTATAGAGTGTAGGGAATAGAGTGTGGAGTGTAAGGTATAGAGTGTAGAGTGTAGGGTATAGAGTGTAGGGCATAGACTGTAGGGTATAGAGTGTAGGGTATAGAGTGTAGGGTATAGATTGTAGCGTGTAGGCTATAAAGTGTAGGGTATACAGTGTAGAGTGTAGGGTATAGAGTGTGGGGTATAGAGTGTAGGGTATAGAGTGTAGGGTATAGAGTGTAGAGTGTAGGGTATAGTGTGTAGGGTATAGAGTGCAGGGTGTAGAGTGTAGGGTATAGAGTGTAGGGTATAGAGTGTAGAGTGTAGGGTATAGAGTGTTTGCTATAGAGTGTATGGTGTAGAGTGTATGGTATAGAGTGTAGGGTATAGAGTGTTGAGTGTATGGTATAGAGTGTAGAGTGTAGAGTGTAGGGTATAGAGTGTATGTTATAGAGTGTAGGGTATAGAGTGTAGGGTAGAGAGTGTAGAGTGTAGGGTATAGAGTGTAGGGTATAGAGTGTAGGGTATAGAGTGTAGAGTGTAGGGATTAGAGTGTAGGGTATAGAGTGTAGTGTGTAGAGTGTAGGGTATAGAGTGTAGAGTGTAGGGTATAGAGTGTATGGTATAGAGTGTAGGGTATAGAGTGTAGGGTGTAGAGTGTAGGGTATAGAGTGTAGGGTATAGAGTGTAGGGTATAGAGTGTAGGGAATAGAGTGTAGAGTGTAAGGTATAGAGTGTAGAGTATAGGGTATAAAGTGTAGGGTATAGAGTGTAGAGTGCAGGGATTAGAGTGTAGGGTATAGAGTGTAGGGTGTAGAGTGTAGGGTATAGAGTGTAGAGTGTAGGGTATAGAGTGTATGGTATAGAGTGTAGGGTATAGAGTGTAGGGTGTAGAGTGTAGGGTATAGAGTGTAGGGTATAGAGTGTAGGGTATAGAGTGTAAGGTATAGAGTGTAGGGAATAGAGTGTAGAGTGTAAAGTATAGAGTGTAGAGTGTAGGGTATAGAGTGTAGGGTATAGACTGTAGGGTATAGAGTGTAGGGTATAGATTGTAGGCTATAGAGTGTAGGGTATAGAGTGTAGGGTATAGAGTGTAGGGTATAGAGTGTAGGGTATAGAGTGTAGAGTGTAGGGTATAGTGTGTAGGGTATAGAGTGCAGGGTGTAGAGTGTAGGGTATAGAGTGTAGGGTATAGAATGTAGAGTGTAGGGTATAGAGTGTATGCTATAGAGTGTATGGTGTAGAGTGTATGGTATAGAGTGTAGGGTATAGAGTGTAGAGTGTAGGGTATAGAGTGTAGGGTATAGAGTGTAGGGTATAGAGTGTATGTTATAGAGTGTAGGGTATAGAGTGTAGAGTGTAGGGTATAGAATGTAGAGTGTAGGGTATAGAGTGTAGGGTATAGAGTGTAGGGTATAGAGTGTAGGGTGTAGAGTGTAGGGTATAGAGTGTAGGGTATAGAGTGTAGAGTGCAGGGTATAGAGTTTAGAGTGTAGGGTATAGAGTGTAGGGTATAGAGTGTAAGGTATAGAGTGTAGGGTGTAGAGTGTAGGGTATAGAGTGTAGGGTATAGAGTGTAGGGTATAGAGTGTACGGTATAGAGTGTAGGGTACAGAGTGTATAGTATAGAGTGTAGGGTATAGAGTGTAGGGTATAGAGTGTATGGTATAGAGTGTAGGGTATAGAGTATATGTTATAGAGTGTAGGGTATAGAGTGTAGAGTGTAGGGTATAGAGTGTAGAGTGTAGAGTGTAGGGTATAGAGTGTAGAGTGTAGGGTATAGAGTGTAGAGTGTAGGGTATAGAGTATAGAGTGTAGGGTATAGAGTGTAAGGTGTAGAGTGTAGGGTATAGAGTGTAGGGTATAGAGTGTAGGGTATAGAGTGTAGGGTATAGAGTGTAGGGTATAGAGTGTAGAGTGTAGGGTATAGAGTTTAGAGTGTAGGGTATAGAGTGTAGGGTATAGAGTGTAAGGTATAGAGTGTAGGGTGTAGAGTGTAGGGTATAGAGTGTAGGGTATAGAGTGTAGGGTATAGAGTGTACGGTATAGAGTGTAGGGTATAGAGTGTATGGTATAGAGTGTAGGGTATAGAGTGTAGGGTATAGAGTGTATGGTATAGATTGTAGGGTATAGAGTGTAGGGTGTAGCGTGTATGTGATAGAGTGTAGGGTATAGAGTGTAGGGTATAGAGTTTAGAGTGTAGGGTATAGAGAGTAGGGTATAGAGTGTAAGGTATAGAGTGTAGGGTGTAGAGTGTAGGGTATAGAGTGTAGGGCATAGGGTGTAGGGTATAGAGTGTAGGGTATAGAGTGTAGAGTGTAGGGTATAGAGTGTAGGGTATAGAGTGTAGGGTATAGAGTGTAGAGTGTAGGGTATAGAGTGTAGGGTATTGAGTGTAGGGTATAGAGTGTAGGGTATAGAGTGTAGGGTATAGAGTGTAGAGTGTAGGGTATAGAGTGTAGAGTGTAGGGTATAGAGTGTAGGGTATATAGTGTAGAGTGTAGGGTATAGAGTGTAGGGTATAGAGTGTAGGGTATAGAGTGTAGGGTATAGAGTGCAGGGTATAGAGTGTAGAGTGTAGGGTATAGAGTGTAGAGTGTAGGGTATAGAGTGTAGGGTATAGAGTGTAGGGTATAGAGTGTAGGGTATAGAGTGTAGAGTGTAGGGTATAGAGTGTAGGGTATAGAGTGTAGGGAGTAGAGTGTAGGGTATAGAGTGTAGGGTTCAGAGTGTAGGGTATAGAGTGTAGGGTATAGAGTGTAGGGCATAGAGTGTAGGGTATAGAGTGTAGGGCATAGAGTGTAGGGTATAGAGTGTAGGGTATAGAGTGTAGGGTGTAGAGTGTAGGGTATAGATTTTAGGGTATACAGTGTAGGGTATAGAGTGTAGAGTGTAGGGCATAGAGTGTAGAGTGTAGGGTATAGAGTGTAGAATATAGAGTGTAGGGTAGAGAGTGTAGGGTAGAGAGTGTAGAGTGTAGGGATTAGAGTGTAGGGTATAGAGTGTAGGGTGTAGAGTGTAGGGTATAGAGTGTAAGGTATAGAGTGTAGGGTGTAGAGTGTAGGGTATAGAGTGTAGGGTATAGAGTGTAGGGTATAGAGTGTACGGTATAGAGTGTAGGGTATAGAGTGTATGGTATAGAGTGTAGGGTATAGAGTGTAGGGTATAGAGTGTATGGTATAGATTGTAGGGTATAGAGTGTAGGGTGTAGCGTGTATGTTATAGAGTGTAGGGTATAGAGTGTAGGGTATAGAGTTTAGAGTGTAGGGTATAGAGAGTAGGGTATAGAGTGTAAGGTATAGAGTGTAGGGTGTAGAGTGTAGGGTATAGAGTGTAGGGCATAGGGTGTAGGGCATAGAGTGTAGGGTATAGAGTGTAGAGTGTAGGGTATAGAGTGTAGGGTATAGAGTGTAGGGTATAGAGTGTAGAGTGTAGGGTATAGAGTGTAGGGTATTGAGTGTAGGGTATAGAGTGTAGGGTATAGAGTGTAGAGTGTAGGGTATAGAGTGTAGAGTGTAGGGTATAGAGTGTAGGGTATATAGTGTAGAGTGTAGGGTATAGAGTGTAGGGTATAGAGTGTAGGGTATAGAGTGTATGGTATAGAGTGTAGAGTATAGAGTGTAGGGTGTAGAGTGTAGGGTATAGAGTGTAGGGTATAGAGTGTAGGGTATAGAGTGTAGGGAATAGAGTGTTGAGTGTAAGGTACAGAGTGTAGAGTGTAGGGCATAGAGTGTAGAGTGTAGGGTATAGAGTGTAGGGTATAGAGTGCAGGGTATAGAGTGTAGGGTATACAGTGTAGGGTATAGAGTGTAGAGTGTAGGGTATAGAGTGTAGAGTGTAGGGTATAGAGTGTAGAGTGTAGGGCATAGAGTGTAGATTGTAGGGTATAGAGTGTAGGGTATAGAGTGTAGGGTATAGAGTGTAGGGTATAGAGTGTAGAGTGTCGGGTATAGAGTGTAGAGTGTAGGGTATAGAGTGTAGGGTACAGAGTGTAAGGTATAGAGTGTAGGGTAGAGAGAGTAGAGTGTAGGGTATAGAGTGTAGGGTATAGAGTGTAGGGTATAGAGTGTAGAGTGTAGGGATTAGAGTGTAGGGTATAGAGTGTAGGGTGTGGAGTGTAGGGTATAGAGTGTAGAGTGTAAGGTATAGAGTGTATGGTATAGAGTGTAGGGTATAGAGTGTAGGGTGTAGAGTGTAGGGTATAGAGTGTAGGGTATAGAGTGTAGGGTATAGAGTGTAGGGAATAGAGTGTAGAGTGTAAGGTATAGAGTGTAGAGTGTAGGGTATAGAGTGTAAGGTATAGAGTGTAGAGTGTAGGGATTAGAGTGTAGAGTGTAGGGTATAGAGTGTAGAGTGTAGGGTATAGAGTGTATGGTATAGAGTGTAGGGTATTGAGTGTAGGGTGTAGAGTGTTGGGTATAGAGTGTAGGGTATAGAGTGTAGGGTATAGAGTGTAGGGTATAGAGTGTAGGGAATAGAGTGTAGAGTGTAAGGTATAGAGTGTAGAGTGTAGGGTATAGAGTGTAGGGTATAGAGTGTAGAGTGTAGGGATTAGAGTGTAGGGTATAGAGTGTAGGGTATAGTGTGTAGGGTATAGAGTGTAGAGTGTAGGGTATAGAGTGGAGAGTGTAGGGTATAGAGTGTAGGGTATAGAGTGTAGGGTATAGAGTGTAGGGCATAGAGTGTAGGGTATAGAGTGTAGGGTATAGAGTGTAGAGTGTAGGGTATAGAGTGTAGGGTATAGAGTGTAGGGTATAGAGTGTAGAGTGTAGGGTATAGAGTGTAGGGTATAGAGTGTAGGGTATAGAGTGTAGGGTATAGAGTGTAGGGCATAGAGTGTAGGGTATAGAGTGTAGGGTATAGAGTGTAGAGTGTAGGGTATAGAGTGTAGGGTATAGAGTGTAGGGTATAGAGTGTAGAGTGTAGGGCATAGAGTGTAGAGTGTAGGGTATAGAGTGTAGGGTATAGAGTGTAGGGTAGAGAGTGTAGGGTAGAGAGTGTAGAGTGTAGGGATTAGAGTGTAGGGTATAGAGTGTAACATAGTAACATAGTAACATAGTTAGTAAGGCCGAAAAAAGACATTTGTCCATCCAGTTCAGCCTATATTCCATCATAATAAATACCCAGATCTACGTCCTTCTACATAACCTAATAATTGTATGATACAATATTGTTCTGCTCCAGGAAGACATCCAGGCCTCTCTTGAACCCCTCGACTGAGTTCGCCATCACCACCTCCTCAGGCAAGCAATTCCAGATTCTCACTGCCCTAACAGTAAAGAATCCTCTTCTATGTTGGTGAAAAAACCTTCTCTCCTCCAGACGCAAAGAATGCCCCCTTGTGCCCGTCACCTTCCTTGGTATAAACAGATCCTCAGCGAGATATTTGTATTGTCCCCTTATATACTTATAGGGTAGGGTGTAGAGTGTAGGGTGTAGAGTGTAGGGCATAGAGTGTAGAGTGTAGGGTATAGAGTGTATGGTATAGAGTGTAGAGTATAGAGTGTAGGGTGTAGAGTGTAGGGTATAGAGTGTAGGGTATAGAGTGTAGGGTATAGAGTGTAGGGAATAGAGTGTTGAGTGTAAGGTACAGAGTGTAGAGTGTAGGGCATAGAGTGTAGAGTGTAGGGTATAGAGTGTAGGGTATAGAGTGTAGGGTATAGAGTGTAGGGTATACAGTGTAGGGTATAGAGTGTAGAGTGTAGGGTATAGAGTGTAGAGTGTAGGGTATAGAGTGTAGAGTGTAGGGCATAGAGTGTAGATTGTAGGGTATAGAGTGTAGGGTATAGAGTGTAGGGTATAGAGTGTAGGGTATAGAGTGTAGAGTGTAGGGTAGAGAGTGTAGAGTGTAGGGTATAGAGTGTAGGGTATAGAGTGTAGGGTATAGAGTGTAGAGTGTAGGGATTAGAGTGTAGGGTATAGAGTGTAGGGTGTGGAGTGTAGGGTATAGAGTGTAGAGTGTAGGGTATAGAGTGTAGGGTATAGAGTGTAGGGTATAGAGTGTAGGGTATAGAGTGTAGGGAATAGAGTGTAGAGTGTAAGGTATAGAGTGTAGAGTATAGGGTATAGAGTGTAGGGTATAGAGTGTAGGGTATAGAGTGTAGGGTATAGAGTGTAGGGTATAGAGTGTAGGGAATAGAGTGTAGAGTGTAAGGTATAGAGTGTAGAGTGTAGGGTATAGAGTGTAAGGTATAGAGTGTAGAGTGTAGGGATTAGAGTGTAGGGTATAGAGTGTAGGGTGTAGAGTGTAGGGCATAGAGTGTAGAGTGTAGGGTATAGAGTGTATGGTATAGAGTGTAGAGTATAGAGTGTAGGGTGTAGAGTGTAGGGTATAGAGTGTAGGGTATAGAGTGTATGCTATAGAGTGTATGGTGTAGAGTGTATGGTATAGAGTGTAGGGTATACAGTGTAGAGTGTATGGTATAGAGCGTAGGGTGTAGAGTGTAGGGTATAGAGTGTATGTTATAGAGTGTAGGGTATAGAGTGTAGGGTAGAGAGTGTAGAGTGTAGGGTATAGAGTGTAGGGTATAGAGTGTAGGGTATAGAGTGTAGAGTGTAGGGATTAGAGTGTAGGGTATAGAGTGTAGTGTGTAGAATGTAGGGTATAGAGTGTAGAGTGTAGGGTATAGAGTGTATGGTATAGAGTGTAGGGTATAGAGTGTAGGGTGTAGAGTGTAGGGTATAGAGTGTAGGGTATAGAGTGTAGGGTATAGAGTGTAGGGAATAGAGTGTAGAGTGTAAGGTATAGAGTGTAGAGTATAGGGTATAGAGTGTAGGGTATAGAGTGTAGAGTGTAGGGATTAGAGTGTAGGGTATAGAGTGTAGGGTGTAGAGTGTAGGGTATAGAGTGTAGAGTGTAGGGTATAGAGTGTATGGTATAGAGTGTAGGGTATAGAGTGTAGGGTGTAGAGTGTAGGGTATAGAGTGTAGGGTATAGAGTGTAGGGTATAGAGTGTAGGGTATAGAGTGTAGGGAATCGAGTGTAGAGTGTAAGGTATAGAGTGTAGAGTGTAGGGTATAGAGTGTAGGGTATAGACTGTAGGGTATAGAGTGTAGGGTATAGATTGTAGGCTATAGAGTGTAGGGTATAGAGTGTAGGGTATAGAGTGTAGGGTATAGAGTGTAGGGTATAGAGTGTAGAGTGTAGGGTATAGTGTGTAGGGTATAGAGTGCAGGGTGTAGAGTGTAGGGTATAGAGTGTAGGGTATAGAGTGTAGAGTGTAGGGTATAGAGTGTATGCTATAGAGTGTATGGTGTAGAGTGTATGGTATAGAGTGTAGGGTATAGAGTGTAGAGTGTAGGGTATAGAGTGTAGGGTATAGAGTGTAGGGTATAGAGTGTATGTTATAGAGTGTAGGGTATAGAGTGTAGAGTGTAGGGTATAGAGTTTAGAGTGTAGGGTATAGAGTGTAGGGTATAGAGTGTAAGGTATAGAGTGTAGGGTGTAGAGTGTAGGGTATAGATTGTAGGGTATAGAGTGTAGGGTATAGAGTGTACGGTATAGAGTGTAAGGTATGGAGTGTATGGTATAGAGTGTAGGGTATAGAGTGTAGGGTATAGAGTGTAGGGTATAAAGTGTAGAGTGTAGGGTATAGCGTGTAGAGTGTAGGGTATAGAGTGTAGGGTATAGAGTGTAGGGTATAGAGTGTAGGGTATAGAGTGTAGAGTGTAGGGTATAGAGTGTATGGTATAGAGTGTAGGGTATAGAGTTTAGGGTGTAGAGTGTTGGGTATAGAGTGTAGGGTATAGAGTGTAGGGTATAGAGTGTAGGGTATAGAGTGTAGGGAATAGAGTGTAGAGTGTAGGGTATAGAGTGTAGAGTGTAGGGTATAGAGTGTAGGGTATAGAGTGTAGGGTATAGAGTGTAGGGTAGAGTGTGTAGAGTGTAGGGTATAGAGTGTAGGGTATAGAGTGTAGGGTATAGAGTGTAGAGTGTAGGGATTAGAGTGTAGGGTATAGAGTGTAGGGTGTAGAGTGTAGGGTATAGAGTGTAGGGTATAGAGTGTAGGGTATAGAGTGTAGAGTGTAGGGTATAGAGTGTAGAGTGTAGGGTATAGAGTGTAGGGTATAGAGTGTAGGGTATAGAGTGTAGAGTGTAGGGTATAGAGTGTAGAGTGTAGGGTATAGAGTGTAGGGTATAGAGTGTAGGGTATAGAGTGTAGAGTAGAGTGTGTAGAGTGTAGGGTATAGAGTGTAGGGTATAGAGTGTAGAGTGTAGGGATTAGAGTGTAGGGTATAGAGTGTAGGGTGTAGAGTGTAGGGTATAGAGTGTAGAGTGTAGTGTATAGAGTGTATGGTATAGAGTGTAGGGTGTAGAGTGTAGGGTATAGAGTGTAGGGTATAGAGTGTAGGGTATAGAGTGTAGGGAATAGAGTGTAGAGTGTAAGGTATAGAGTGTAGAGTGTAGGGTATAGAGTGTAGGGTATAGAGTGTAGAGTGAAGGGATTAGAGTGTAGGGTATAGAGTGTAGAGTGTAGGGTATAGAGTGTAGAGTGTAGGGTATAGAGTTTATGGTATAGAGTGTAGGGTATAGAGTGTAGGGTGTAGAGTGTAGGGTATAGAGTGTAGGGTATAGAGTGTAGGGTATAGAGTGTAGGGTATAGAGTGTAGGGAATAGAGTGTAGAGTGTAAGGTATAGAGTGTAGAGTGTAGGGTATAGAGTGTAGGGTATAGACTGTAGGGTATAGAGTGTAGGGTATAGAGTGTAGGGTATAGATTGTAGAGTGTAGGCTATAGAGTGTAGGGTATAGAGTGTAGAGTGTAGGGTATAGAGTGTAGGGTATAGAGTGTAGGGTATAGAGTGTAGGGTATAGAGTGTAGAGTGTAGGGTATAGTGTGTAGGGTATAGAGTGCAGGGTGTAGAGTGTAGGGTATAGAGTGTAGGGTATAGAGTGTAGAGTGTAGGGTATAGAGTGTACGCAATAGAGTGTATGGTGTAGAGTGTATGGTATAGAGTGTAGGGTATAGATTGTAGAGTGTATGGTATAGAGTGTAGGGTATAGAGTGTAGGGTATAGAGTGTATGTTATAGAGTGTAGGGTATAGAGTGTAGGGTAGAGAGTGTAGAGTGTAGGGTATAGAGTGTAGGGTATAGAGTGTAGGGTATAGATTGTAGAGTGTAGGCTATAGAGTGTAGGGTATAGAGTGTAGAGTGTCGGGATTAGAGTGTAGGGTATAGAGTGTGGGATGTAGAGTGTAGGGTATAGAGTGTAGAGTGTAGGATATAGAGTGTATGGTATAGAGTGTAGGGTATAGAGTGTAGGGTGTAGAGTGTAGGGTATAGAGTGTAGGGAATAGAGTGTAGGGTATAGAGTGTAGGGTATAGAGTGTAGGGTGTAGAGTGTAGGGTATAGAGTGTATGGTATAGAGTGTAGGGTATAGAATGTATGGTATAGAGTGTAGAGTGTAGGATATAGCGTGTAGGGTATAGAGTGTAGAGTGTAGGGTATAGAGTGTAGGGTATAGAGTGTAGGGTATAGAGTGTAGAGTGTAGGGATTAGAGTGTAGGGTATAGAGTGTAGGGTATAGAGTGTAGAGTGTAGGGTAGAGAGTGTAGGATATAGAGTGTAGAGTGTAGGGTATAGAGTGTAGGGTATAGAGTGTAGGGTATAGAGTGTAGGGTATAGAGTGTAGAGTGTAGGGTATAGAGTGTAGGGTATAGAGTGTAGGGTATAGAGTGTAGGGTATAGAGTGTAGGGTATAGAGTGTAGGGTATACAGTGTAGGGTATAGAGTGTAGAGTGTAGGGTATAGAGTGTAGAGTGTAGGGTATAGAGTGTAGAGTGTAGGGCATAGAGTGTAGATTCTAGGGTATAGAGTGTAGGGTATAGAGTGTAGGGTATAGAGTGTAGGGTATAGAGTGTAGAGTGTAGGGTAGAGAGTGTAGAGTGTAGGGTATAGAGTGTAGGGTATAGAGTGTAGGGTATAGAGTGTAGAGTGTAGGGATTAGAGTGTAGGGTATAGAGTGTAGGGTGTGGAGTGTAGGGTATAGAGTGTAGAGTGTAGGGTATAGAGTGTAGGGTATAGAGTGTAGGGTATAGAGTGTAGGGTATAGAGTGTAGGGAATAGAGTGTAGAGTGTAAGGTATAGAGTGTAGAGTATAGGGTATAGAGTGTAGGGTATAGAGTGTAGGGTATAGAGTGTAGGGTATAGAGTGTAGGGTATAGAGTGTAGGGAATAGAGTGTAGAGTGTAAGGTATAGAGTGTAGAGTGTAGGGTATAGAGTGTAAGGTATAGAGTGTAGAGTGTAGGGATTAGAGTGTAGGGTATAGAGTGTAGGGTGTAGAGTGTAGGGCATAGAGTGTAGAGTGTAGGGTATAGAGTGTATGGTATAGAGTGTAGAGTATAGAGTGTAGGGTGTAGAGTGTAGGGTATAGAGTGTAGGGTATAGAGTGTAGGGTATAGAGTGTAGGGAATAGAGTGTAGAGTGTAAGGTATAGAGTGTAGAGTGTAGGGTATAGAGTGTAGGGTATAGAGTGTAGGGTATAGAGTGTAGAGTGTAGGGATTAGAGTGTAGGGTATAGAGTGTAGGGTATAGTGTGTAGGGTATAGAGTGTAGAGTGTAGGGTATAGAGTGTAGAGTGTAGGGTATAGAGTGTAGGGTATAGAGTGTAGAGTGTAGGGTATAGAGTGTATGCTATAGAGTGTATGGTGTAGAGTGTATGGTATAGAGTGTAGGGTATACAGTGTAGAGTGTATGGTATAGAGCGTAGGGTGTAGAGTGTAGGGTATAGAGTGTATGTTATAGAGTGTAGGGTATAGAGTGTAGGGTAGAGAGTGTAGAGTGTAGGGTATAGAGTGTAAGGTATAGAGTGTAGGGTATAGAGTGTAGAGTGTAGGGATTAGAGTGTAGGGTATAGAGTGTAGTGTGTAGAATGTAGGGTATAGAGTGTAGAGTGTAGGGTATAGAGTGTATGGTATAGAGTGTAGGGTATAGAGTGTAGGGTGTAGAGTGTAGGGTATAGAGTGTAGGGTATAGAGTGTAGGGTATAGAGTGTAGGGAATAGAGTGTGGAGTGTAAGGTATAGAGTGTAGAGTATAGGGTATAGAGTGTAGGGTATAGATTGTAGAGTGTAGGGATTAGAGTGTAGGGTATAGAGTGTAGGGTGTAGAGTGTAGGGTATAGAGTGTAGAGTGTAGGGTATAGAGTGTATGGTATAGAGTGTAGGGTATAGAGTGTAGGGTGTAGAGTGTAGGGTATAGAGTGTAGGGTATAGAGTGTAGGGTATAGAGTGTAGGGTATAGAGTGTAGGGAATCGAATGTAGAGTGTAAGGTATAGAGTGTAGAGTGTAGGGTATAGAGTGTAGGGTATAGACTGTAGGGTATAGAGTGTAGGGTATAGATTGTAGGCTATAGAGTGTAGGGTATAGAGTGTAGGGTATAGAGTGTAGGGTATAGAGTGTAGGGTATAGAGTGTAGGGTATAGAGTGTAGAGTGTAGGGTATAGTGTGTAGGGTATAGAGTGCAGGGTGTAGAGTGTAGGGTATAGAGTGTAGGGTATAGAGTGTAGAGTGTAGGGTATAGAGTGTATGCTATAGAGTGTATGGTGTAGAGTGTATGGTATAGAGTGTAGGGTATAGAGTGTAGAGTGTAGGGTATAGAGTGTAGGGTATAGAGTGTAGGGTATAGAGTGTATGTTATAGAGTGTAGGGTATAGAGTGTAGAGTGTAGGGTATAGAGTTTAGAGTGTAGGGTATAGAGTGTAGGGTATAGAGTGTAAGGTATAGAGTGTAGGGTGTAGAGTGTAGGGTATAGATTGTAGGGTATAGAGTGTAGGGTATACAGTGTACGGTATAGAGTGTAGGGTATGGAGTGTATGGTATAGAGTGTAGGGTATAGAGTGTAGGGTATAGAGTGTAGGGTATAAAGTGTAGAGTGTAGGGTATAGCGTGTAGAGTGTAGGGTATAGAGTGTAGGGTATAGAGTGTAGGGTATAGAGTGTAGGGTATAGAGTGTAGAGTGTAGGGTATAGAGTGTATGGTATAGAGTGTAGGGTATAGAGTGTAGGGTGTAGAGTGTTGGGTATAGAGTGTAGGGTATAGAGTGTAGGGTATAGAGTGTAGGGTATAGAGTGTAGGGAATAGAGTGTAGAGTGTAAGGTATAGAGTGTAGAGTGTAGGGTATAGAGTGTAGGGTATAGAGTGTAGGGTATAGAGTGTAGAGTGTAGGGTATAGAGTGTAGAGTGTAGGGTATAGAGTGTAGGGTATAGAGTGTAGGGTATAGAGTGTAGGGTAGAGTGTGTAGAGTGTAGGGTATAGAGTGTAGGGTATAGAGTGTAGGGTATAGAGTGTAGAGTGTAGGGATTAGAGTGTAGGGTATAGAGTGTAGGGTGTAGAGTGTAGGGTATAGAGTGTAGAGTGTAGTGTATAGAGTGTATGGTATAGAGTGTAGGGTGTAGAGTGTAGGGTATAGAGTGTAGGGTATAGAGTGTAGGGTATAGAGTGTAGGGAATATAGTGTAGAGTGTAAGGTATAGAGTGTAGAGTGTAGGGTATAGAGTGTAGGGTATAGAGTGTAGAGTGAAGGGATTAGAGTGTAGGGTATAGAGTGTAGGGTGTAGAGTGTAGGGTATAGAGTGTAGAGTGTAGGGTATAGAGTGTATGGTATAGAGTGTAGGGTATAGAGTGTAGGGTGTAGAGTGTAGGGTATAGAGTGTAGGGTATAGAGTGTAGGGTATAGAGTGTAGGGTATAGAGTGTAGGGAATAGAGTGTAGAGTGTAAGGTATAGAGTGTAGAGTGTAGGGTATAGAGTGTAGGGTATAGACTGTAGGGTATAGAGTGTAGGGTATAGAGTGTAGGGTATAGATTGTAGAGTGTAGGCTATAGAGTGTAGGGTATAGAGTGTAGAATGTAGGGTATAGAGTGTAGGGTATAGAGTGTAGGGTATAGAGTGTAGGGTATAGAGTGTAGAGTGTAGGGTATAGTGTGTAGGGTATAGAGTGCAGGGTGTAGAGTGTAGGGTATAGAGTGTAGGGTATAGAGTGTAGAGTGTAGGGTATAGAGTGTAGGGTATAGAGTGTAGGGTATAGAGTGTATGTTATAGAGTGTAGGGTATAGAGTGTAGGGTAGAGAGTGTAGAGTGTAGGGTATAGAGTGTAGGGTATAGAGTGTAGGGTATAGATTGTAGAGTGTAGGCTATAGAGTGTAGGGTATAGAGTGTAGGGTATAGAGTGTATGTTATAGAGTGTAGGGTATAGAGTGTAGGGTAGAGAGTGTAGAGTGTAGGGTATAGAGTGTAGGGTATAGAGTGTAGGGTATAGATTGTAGAGTGTAGGCTATAGAGTGTAGGGTATAGAGTGTAGAGTGTCGGGATTAGAGTGTAGGGTATAGAGTGTGGGATGTAGAGTGTAGGGTATAGAGTGTAGAGTGTAGGATATAGAGTGTATGGTATAGAGTGTAGGGTATAGAGTGTAGGGTGTAGAGTGTAGGGTATAGAGTGTAGGGAATAGAGTGTAGGGTATAGAGTGTAGGGTATAGAGTGTAGGGTGTAGAGTGTAGGGTATAGAGTGTATGGTATAGAGTGTAGGGTATAGAATGTATGGTATAGAGTGTAGAGTGTAGGATATAGAGTGTGGGGTATAGAGTGTAGAGTGTAGGGTATAGAGTGTAGGGTATAGAGTGTAGGGTATAGAGTGTAGAGTGTAGGGATTAGAGTGTAGGGTATAGAGTGTAGGGTATAGAGTGTAGAGTGTAGGGTAGAGAGTGTAGGATATAGAGTGTAGAGTGTAGGGTATAGAGTGTAGGGTATAGAGTGTAGGGTATAGAGTGTAGGGTATAGAGTGTAGAGTGTAGGGTATAGAGTGTAGGGTATAGAGTGTAGGGTATAGAGTGTAGAGTGTAGGGTATAGAGTGTAGGGTATAGAGTGTATGGTATAGAGTGTAGGGTATAGAATGTATGGTATAGAGTGTAGAGTGTAGGATATAGCGTGTAGGGTATAGAGTGTAGAGTGTAGGGTATAGAGTGTAGGGTATAGAGTGTAGGGTATAGAGTGTAGAGTGTAGGGATTAGAGTGTAGGGTATAGAGTGTAGGGTATAGAGTGTAGAGTGTAGGGTAGAGAGTGTAGGATATAGAGTGTAGAGTGTAGGGTATAGAGTGTAGGGTATAGAGTGTAGGGTATAGAGTGTAGGGTATAGAGTGTAGAGTGTAGGGTATAGAGTGTAGGGTATAGAGTGTAGGGTATAGAGTGTAGGGTATAGAGTGTAGGGTATAGAGTGTAGGGTATACAGTGTAGGGTATAGAGTGTAGAGTGTAGGGTATAGAGTGTAGAGTGTAGGGTATAGAGTGTAGAGTGTAGGGCATAGAGTGTAGATTCTAGGGTATAGAGTGTAGGGTATAGAGTGTAGGGTATAGAGTGTAGGGTATAGAGTGTAGAGTGTAGGGTAGAGAGTGTAGAGTGTAGGGTATAGAGTGTAGGGTATAGAGTGTAGGGTATAGAGTGTAGAGTGTAGGGATTAGAGTGTAGGGTATAGAGTGTAGGGTGTGGAGTGTAGGGTATAGAGTGTAGAGTGTAGGGTATAGAGTGTAGGGTATAGAGTGTAGGGTATAGAGTGTAGGGTATAGAGTGTAGGGAATAGAGTGTAGAGTGTAAGGTATAGAGTGTAGAGTATAGGGTATAGAGTGTAGGGTATAGAGTGTAGGGTATAGAGTGTAGGGTATAGAGTGTAGGGTATAGAGTGTAGGGAATAGAGTGTAGAGTGTAAGGTATAGAGTGTAGAGTGTAGGGTATAGAGTGTAAGGTATAGAGTGTAGAGTGTAGGGATTAGAGTGTAGGGTATAGAGTGTAGGGTGTAGAGTGTAGGGCATAGAGTGTAGAGTGTAGAGTATAGAGTGTATGGTATAGAGTGTAGAGTATAGAGTGTAGGGTGTAGAGTGTAGGGTATAGAGTGTAGGGTATAGAGTGTAGGGTATAGAGTGTAGGGAATAGAGTGTAGAGTGTAAGGTATAGAGTGTAGAGTGTAGGGTATAGAGTGTAGGGTATAGAGTGTAGGGTATAGAGTGTAGAGTGTAGGGATTAGAGTGTAGGGTATAGAGTGTAGGGTATAGTGTGTAGGGTATAGAGTGTAGAGTGTAGGGTATAGAGTGTAGAGTGTAGGGTATAGAGTGTAGGGTATAGAGTGTAGAGTGTAGGGTATAGAGTGTATGCTATAGAGTGTATGGTGTAGAGTGTATGGTATAGAGTGTAGGGTATACAGTGTAGAGTGTATGGTATAGAGCGTAGGGTGTAGAGTGTAGGGTATAGAGTGTATGTTATAGAGTGTAGGGTATAGAGTGTAGGGTAGAGAGTGTAGAGTGTAGGGTATAGAGTGTAAGGTATAGAGTGTAGGGTATAGAGTGTAGAGTGTAGGGATTAGAGTGTAGGGTATAGAGTGTAGTGTGTAGAATGTAGGGTATAGAGTGTAGAGTGTAGGGTATAGAGTGTATGGTATAGA
Organism: Ranitomeya imitator; assembly: GCF_032444005.1. Lineage (NCBI taxonomy): Eukaryota > Metazoa > Chordata > Amphibia > Anura > Dendrobatidae > Ranitomeya > Ranitomeya imitator. The sequence goes on along the minus strand of NW_027193670.1, from coordinate 262,249 downwards.
GTGTAGGGTATAGAGTGTAGGGTGTAGAGTGTAGGGTATAGAGTGTAGGGTATAGAGTGTAGGGTATAGAGTGTAGGGAATAGAGTGTGGAGTGTAAGGTATAGAGTGTAGAGTATAGGGTATAGAGTGTAGGGTATAGATTGTAGAGTGTAGGGATTAGAGTGTAGGGTATAGAGTGTAGGGTGTAGAGTGTAGGGTATAGAGTGTAGAGTGTAGGGTATAGAGTGTATGGTATAGAGTGTAGGGTATAGAGTGTAGGGTGTAGAGTGTAGGTTATAGAGTGTAGGGTATAGAGTGTAGGGTATAGAGTGTAGGGTATAGAGTGTAGGGTATAGAGTGTAGGGTATAGAGTGTAGAGTGTAGGGTATAGTGTGTAGGGTATAGAGTGCAGGGTGTAGAGTGTAGGGTATAGAGTGTAGGGTATAGAGTGTAGGGAATCGAATGTAGAGTGTAAGGTATAGAGTGTAGAGTGTAGGGTATAGAGTGTAGGGTATAGACTGTAGGGTATAGAGTGTAGGGTATAGATTGTAGGCTATAGAGTGTAGGGTATAGAGTGTAGGGTATAGAGTGTAGGGTATAGAGTGTAGGGTATAGAGTGTAGGGTATAGAGTGTAGAGTGTAGGGTATAGTGTGTAGGGTATAGAGTGCAGGGTGTAGAGTGTAGGGTATAGAGTGTAGGGTATAGAGTGTAGAGTGTAGGGTATAGAGTGTATGCTATAGAGTGTATGGTGTAGAGTGTATGGTATAGAGTGTAGGGTATAGAGTGTAGAGTGTAGGGTATAGAGTGTAGGGTATAGAGTGTAGGGTATAGAGTGTATGTTATAGAGTGTAGGGTATAGAGTGTAGAGTGTAGGGTATAGAGTTTAGAGTGTAGGGTATAGAGTGTAGGGTATAGAGTGTATGGTATAGAGTGTAGGGTATAGAGTGTAGGGTGTAGAGTGTAGGTTATAGAGTGTAGGGTATAGAGTGTAGGGTATAGAGTGTAGGGTATAGAGTGTAGGGAATCGAATGTAGAGTGTAAGGTATAGAGTGTAGAGTGTAGGGTATAGAGTGTAGGGTATAGACTGTAGGGTATAGAGTGTAGGGTATAGATTGTAGGCTATAGAGTGTAGGGTATAGAGTGTAGGGTATAGAGTGTAGGGTATAGAGTGTAGGGTATAGAGTGTAGGGTATAGAGTGTAGAGTGTAGGGTATAGTGTGTAGGGTATAGAGTGCAGGGTGTAGAGTGTAGGGTATAGAGTGTAGGGTATAGAGTGTAGAGTGTAGGGTATAGAGTGTATGCTATAGAGTGTATGGTGTAGAGTGTATGGTATAGAGTGTAGGGTATAGAGTGTAGAGTGTAGGGTATAGAGTGTAGGGTATAGAGTGTAGGGTATAGAGTGTATGTTATAGAGTGTAGGGTATAGAGTGTAGAGTGTAGGGTATAGAGTTTAGAGTGTAGGGTATAGAGTGTAGGGTATAGAGTGTAAGGTATAGAGTGTAGGGTGTAGAGTGTAGGGTATAGATTGTAGGGTATAGAGTGTAGGGTATAGAGTGTACGGTATAGAGTGTAGGGTATGGAGTGTATGGTATAGAGTGTAGGGTATAGAGTGTAGGGTATAGAGTGTAGGGTATAAAGTGTAGAGTGTAGGGTATAGCGTGTAGAGTGTAGGGTATAGAGTGTAGGGTATAGAGTGTAGGGTATAGAGTGTAGGGTATAGAGTGTAGAGTGTAGGGTATAGAGTGTATGGTATAGAGTGTAGGGTATAGAGTGTAGGGTGTAGAGTGTTGGGTATAGAGTGTAGGGTATAGAGTGTAGGGTATAGAGTGTAGGGTATAGAGTGTAGGGAATAGAGTGTAGAGTGTAAGGTATAGAGTGTAGAGTGTAGGGTATAGAGTGTAGGGTATAGAGTGTAGGGTATAGAGTGTAGAGTGTAGGGTATAGAGTGTAGAGTGTAGGGTATAGAGTGTAGGGTATAGAGTGTAGGGTATAGAGTGTAGGGTAGAGTGTGTAGAGTGTAGGGTATAGAGTGTAGGGTATAGAGTGTAGGGTATAGAGTGTAGAGTGTAGGGATTAGAGTGTAGGGTATAGAGTGTAGGGTGTAGAGTGTAGGGTATAGAGTGTAGAGTGTAGTGTATAGAGTGTATGGTATAGAGTGTAGGGTGTAGAGTGTAGGGTATAGAGTGTAGGGTATAGAGTGTAGGGTATAGAGTGTAGGGAATATAGTGTAGAGTGTAAGGTATAGAGTGTAGAGTGTAGGGTATAGAGTGTAGGGTATAGAGTGTAGAGTGAAGGGATTAGAGTGTAGGGTATAGAGTGTAGGGTGTAGAGTGTAGGGTATAGAGTGTAGAGTGTAGGGTATAGAGTGTATGGTATAGAGTGTAGGGTATAGAGTGTAGGGTGTAGAGTGTAGGGTATAGAGTGTAGGGTATAGAGTGTAGGGTATAGAGTGTAGGGTATAGAGTGTAGGGAATAGAGTGTAGAGTGTAAGGTATAGAGTGTAGAGTGTAGGGTATAGAGTGTAGGGTATAGACTGTAGGGTATAGAGTGTAGGGTATAGAGTGTAGGGTATAGATTGTAGAGTGTAGGCTATAGAGTGTAGGGTATAGAGTGTAGAATGTAGGGTATAGAGTGTAGGGTATAGAGTGTAGGGTATAGAGTGTAGGGTATAGAGTGTAGAGTGTAGGGTATAGTGTGTAACATAGTAACATAGTTAGTAAGGCCGAAAAAAGACATTTGTCCATCCAGTTCAGCCTATATTCCATCATAATAAATCCCCAGATCTACGTCCTTCTACAGAACCTAATAATTGTATGATACAATATTGTTCTGCTCCAGGAAGACATCCAGGCCTCTCTTGAACCCCTCGACTGAGTTCGCCATCACCACCTCCTCAGGCAAGCAATTCCAGATTCTCCCTGCCCTAACAGTAAAGAATCCTCTTCTATGTTGGTGGAAAAACCTTCTCTCCTCCAGACGCAAAGAATGCCCCCTTGTGCCCGTCACCTTCCTTGGTATAAACAGATCCTCAGCGAGATATTTGTATTGTCCCCTTATATACTTATACATGGTTATTAGATCGCCCCTCAGTCGTCTTTTTTCTAGACTAAATAATCCTAATTTCGCTAATCTATCTGGGTATTGTAGTTCTCCCATCCCCTTTTAGTTCTCCCATCCCCGTGTAGGGTATCCGTGTGTAGGGTATAGAGTGCAGGGTGTAGAGTGTAGGGTATAGAGTGTAGGGTATAGAGTGTAGAGTGTAGGGTATAGAGTGTAGGGTATAGAGTGTAGGGTATAGAGTGTATGTTATAGAGTGTAGGGTATAGAGTGTAGGGTAGAGAGTGTAGAGTGTAGGGTATAGAGTGTAGGGTATAGAGTGTAGGGTATAGATTGTAGAGTGTAGGCTATAGAGTGTAGGGTATAGAGTGTAGGGTATAGAGTGTATGTTATAGAGTGTAGGGTATAGAGTGTAGGGTAGAGAGTGTAGAGTGTAGGGTATAGAGTGTAGGGTATAGAGTGTAGGGTATAGATTGTAGAGTGTAGGCTATAGAGTGTAGGGTATAGAGTGTAGAGTGTCGGGATTAGAGTGTAGGGTATAGAGTGTGGGATGTAGAGTGTAGGGTATAGAGTGTAGAGTGTAGGATATAGAGTGTATGGTATAGAGTGTAGGGTATAGAGTGTAGGGTGTAGAGTGTAGGGTATAGAGTGTAGGGAATAGAGTGTAGGGTATAGAGTGTAGGGTATAGAGTGTAGGGTGTAGAGTGTAGGGTATAGAGTGTATGGTATAGAGTGTAGGGTATAGAATGTATGGTATAGAGTGTAGAGTGTAGGATATAGAGTGTGGGGTATAGAGTGTAGAGTGTAGGGTATAGAGTGTAGGGTATAGAGTGTAGGGTATAGAGTGTAGAGTGTAGGGATTAGAGTGTAGGGTATAGAGTGTAGGGTATAGAGTGTAGAGTGTAGGGTAGAGAGTGTAGGATATAGAGTGTAGAGTGTAGGGTATAGAGTGTAGGGTATAGAGTGTAGGGTATAGAGTGTAGGGTATAGAGTGTAGAGTGTAGGGTATAGAGTGTAGGGTATAGAGTGTAGGGTATAGAGTGTAGAGTGTAGGGTATAGAGTGTAGGGTATAGAGTGTAGGGTATAGAGTGTAGGGCATAGAGTGTAGGGTATAGAGTGTAGGGTGTAGAGTGTAGGATATAGAGTGTAGGGTATAGAGTGTAGAGTGTAGGGTATAGAGTGTAGGGTATAGAGTGTAGGGTATAGAGTGTAGGGTATAGAGTGTAGGGTATAGAGTGTAGAGTGTCGGGTATAGAGTGTAGGGTATAGAGTGTAGGGTATAGAGTGTAGGGTATAGAGTGTAGAGTGTAGGGTATAGAGTGTAGAGTGTAGGGTATAGAGTGTATGGTATAGAGTGTAGGGTATAGAGTGTAGGGTGTAGAGCGTTGGGTATAGAGTGTAGGGTATAGAGTGTAGGGTATAGAGTGTAGGGTATAGAGTGTAGGGATAGAGTGTAGAGTGTAAGGTATAGAGTGTAGAGTGTAGGGTATAGAGTGTAGGGTATAGAGTGTAGAGTGTAGGGATTAGAGTGTAGGGTATAGAGTGTAGGGTATAGTGTGTAGGGTATAGAGTGTAGAGTGTAGGGTATAGAGTGTAGAGTGTAGGGTATAGAGTGTAGGGTATAGAGTGTAGGGTATAGAGTGTAGGGCATAGAGTGTAGGGTATAGAGTGTAGGGTATAGAGTGTAGAGTGTAGGGTATAGAGTGTAGGGTATAGAGTGTAGGGTATAGAGTGTAGAGTGTAGGGTATAGAGTGTAGGGTATAGAGTGTAGGGTATAGAGTGTAGGGTATAGAGTGTAGGGCATAGAGTGTAGGGTATAGAGTGTAGGGTGTAGAGTGTAGGATATAGAGTGTAGGGTATAGAGTGTAGAGTGTAGGGTATAGAGTGTAGGGTATAGAGTGTAGGGTATAGAGTGTAGGGTATAGAGTGTAGGGTATAGAGTGTAGAGTGTCGGGTATAGAGTGTAGGGTATAGAGTGTAGGGTATAGAGTGTAGGGTATAGAGTGTAGAGTGTAGGGTATAGAGTGTAGAGTGTAGGGTATAGAGTGTATGGTATAGAGTGTAGGGTATAGAGTGTAGGGTGTAGAGCGTTGGGTATAGAGTGTAGGGTATAGAGTGTAGGGTATAGAGTGTAGGGTATAGAGTGTAGGGATAGAGTGTAGAGTGTAAGGTATAGAGTGTAGAGTGTAGGGTATAGAGTGTAGGGTATAGAGTGTAGAGTGTAGGGATTAGAGTGTAGGGTATAGAGTGTAGGGTATAGTGTGTAGGGTATAGAGTGTAGAGTGTAGGGTATAGAGTGTAGAGTGTAGGGTATAGAGTGTAGGGTATAGAGTGTAGGGTATAGAGTGTAGGGCATAGAGTGTAGGGTATAGAGTGTAGGGTATAGAGTGTAGAGTGTAGGGTATAGAGTGTAGGGTATAGAGTGTAGGGTATAGAGTGTAGAGTGTAGGGTATAGAGTGTAGGGTATAGAGTGTAGGGTATAGAGTGTAGGGTATAGAGTGTAGGGCATAGAGTGTAGGGTATAGAGTGTAGGGTATAGAGTGTAGAGTGTAGGGTATAGAGTGTAGGGTATAGAGTGTAGGGTATAGAGTGTAGAGTGTAGGGCATAGAGTGTAGAGTGTAGGGTATAGAGTGTAGGGTATAGAGTGTAGGGTGTAGAGTGTAGGGCATAGAGTGTAGCGTGTAGGGTATAGAGTGTATGGTATAGAGTGTAGAGTATAGAGTGTAGGGTGTAGAGTGTAGGGTATAGAGTGTAGGGTATAGAGTGTAGGGTATAGAGTGTAGGGAATAGAGTGTTGAGTGTAAGGTACAGAGTGTAGAGTGTAGGGCATAGAGTGTAGAGTGTAGGGTATAGAGTGTAGGGTATAGAGTGTAGGGTATAGAGTGTAGGGTATACAGTGTAGGGTATAGAGTGTAGAGTGTAGGGTATAGAGTGTAGAGTGTAGGGTATAGAGTGTAGAGTGTAGGGCATAGAGTGTAGATTGTAGGGTATAGAGTGTAGGGTATAGAGTGTAGGGTATAGAGTGTAGGGTATAGAGTGTAGAGTGTAGTGTATAGAGTGTAGAGTGTAGGGTATAGAGTGTAGGGTACAGAGTGTAGGGTATAGAGTGTAGGGTAGAGAGTGTAGAGTGTAGGGTATAGAGTGTAGGGTATAGAGTGTAGGGTATAGAGTGTAGAGTGTAGGGATTAGAGTGTAGGGTATAGAGTGTAGGGTGTGGAGTGTAGGGTATAGAGTGTAGAGTGTAGGGTATAGAGTGTATGGTATAGAGTGTAGGGTATAGAGTTTAGGGTGTAGAGTGTAGGGTATAGAGTGTAGGGTATAGAGTGTAGGGTATAGAGTGTAGGGTATAGAGTGTAGGGAATAGAGTGTAGAGTGTAAGGTATAGAGTGTAGAGTGTAGGGTATAGAGTTTAAGGTATAGAGTGTAGAGTGTAGGGATTAGAGTGTAGGGTATAGAGTGTAGGGTGTAGAGTGTAGGGCATAGAGTGTAGAGTGTAGGTTATAGAGTGTATGGTATAGAGTGTAGAGTATAGAGTGTAGGGTGTAGAGTGTAGGGTATAGAGTGTAGTGTATAGAGTGTAGGGTATAGAGTGTAGGGAATAGAATGTAGAGTGTAAGGTATAGAGTGTAGAGTGTAGGGTATAGAGTGTAGTGTATAGAGTGTAGAGTGTAGGGATTAGAGTGTAGGGTATAGAGTGTAGGGTATAGTGTGTAGGGTATAGAGTGTAGAGTGTAGGGTATAGAGTGTAGAGTGTAGGGTATAGAGTGTAGGGTATAGAGTGTAGGGTATAGAGTGTAGGGCATAGAGTGAAGGGTATAGAGTGTAGGGTATAGAGTGTAGAGTGTAGGGTATAGAGTGTAGGGTATAGAGTGTAGGGTATAGAGTGTAGAGTGTAGGGTATAGAGTGTAGGGTATAGAGTGTAGGGTATAGAGTGTAGGGCATAGAGTGTAGGGTATAGAGTGTAGGGTATAGAGTGTAGGGTGTAGAGTGTAGGGTATTGATTTTAGGGTATAGAGTGTAGGGTATAGAGTGTAGAGTGTAGGGCATAGAGTGTAGAGTGTAGGGTATAGAGTGTAGAATATAGAGTGTAGGGTAGAGAGTGTAGGGTAGAGAGTGTAGAGTGTAGGGATTAGAGTGTAGGGTATAGAGTGTAGGGTGTAGAGTGTAGGGCATAGAGTGTAGAGTGTAGGGTATAGAGTGTATGGTATAGAGTGTAGAGTATAGAGTGTAGGGTGTAGAGTGTAGGGTATAGAGTGTAGGGTATAGAGTGTAGGGTATAGAGTGTAGGGAATAGAGTGTAGAGTGTAAGGTATAGAGTGTAGAGTGTAGGGTATAGAGTGTAGTGTATAGAGTGTAGAGTGTAGGGATTAGAGTGTAGGGTATAGAGTGTAGGGTATAGTGTGTAGGGTATAGAGTGTAGAGTGTAGGGTATAGAGTGTAGAGTGTAGGGTATAGAGTGTAGGGTATAGAGTGTAGGGTATAGAGTGTAGGGCATAGAGTGAAGGGTATAGAGTGTAGGGTATAGAGTGTAGAGTGTAGGGTATAGAGTGTAGGGTATAGAGTGTAGGGTATAGAGTGTAGAGTGTAGGGTATAGAGTGTAGGGTATAGAGTGTAGGGTATAGAGTGTAGGGCATAGAGTGTAGGGTATAGAGTGTAGGGTATAGAGTGTAGGGTGTAGAGTGTAGGGTATAGATTTTAGGGTATAGAGTGTAGGGTATAGAGTGTAGAGTGTAGGGCATAGAGTGTAGAGTGTAGGGTATAGAGTGTAGAATATAGAGTGTAGGGTAGAGAGTGTAGGGTAGAGAGTGTAGAGTGTAGGGATTAGAGTGTAGGGTATAGAGTGTAGGGTGTAGAGTGTAGGGCATAGAGTGTAGAGTGTAGGGTATAGAGTGTATGGTATAGAGTGTAGAGTATAGAGTGTAGGGTGTAGAGTGTAGGGTATAGAGTGTAGGGTATAGAGTGTAGGGTATAGAGTGTAGGGAATAGAGTGTTGAGTGTAAGGTACAGAGTGTAGAGTGTAGGGCATAGAGTGTAGAGTGTAGGGTATAGAGTGTAGGGTATAGAGTGCAGGGTATAGAGTGTAGGGTATACAGTGTAGGGTATAGAGTGTAGAGTGTAGGGTATAGAGTGTAGAGTGTAGGGTATAGAGTGTAGAGTGTAGGGCATAGAGTGTAGATTGTAGGGTATAGAGTGTAGGGTATAGAGTGTAGGGTATAGAGTGTAGGGTATAGAGTGTAGAGTGTAGGGTATAGAGTGTAGAGTGTAGGGTATAGAGTGTAGGGTACAGAGTGTAAGGTATAGAGTGTAGGGTAGAGAGTGTAGAGTGTAGGGTATAGAGTGTAGGGTATAGAGTGTAGGGTATAGAGTGTAGAGTGTAGGGATTAGAGTGTAGGGTATGGAGTGTAGGGTATAGAGTGTAGAGTGTAGGGTATAGAGTGTATGGTATAGAGTGTAGGGTATAGAGTGTAGGGTGTAGAGTGTAGGGTATAGAGTGTAGGGTATAGAGTGTAGGGTATAGAGTGTAGGGTATAGAGTGTAGGGAATAGAGTGTAGAGTGTAAGGTATAGAGTGTAGAGTGTAGGGTATAGAGTGTAAGGTATAGAGTGTAGAGTGTAGGGATTAGAGTGTAGGGTATAGAGTGTAGGGTGTAGAGTGTAGGGTATAGAGTGTAGAGTGTAGGGTATAGAGTGTATGGTATAGAGTGTAGGGTATAGAGTGTAGGGTGTAGAGTGTAGGGTATAGAGTGTAGGGTATAGAGTGTAGGGTATAGAGTGTAGGGTATAGAGTGTAGGGAATAGAGTGTGGAGTGTAAGGTATAGAGTGTAGAGTGTAGGGTATAGAGTGTAGGGCATAGACTGTAGGGTATAGAGTGTAGGGTATAGAGTGTAGGGTATAGATTGTAGCGTGTAGGCTATAAAGTGTAGGGTATACAGTGTAGAGTGTAGGGTATAGAGTGTGGGGTATAGAGTGTAGGGTATAGAGTGTAGGGTATAGAGTGTAGAGTGTAGGGTATAGTGTGTAGGGTATAGAGTGCAGGGTGTAGAGTGTAGGGTATAGAGTGTAGGGTATAGAGTGTAGAGTGTAGGGTATAGAGTGTTTGCTATAGAGTGTATGGTGTAGAGTGTATGGTATAGAGTGTAGGGTATAGATTGTAGAGTGTATGGTATAGAGTGTATGGTACAGAGTGTAGGGTATAGAGTGTAGAGTGTAGGGTATAGAGTGTAGGGTATAGAGTGTAGGGTATAGAGTGTAGAGTGTAGGGTATAGTGTGTAGGGTATAGAGTGCAGGGTGTAGAGTGTAGGGTATAGAGTGTAGGGTATAGAGTGTAGAGTGTAGGGTATAGAGTGTAGGGTATAGAGTGTAGGGTATAGAGTGTATGTTATAGAGTGTAGGGTATAGAGTGTAGGGTAGAGAGTGTAGAGTGTAGGGTATAGAGTGTAGGGTATAGAGTGTAGGGTATAGATTGTAGAGTGTAGGCTATAGAGTGTAGGGTATAGAGTGTAGGGTATAGAGTGTATGTTATAGAGTGTAGGGTATAGAGTGTAGGGTAGAGAGTGTAGAGTGTAGGGTATAGAGTGTAGGGTATAGAGTGTAGGGTATAGATTGTAGAGTGTAGGCTATAGAGTGTAGGGTATAGAGTGTAGAGTGTCGGGATTAGAGTGTAGGGTATAGAGTGTGGGATGTAGAGTGTAGGGTATAGAGTGTAGAGTGTAGGATATAGAGTGTATGGTATAGAGTGTAGGGTATAGAGTGTAGGGTGTAGAGTGTAGGGTATAGAGTGTAGGGAATAGAGTGTAGGGTATAGAGTGTAGGGTATAGAGTGTAGGGTGTAGAGTGTAGGGTATAGAGTGTATGGTATAGAGTGTAGGGTATAGAATGTATGGTATAGAGTGTAGAGTGTAGGATATAGAGTGTGGGGTATAGAGTGTAGAGTGTAGGGTATAGAGTGTAGGGTATAGAGTGTAGGGTATAGAGTGTAGAGTGTAGGGATTAGAGTGTAGGGTATAGAGTGTAGGGTATAGAGTGTAGAGTGTAGGGTAGAGAGTGTAGGATATAGAGTGTAGAGTGTAGGGTATAGAGTGTAGGGTATAGAGTGTAGGGTATAGAGTGTAGGGTATAGAGTGTAGAGTGTAGGGTATAGAGTGTAGGGTATAGAGTGTAGGGTATAGAGTGTAGAGTGTAGGGTATAGAGTGTAGGGTATAGAGTGTAGGGTATAGAGTGTAGGGCATAGAGTGTAGGGTATAGAGTGTAGGGTGTAGAGTGTAGGATATAGAGTGTAGGGTATAGAGTGTAGAGTGTAGGGATTAGAGTGTAGGGTATGGAGTGTAGGGTATAGAGTGTAGAGTGTAGGGTATAGAGTGTATGGTATAGAGTGTAGGGTATAGAGTGTAGGGTGTAGAGTGTAGGGTATAGAGTGTAGGGTATAGAGTGTAGGGTATAGAGTGTAGGGTATAGAGTGTAGGGAATAGAGTGTAGAGTGTAAGGTATAGAGTGTAGAGTGTAGGGTATAGAGTGTAAGGTATAGAGTGTAGAGTGTAGGGATTAGAGTGTAGGGTATAGAGTGTAGGGTGTAGAGTGTAGGGTATAGAGTGTAGAGTGTAGGGTATAGAGTGTATGGTATAGAGTGTAGGGTATAGAGTGTAGGGTGTAGAGTGTAGGGTATAGAGTGTAGGGTATAGAGTGTAGGGTATAGAGTGTAGGGTATAGAGTGTAGGGAATAGAGTGTGGAGTGTAAGGTATAGAGTGTAGAGTGTAGGGTATAGAGTGTAGGGCATAGACTGTAGGGTATAGAGTGTAGGGTATAGAGTGTAGGGTATAGATTGTAGCGTGTAGGCTATAAAGTGTAGGGTATACAGTGTAGAGTGTAGGGTATAGAGTGTGGGGTATAGAGTGTAGGGTATAGAGTGTAGGGTATAGAGTGTAGAGTGTAGGGTATAGTGTGTAGGGTATAGAGTGCAGGGTGTAGAGTGTAGGGTATAGAGTGTAGGGTATAGAGTGTAGAGTGTAGGGTATAGAGTGTTTGCTATAGAGTGTATGGTGTAGAGTGTATGGTATAGAGTGTAGGGTATAGATTGTAGAGTGTATGGTATAGAGTGTATGGTACAGAGTGTAGGGTATAGAGTGTAGAGTGTAGGGTATAGAGTGTAGGGTATAGAGTGTAGGGTATAGAGTGTAGAGTGTAGGGTATAGTGTGTAGGGTATAGAGTGCAGGGTGTAGAGTGTAGGGTATAGAGTGTAGGGTATAGAGTGTAGAGTGTAGGGTATAGAGTGTAGGGTATAGAGTGTAGGGTATAGAGTGTATGTTATAGAGTGTAGGGTATAGAGTGTAGGGTAGAGAGTGTAGAGTGTAGGGTATAGAGTGTAGGGTATAGAGTGTAGGGTATAGATTGTAGAGTGTAGGCTATAGAGTGTAGGGTATAGAGTGTAGGGTATAGAGTGTATGTTATAGAGTGTAGGGTATAGAGTGTAGGGTAGAGAGTGTAGAGTGTAGGGTATAGAGTGTAGGGTATAGAGTGTAGGGTATAGATTGTAGAGTGTAGGCTATAGAGTGTAGGGTATAGAGTGTAGAGTGTCGGGATTAGAGTGTAGGGTATAGAGTGTGGGATGTAGAGTGTAGGGTATAGAGTGTAGAGTGTAGGATATAGAGTGTATGGTATAGAGTGTAGGGTATAGAGTGTAGGGTGTAGAGTGTAGGGTATAGAGTGTAGGGAATAGAGTGTAGGGTATAGAGTGTAGGGTATAGAGTGTAGGGTGTAGAGTGTAGGGTATAGAGTGTATGGTATAGAGTGTAGGGTATAGAATGTATGGTATAGAGTGTAGAGTGTAGGATATAGAGTGTGGGGTATAGAGTGTAGAGTGTAGGGTATAGAGTGTAGGGTATAGAGTGTAGGGTATAGAGTGTAGAGTGTAGGGATTAGAGTGTAGGGTATAGAGTGTAGGGTATAGAGTGTAGAGTGTAGGGTAGAGAGTGTAGGATATAGAGTGTAGAGTGTAGGGTATAGAGTGTAGGGTATAGAGTGTAGGGTATAGAGTGTAGGGTATAGAGTGTAGAGTGTAGGGTATAGAGTGTAGGGTATAGAGTGTAGGGTATAGAGTGTAGAGTGTAGGGTATAGAGTGTAGGGTATAGAGTGTAGGGTATAGAGTGTAGGGCATAGAGTGTAGGGTATAGAGTGTAGGGTGTAGAGTGTAGGATATAGAGTGTAGGGTATAGAGTGTAGAGTGTAGGGTATAGAGTGTAGGGTATAGAGTGTAGGGTATAGAGTGTAGGGTATAGAGTGTAGGGTATAGAGTGTAGAGTGTCGGGTATAAAGTGTAGGGTATAGAGTGTAGGGTATAGAGTGTAGGGTATAGAGTGTAGAGTGTAGGGTATAGAGTGTAGAGTGTAGGGTATAGAGTGTATGGTATAGAGTGTAGGGTATAGAGTGTAGGGTGTAGAGCGTTGGGTATAGAGTGTAGGGTATAGAGTGTAGGGTATAGAGTGTAGGGTATAGAGTGTAGGGATAGAGTGTAGAGTGTAAGGTATAGAGTGTAGAGTGTAGGGTATAGAGTGTAGGGTATAGAGTGTAGAGTGTAGGGATTAGAGTGTAGGGTATAGAGTGTAGGGTATAGTGTGTAGGGTATAGAGTGTAGAGTGTAGGGTATAGAGTGTAGAGTGTAGGGTATAGAGTGTAGGGTATAGAGTGTAGGGTATAGAGTGTAGGGCATAGAGTGTAGGGTATAGAGTGTAGGGTATAGAGTGTAGAGTGTAGGGTATAGAGTGTAGGGTATAGAGTGTAGGGTATAGAGTGTAGAGTGTAGGGTATAGAGTGTAGGGTATAGAGTGTAGGGTATAGAGTGTAGGGTATAGAGTGTAGGGCATAGAGTGTAGGGTATAGAGTGTAGGGTATAGAGTGTAGAGTGTAGGGTATAGAGTGTAGGGTATAGAGTGTAGGGTATAGAGTGTAGAGTGTAGGGCATAGAGTGTAGAGTGTAGGGTATAGAGTGTAGGGTATAGAGTGTAGGGTGTAGAGTGTAGGGCATAGAGTGTAGCGTGTAGGGTATAGAGTGTATGGTATAGAGTGTAGAGTATAGAGTGTAGGGTGTAGAGTGTAGGGTATAGAGTGTAGGGTATAGAGTGTAGGGTATAGAGTGTAGGGAATAGAGTGTTGAGTGTAAGGTACAGAGTGTAGAGTGTAGGGCATAGAGTGTAGAGTGTAGGGTATAGAGTGTAGGGTATAGAGTGTAGGGTATAGAGTGTAGAGTGTAGGGTATAGAGTGTAGGGTATAGAGTGTAGGGTATAGAGTGTAGAGTGTAGGGTATAGAGTGTAGGGTATAGAGTGTAGGGTATAGAGTGTAGGGCATAGAGTGTAGGGTATAGAGTGTAGGGTGTAGAGTGTAGGATATAGAGTGTAGGGTATAGAGTGTAGAGTGTAGGGTATAGAGTGTAGGGTATAGAGTGTAGGGTATAGAGTGTAGGGTATAGAGTGTAGGGTATAGAGTGTAGAGTGTCGGGTATAAAGTGTAGGGTATAGAGTGTAGGGTATAGAGTGTAGGGTATAGAGTGTAGAGTGTAGGGTATAGAGTGTAGAGTGTAGGGTATAGAGTGTATGGTATAGAGTGTAGGGTATAGAGTGTAGGGTGTAGAGCGTTGGGTATAGAGTGTAGGGTATAGAGTGTAGGGTATAGAGTGTAGGGTATAGAGTGTAGGGATAGAGTGTAGAGTGTAAGGTATAGAGTGTAGAGTGTAGGGTATAGAGTGTAGGGTATAGAGTGTAGAGTGTAGGGATTAGAGTGTAGGGTATAGAGTGTAGGGTATAGTGTGTAGGGTATAGAGTGTAGAGTGTAGGGTATAGAGTGTAGAGTGTAGGGTATAGAGTGTAGGGTATAGAGTGTAGGGTATAGAGTGTAGGGCATAGAGTGTAGGGTATAGAGTGTAGGGTATAGAGTGTAGAGTGTAGGGTATAGAGTGTAGGGTATAGAGTGTAGGGTATAGAGTGTAGAGTGTAGGGTATAGAGTGTAGGGTATAGAGTGTAGGGTATAGAGTGTAGGGTATAGAGTGTAGGGCATAGAGTGTAGGGTATAGAGTGTAGGGTATAGAGTGTAGAGTGTAGGGTATAGAGTGTAGGGTATAGAGTGTAGGGTATAGAGTGTAGAGTGTAGGGCATAGAGTGTAGAGTGTAGGGTATAGAGTGTAGGGTATAGAGTGTAGGGTGTAGAGTGTAGGGCATAGAGTGTAGCGTGTAGGGTATAGAGTGCATGGTATAGAGTGTAGAGTATAGAGTGTAGGGTGTAGAGTGTAGGGTATAGAGTGTAGGGTATAGAGTGTAGGGTATAGAGTGTAGGGAATAGAGTGTTGAGTGTAAGGTACAGAGTGTAGAGTGTAGGGCATAGAGTGTAGAGTGTAGGGTATAGAGTGTAGGGTATAGAGTGTAGGGTATAGAGTGTAGGGTATACAGTGTAGGGTATAGAGTGTAGAGTGTAGGGTATAGAGTGTAGAGTGTAGGGTATAGAGTGTAGAGTGTAGGGCATAGAGTGTAGATTGTAGGGTATAGAGTGTAGGGTATAGAGTGTAGGGTATAGAGTGTAGGGTATAGAGTGTAGAGTGTAGGGTATAGAGTGTAGAGTGTAGGGTATAGAGTGTAGGGTACAGAGTGTAGGGTATAGAGTGTAGGGTAGAGAGTGTAGAGTGTAGGGTATAGAGTGTAGGGTATAGAGTGTAGGGTATAGAGTGTAGAGTGTAGGGATTAGAGTGTAGGGTATAGAGTGTAGGGTGTGGAGTGTAGGGTATAGAGTGTAGAGTGTAGGGTATAGAGTGTATGGTATAGAGTGTAGGGTATAGAGTGTAGGGTGTAGAGTGTAGGGTATAGAGTGTAGGGTATAGAGTGTAGGGTATAGAGTGTAGGGTATAGAGTGTAGGGAATAGAGTGTAGAGTGTAAGGTATAGAGTGTAGAGTGTAGGGTATAGAGTTTAAGGTATAGAGTGTAGAGTGTAGGGATTAGAGTGTAGGGTATAGAGTGTAGGGTGTAGAGTGTAGGGCATAGAGTGTAGAGTGTAGGTTATAGAGTGTATGGTATAGAGTGTAGAGTATAGAGTGTAGGGTGTAGAGTGTAGGGTATAGAGTGTAGTGTATAGAGTGTAGGGTATAGAGTGTAGGGAATAGAGTGTAGAGTGTAAGGTATAGAGTGTAGAGTGTAGGGTATAGAGTGTAGTGTATAGAGTGTAGAGTGTAGGGATTAGAGTGTAGGGTATAGAGTGTAGGGTATAGTGTGTAGGGTATAGAGTGTAGAGTGTAGGGTATAGAGTGTAGAGTGTAGGGTATAGAGTGTAGGGTATAGAGTGTAGGGTATAGAGTGTAGGGCATAGAGTGAAGGGTATAGAGTGTAGGTTATAGAGTGTAGAGTGTAGGGTATAGAGTGTAGGGTATAGAGTGTAGGGTATAGAGTGTAGAGTGTAGGGTATAGAGTGTAGGGTATAGAGTGTAGGGTATAGAGTGTAGGGCATAGAGTGTAGGGTATAGAGTGTAGGGTATAGAGTGTAGGGTGTAGAGTGTAGGATATTGATTTTAGGGTATAGAGTGTAGGGTATAGAGTGTAGAGTGTAGGGCATAGAGTGTAGAGTGTAGGGTATAGAGTGTAGAATATAGAGTGTAGGGTAGAGAGTGTAGGGTAGAGAGTGTAGAGTGTAGGGATTAGAGTGTAGGGTATAGAGTGTAGGGTGTAGAGTGTAGGGCATAGAGTGTAGAGTGTAGGGTATAGAGTGTATGGTATAGAGTGTAGAGTATAGAGTGTAGGGTGTAGAGTGTAGGGTATAGAGTGTAGGGTATAGAGTGTAGGGTATAGAGTGTAGGGAATAGAGTGTAGAGTGTAAGGTATAGAGGGTAGAGTGTAGGGTATAGAGTGTAGTGTATAGAGTGTAGAGTGTAGGGATTAGAGTGTAGGGTATAGAGTGTAGGGTATAGTGTGTAGGGTATAGAGTGTAGAGTGTAGGGTATAGAGTGTAGAGTGTAGGGTATAGAGTGTAGGGTATAGAGTGTAGGGTATAGAGTGTAGGGCATAGAGTGAAGGGTATAGAGTGTAGGGTATAGAGTGTAGAGTGTAGGGTATAGAGTGTAGGGTATAGAGTGTAGGGTATAGAGTGTAGAGTGTAGGGTATAGAGTGTAGGGTATAGAGTGTAGGGTATAGAGTGTAGGGCATAGAGTGTAGGGTATAGAGTGTAGGGTATAGAGTGTAGGGTGTAGAGTGTAGGGTATAGATTTTAGGGTATAGAGTGTAGGGTATAGAGTGTAGAGTGTAGGGCATAGAGTGTAGAGTGTAGGGTATAGAGTGTAGAATATAGAGTGTAGGGTAGAGAGTGTAGGGTAGAGAGTGTAGAGTGTAGGGATTAGAGTGTAGGGTATAGAGTGTAGGGTGTAGAGTGTAGGGCATAGAGTGTAGAGTGTAGGGTATAGAGTGTATGGTATAGAGTGTAGAGTATAGAGTGTAGGGTGTAGAGTGTAGGGTATAGAGTGTAGGGTATAGAGTGTAGGGTATAGAGTGTAGGGAATAGAGTGTTGAGTGTAAGGTACAGAGTGTAGAGTGTAGGGCATAGAGTGTAGAGTGTAGGGTATAGAGTGTAGGGTATAGAGTGCAGGGTATAGAGTGTAGGGTATACAGTGTAGGGTATAGAGTGTAGAGTGTAGGGTATAGAGTGTAGAGTGTAGGGTATAGAGTGTAGAGTGTAGGGCATAGAGTGTAGATTGTAGGGTATAGAGTGTAGGGTATAGAGTGTAGGGTATAGAGTGTAGGGTATAGAGTGTAGAGTGTAGGGTATAGAGTGTAGAGTGTAGGGTATAGAGTGTAGGGTACAGAGTGTAAGGTATAGAGTGTAGGGTGTAGAGTGTAGGGTATAGAGTGTAGTGTATAGAGTGTAGGGTATAGAGTGTAGGGAATAGAGTGTAGAGTGTAAGGTATAGAGTGTAGAGTGTAGGGTATAGAGTGTAGGGTATAGAGTGTAGAGTGTAGGGATTAGAGTGTAGGGTATAGAGTGTAGGGTGTGGAGTGTAGGGTATAGAGTGTAGAGTGTAGGGTATAGAGTGTATGGTATAGAGTGTAGGGTATAGAGTGTAGGGTGTAGAGTGTAGGGTATAGAGTGTAGGGTATAGAGTGTAGGGTATAGAGTGTAGGGTATAGAGTGTAGGGAATAGAGTGTAGAGTGTAAGGTATAGAGTGTAGAGTGTAGGGTATAGAGTTTAAGGTATAGAGTGTAGAGTGTAGGGATTAGAGTGTAGGGTATAGAGTGTAGGGTGTAGAGTGTAGGGCATAGAGTGTAGAGTGTAGGTTATAGAGTGTATGGTATAGAGTGTAGAGTATAGAGTGTAGGGTGTAGAGTGTAGGGTATAGAGTGTAGTGTATAGAGTGTAGGGTATAGAGTGTAGGGAATAGAGTGTAGAGTGTAAGGTATAGAGTGTAGAGTGTAGGGTATAGAGTGTAGTGTATAGAGTGTAGAGTGTAGGGATTAGAGTGTAGGGTATAGAGTGTAGGGTATAGTGTGTAGGGTATAGAGTGTAGAGTGTAGGGTATAGAGTGTAGAGTGTAGGGTATAGAGTGTAGGGTATAGAGTGTAGGGTATAGAGTGTAGGGCATAGAGTGAAGGGTATAGAGTGTAGGGTATAGAGTGTAGAGTGTAGGGTATAGAGAGTAGGGTATAGAGTGTAGGGTATAGAGTGTAGAGTGTAGGGTATAGAGTGTAGGGTATAGAGTGTAGGGTATAGAGTGTAGGGCATAGAGTGTAGGGTATAGAGTGTAGGGTATAGAGTGTAGGGTGTAGAGTGTAGGATATTGATTTTAGGGTATAGAGTGTAGGGTATAGAGTGTAGAGTGTAGGGCATAGAGTGTAGAGTGTAGGGTATAGAGTGTAGAATATAGAGTGTAGGGTAGAGAGTGTAGGGTAGAGAGTGTAGAGTGTAGGGATTAGAGTGTAGGGTATAGAGTGTAGGGTGTAGAGTGTAGGGCATAGAGTGTAGAGTGTAGGGTATAGAGTGTATGGTATAGAGTGTAGAGTATAGAGTGTAGGGTGTAGAGTGTAGGGTATAGAGTGTAGGGTATAGAGTGTAGGGTATAGAGTGTAGGGAATAGAGTGTAGAGTGTAAGGTATAGAGGGTAGAGTGTAGGGTATAGAGTGTAGTGTATAGAGTGTAGAGTGTAGGGATTAGAGTGTAGGGTATAGAGTGTAGGGTATAGTGTGTAGGGTATAGAGTGTAGAGTGTAGGGTATAGAGTGTAGAGTGTAGGGTATAGAGTGTAGGGTATAGAGTGTAGGGTATAGAGTGTAGGGCATAGAGTGAAGGGTATAGAGTGTAGGGTATAGAGTGTAGAGTGTAGGGTATAGAGTGTAGGGTATAGAGTGTAGGGTATAGAGTGTAGAGTGTAGGGTATAGAGTGTAGGGTATAGAGTGTAGGGTATAGAGTGTAGGGCATAGAGTGTAGGGTATAGAGTGTAGGGTATAGAGTGTAGGGTGTAGAGTGTAGGGTATAGATTTTAGGGTATAGAGTGTAGGGTATAGAGTGTAGAGTGTAGGGCATAGAGTGTAGAGTGTAGGGTATAGAGTGTAGAATATAGAGTGTAGGGTAGAGAGTGTAGGGTAGAGAGTGTAGAGTGTAGGGATTAGAGTGTAGGGTATAGAGTGTAGGGTGTAGAGTGTAGGGCATAGAGTGTAGAGTGTAGGGTATAGAGTGTATGGTATAGAGTGTAGAGTATAGAGTGTAGGGTGTAGAGTGTAGGGTATAGAGTGTAGGGTATAGAGTGTAGGGTATAGAGTGTAGGGAATAGAGTGTTGAGTGTAAGGTACAGAGTGTAGAGTGTAGGGCATAGAGTGTAGAGTGTAGGGTATAGAGTGTAGGGTATAGAGTGCAGGGTATAGAGTGTAGGGTATACAGTGTAGGGTATAGAGTGTAGAGTGTAGGGTATAGAGTGTAGAGTGTAGGGTATAGAGTGTAGAGTGTAGGGCATAGAGTGTAGATTGTAGGGTATAGAGTGTAGGGTATAGAGTGTAGGGTATAGAGTGTAGGGTATAGAGTGTAGAGTGTAGGGTATAGAGTGTAGAGTGTAGGGTATAGAGTGTAGGGTACAGAGTGTAAGGTATAGAGTGTAGGGTAGAGAGTGTAGAGTGTAGGGTATAGAGTGTAGGGTATAGAGTGTAGTGTATAGAGTGTAGAGTGTAGGGATTAGAGTGTAGGGTATGGAGTGTAGGGTATAGAGTGTAGAGTGTAGGGTATAGAGTGTATGGTATAGAGTGTAGGGTATAGAGTGTAGGGTGTAGAGTGTAGGGTATAGAGTGTAGGGTATAGAGTGTAGGGTATAGAGTGTAGGGTATAGAGTGTAGGGAATAGAGTGTAGAGTGTAAGGTATAGAGTGTAGAGTGTAGGGTATAGAGTGTAAGGTATAGAGTGTAGAGTGTAGGGATTAGAGTGTAGGGTATAGAGTGTAGGGTGTAGAGTGTAGGGTATAGAGTGTAGAGTGTAGGGTATAGAGTGTATGGTATAGAGTGTAGGGTATAGAGTGTAGGGTGTAGAGTGTAGGGTATAGAGTGTAGGGTATAGAGTGTAGGGTATAGAGTGTAGGGTATAGAGTGTAGGGAATAGAGTGTGGAGTGTAAGGTATAGAGTGTAGAGTGTAGGGTATAGAGTGTAGGGCATAGACTGTAGGGTATAGAGTGTAGGGTATAGAGTGTAGGGTATAGATTGTAGCGTGTAGGCTATAAAGTGTAGGGTATACAGTGTAGAGTGTAGGGTATAGAGTGTGGGGTATAGAGTGTAGGGTATAGAGTGTAGGGTATAGAGTGTAGAGTGTAGGGTATAGTGTGTAGGGTATAGAGTGCAGGGTGTAGAGTGTAGGGTATAGAGTGTAGGGTATAGAGTGTAGAGTGTAGGGTATAGAGTGTTTGCTATAGAGTGTATGGTGTAGAGTGTATGGTATAGAGTGTAGGGTATAGAGTGTTGAGTGTATGGTATAGAGTGTAGAGTGTAGAGTGTAGGGTATAGAGTGTATGTTATAGAGTGTAGGGTATAGAGTGTAGGGTAGAGAGTGTAGAGTGTAGGGTATAGAGTGTAGGGTATAGAGTGTAGGGTATAGAGTGTAGAGTGTAGGGATTAGAGTGTAGGGTATAGAGTGTAGTGTGTAGAGTGTAGGGTATAGAGTGTAGAGTGTAGGGTATAGAGTGTATGGTATAGAGTGTAGGGTATAGAGTGTAGGGTGTAGAGTGTAGGGTATAGAGTGTAGGGTATAGAGTGTAGGGTATAGAGTGTAGGGAATAGAGTGTAGAGTGTAAGGTATAGAGTGTAGAGTATAGGGTATAAAGTGTAGGGTATAGAGTGTAGAGTGCAGGGATTAGAGTGTAGGGTATAGAGTGTAGGGTGTAGAGTGTAGGGTATAGAGTGTAGAGTGTAGGGTATAGAGTGTATGGTATAGAGTGTAGGGTATAGAGTGTAGGGTGTAGAGTGTAGGGTATAGAGTGTAGGGTATAGAGTGTAGGGTATAGAGTGTAAGGTATAGAGTGTAGGGAATAGAGTGTAGAGTGTAAAGTATAGAGTGTAGAGTGTAGGGTATAGAGTGTAGGGTATAGACTGTAGGGTATAGAGTGTAGGGTATAGATTGTAGGCTATAGAGTGTAGGGTATAGAGTGTAGGGTATAGAGTGTAGGGTATAGAGTGTAGGGTATAGAGTGTAGAGTGTAGGGTATAGTGTGTAGGGTATAGAGTGCAGGGTGTAGAGTGTAGGGTATAGAGTGTAGGGTATAGAATGTAGAGTGTAGGGTATAGAGTGTATGCTATAGAGTGTATGGTGTAGAGTGTATGGTATAGAGTGTAGGGTATAGAGTGTAGAGTGTAGGGTATAGAGTGTAGGGTATAGAGTGTAGGGTATAGAGTGTATGTTATAGAGTGTAGGGTATAGAGTGTAGAGTGTAGGGTATAGAATGTAGAGTGTAGGGTATAGAGTGTAGGGTATAGAGTGTAGGGTATAGAGTGTAGGGTGTAGAGTGTAGGGTATAGAGTGTAGGGTATAGAGTGTAGAGTGCAGGGTATAGAGTTTAGAGTGTAGGGTATAGAGTGTAGGGTATAGAGTGTAAGGTATAGAGTGTAGGGTGTAGAGTGTAGGGTATAGAGTGTAGGGTATAGAGTGTAGGGTATAGAGTGTACGGTATAGAGTGTAGGGTACAGAGTGTATAGTATAGAGTGTAGGGTATAGAGTGTAGGGTATAGAGTGTATGGTATAGAGTGTAGGGTATAGAGTATATGTTATAGAGTGTAGGGTATAGAGTGTAGAGTGTAGGGTATAGAGTGTAGAGTGTAGAGTGTAGGGTATAGAGTGTAGAGTGTAGGGTATAGAGTGTAGAGTGTAGGGTATAGAGTATAGAGTGTAGGGTATAGAGTGTAAGGTGTAGAGTGTAGGGTATAGAGTGTAGGGTATAGAGTGTAGGGTATAGAGTGTAGGGTATAGAGTGTAGGGTATAGAGTGTAGAGTGTAGGGTATAGAGTTTAGAGTGTAGGGTATAGAGTGTAGGGTATAGAGTGTAAGGTATAGAGTGTAGGGTGTAGAGTGTAGGGTATAGAGTGTAGGGTATAGAGTGTAGGGTATAGAGTGTACGGTATAGAGTGTAGGGTATAGAGTGTATGGTATAGAGTGTAGGGTATAGAGTGTAGGGTATAGAGTGTATGGTATAGATTGTAGGGTGTAGAGTGTAGGGTATAGAGTGTAGGGCATAGGGTGTAGGGTATAGAGTGTAGGGTATAGAGTGTAGAGTGTAGGGTATAGAGTGTAGGGTATAGAGTGTAGGGTATAGAGTGTAGAGTGTAGGGTATAGAGTGTAGGGTATTGAGTGTAGGGTATAGAGTGTAGGGTATAGAGTGTAGGGTATAGAGTGTAGAGTGTAGGGTATAGAGTGTAGAGTGTAGGGTATAGAGTGTAGGGTATATAGTGTAGAGTGTAGGGTATAGAGTGTAGGGTATAGAGTGTAGGGTATAGAGTGTAGGGTATAGAGTGCAGGGTATAGAGTGTAGAGTGTAGGGTATAGAGTGTAGAGTGTAGGGTATAGAGTGTAGGGTATAGAGTGTATGGTATAGAGTGTAGGGTATAGAGTGTAGAGTGTAGGGTATAGAGTGTAGGGTATAGAGTGTAGGGTTCAGAGTGTAGGGTATAGAGTGTAGGGTGTAGCGTGTATGTGATAGAGTGTAGGGTATAGAGTGTAGGGTATAGAGTTTAGAGTGTAGGGTATAGAGAGTAGGGTATAGAGTGTAAGGTATAGAGTGTAGGGTGTAGAGTGTAGGGTATAGAGTGTAGGGCATAGGGTGTAGGGTATAGAGTGTAGGGTATAGAGTGTAGAGTGTAGGGTATAGAGTGTAGGGTATAGAGTGTAGGGTATAGAGTGTAGAGTGTAGGGTATAGAGTGTAGGGTATTGAGTGTAGGGTATAGAGTGTAGGGTATAGAGTGTAGGGTATAGAGTGTAGAGTGTAGGGTATAGAGTGTAGAGTGTAGGGTATAGAGTGTAGGGTATATAGTGTAGAGTGTAGGGTATAGAGTGTAGGGTATAGAGTGTAGGGTATAGAGTGTAGGGTATAGAGTGCAGGGTATAGAGTGTAGAGTGTAGGGTATAGAGTGTAGAGTGTAGGGTATAGAGTGTAGGGTATAGAGTGTAGGGTATAGAGTGTAGGGTATAGAGTGTAGAGTGTAGGGTATAGAGTGTAGGGTATAGAGTGTAGGGTTCAGAGTGTAGGGTATAGAGTGTAGGGTATAGAGTGTAGGGCATAGAGTGTAGGGTATAGAGTGTAGGGCATAGAGTGTAGGGTATAGAGTGTAGGGTATAGAGTGTAGGGTGTAGAGTGTAGGGTATAGATTTTAGGGTATACAGTGTAGGGTATAGAGTGTAGAGTGTAGGGCATAGAGTGTAGAGTGTAGGGTATAGAGTGTAGAATATAGAGTGTAGGGTAGAGAGTGTAGGGTAGAGAGTGTAGAGTGTAGGGATTAGAGTGTAGGGTATAGAGTGTAGGGTGTAGAGTGTAGGGTATAGAGTGTAAGGTATAGAGTGTAGGGTGTAGAGTGTAGGGTATAGAGTGTAGGGTATAGAGTGTAGGGTATAGAGTGTACGGTATAGAGTGTAGGGTATAGAGTGTATGGTATAGAGTGTAGGGTATAGAGTGTAGGGTATAGAGTGTATGGTATAGATTGTAGGGTATAGAGTGTAGGGTGTAGCATGTATGTTATAGAGTGTAGGGTATAGAGTGTAGGGTATAGAGTTTAGAGTGTAGGGTATAGAGAGTAGGGTATAGAGTGTAAGGTATAGAGTGTAGGGTGTAGAGTGTAGGGTATAGAGTGTAGGGCATAGGGTGTAGGGTATAGAGTGTAGGGTATAGAGTGTAGAGTGTAGGGTATAGAGTGTAGGGTATAGAGTGTAGGGTATAGAGTGTAGAGTGTAGGGTATAGAGTGTAGGGTATTGAGTGTAGGGTATAGAGTGTAGGGTATAGAGTGTAGAGTGTAGGGTATAGAGTGTAGAGTGTAGGGTATAGAGTGTAGGGTATATAGTGTAGAGTGTAGGGTATAGAGTGTAGGGTATAGAGTGTAGGGTATAGAGTGTATGGTATAGAGTGTAGAGTATAGAGTGTAGGGTGTAGAGTGTAGGGTATAGAGTGTAGGGTATAGAGTGTAGGGTATAGAGTGTAGGGAATAGAGTGTTGAGTGTAAGGTACAGAGTGTAGAGTGTAGGGCATAGAGTGTAGAGTGTAGGGTATAGAGTGTAGGGTATAGAGTGCAGGGTATAGAGTGTAGGGTATACAGTGTAGGGTATAGAGTGTAGAGTGTAGGGTATAGAGTGTAGAGTGTAGGGTATAGAGTGTAGAGTGTAGGGCATAGAGTGTAGATTGTAGGGTATAGAGTGTAGGGTATAGAGTGTAGGGTATAGAGTGTAGGGTATAGAGTGTAGAGTGTCGGGTATAGAGTGTAGAGTGTAGGGTATAGAGTGTAGGGTACAGAGTGTAAGGTATAGAGTGTAGGGTAGAGAGAGTAGAGTGTAGGGTATAGAGTGTAGGGTATAGAGTGTAGGGTATAGAGTGTAGAGTGTAGGGATTAGAGTGTAGGGTATAGAGTGTAGGGTGTGGAGTGTAGGGTATAGAGTGTAGAGTGTAAGGTATAGAGTGTATGGTATAGAGTGTAGGGTATAGAGTGTAGGGTGTAGAGTGTAGGGTATAGAGTGTAGGGTATAGAGTGTAGGGTATAGAGTGTAGGGAATAGAGTGTAGAGTGTAAGGTATAGAGTGTAGAGTGTAGGGTATAGAGTGTAAGGTATAGAGTGTAGAGTGTAGGGATTAGAGTGTAGGGTATAGAGTGTAGGGTGTAGAGTGTAGGGTATAGAGTGTAGAGTGTAGGGTATAGAGTGTAGAGTGTAGGGTATAGAGTGTAGAGTGTAGGGTATAGAGTGTATGGTATAGAGTGTAGGGTATTGAGTGTAGGGTGTAGAGTGTTGGGTATAGAGTGTAGGGTATAGAGTGTAGGGTATAGAGTGTAGGGTATAGAGTGTAGGGAATAGAGTGTAGAGTGTAAGGTATAGAGTGTAGAGTGTAGGGTATAGAGTGTAGGGTATAGAGTGTAGAGTGTAGGGATTAGAGTGTAGGGTATAGAGTGTAGGGTATAGTGTGTAGGGTATAGAGTGTAGAGTGTAGGGTATAGAGTGGAGAGTGTAGGGTATAGAGTGTAGGGTATAGAGTGTAGGGTATAGAGTGTAGGGCATAGAGTGTAGGGTATAGAGTGTAGGGTATAGAGTGTAGAGTGTAGGGTATAGAGTGTAGGGTATAGAGTGTAGGGTATAGAGTGTAGAGTGTAGGGTATAGAGTGTAGGGTATAGAGTGTAGGGTATAGAGTGTAGGGTATAGAGTGTAGGGCATAGAGTGTATGGTATAGAGTGTAGGGTATAGAGTGTAGAGTGTAGGGTATAGAGTGTAGGGTATAGAGTGTAGGGTATAGAGTGTAGAGTGTAGGGCATAGAGTGTAGAGTGTAGGGTATAGAGTGTAGGGTATAGAGTGTAGGGTAGAGAGTGTAGGGTAGAGAGTGTAGAGTGTAGGGATTAGAGTGTAGGGTATAGAGTGTAACATAGTAACATAGTAACATAGTTAGTAAGGCCGAAAAAAGACATTTGTCCATCCAGTTCAGCCTATATTCCATCATAATAAATACCCAGATCTACGTCCTTCTACAGAACCTAATAATTGTATTATACAATATTGTTCTGCTCCAGGAAGACATCCAGGCCTCTCTTGAACCCCTCGACTGAGTTCGCCATCACCACCTCCTCAGGCAAGCAATTCCAGATTCTCACTGCCCTAACAGTAAAGAATCCTCTTCTATGTTGGTGAAAAAACCTTCTCTCCTCCAGACGCAAAGAATGCCCCCTTGTGCCCGTCACCTTCCTTGGTATAAACAGATCCTCAGCGAGATATTTGTATTGTCCCCTTATATACTTATAGGGTAGGGTGAAGAGTGTAGGGTGTAGAGTGTAGGGCATAGAGTGTAGAGTGTAGGGTATAGAGTGTATGGTATAGAGTGTAGAGTATAGAGTGTAGGGTGTAGAGTGTAGGGTATAGAGTGTAGGGTATAGAGTGTAGGGTATAGAGTGTAGGGAATAGAGTGTTGAGTGTAAGGTACAGAGTGTAGAGTGTAGGGCATAGAGTGTAGAGTGTAGGGTATAGAGTGTAGGGTATAGAGTGTAGGGTATAGAGTGTAGGGTATACAGTGTAGGGTATAGAGTGTAGAGTGTAGGGTATAGAGTGTAGAGTGTAGGGTATAGAGTGTAGAGTGTAGGGCATAGAGTGTAGATTGTAGGGTATAGAGTGTAGGGTATAGAGTGTAGGGTATAGAGTGTAGGGTATAGAGTGTAGAGTGTAGGGTAGAGAGTGTAGAGTGTAGGGTATAGAGTGTAGGGTATAGAGTGTAGGGTATAGAGTGTAGAGTGTAGGGATTAGAGTGTAGGGTATAGAGTGTAGGGTGTGGAGTGTAGGGTATAGAGTGTAGAGTGTAGGGTATAGAGTGTAGGGTATAGAGTGTAGGGTATAGAGTGTAGGGTATAGAGTGTAGGGAATAGAGTGTAGAGTGTAAGGTATAGAGTGTAGAGTATAGGGTATAGAGTGTAGGGTATAGAGTGTAGGGTATAGAGTGTAGGGTATAGAGTGTAGGGTATAGAGTGTAGGGAATAGAGTGTAGAGTGTAAGGTATAGAGTGTAGAGTGTAGGGTATAGAGTGTAAGGTATAGAGTGTAGAGTGTAGGGATTAGAGTGTAGGGTATAGAGTGTAGGGTGTAGAGTGTAGGGCATAGAGTGTAGAGTGTAGGGTATAGAGTGTATGGTATAGAGTGTAGAGTATAGAGTGTAGGGTGTAGAGTGTAGGGTATAGAGTGTAGGGTATAGAGTGTAGGGTATAGAGTGTAGGGAATAGAGTGTAGAGTGTAAGGTATAGAGTGTAGAGTGTAGGGTATAGAGTGTAGGGTATAGAGTGTAGAGTGTAGGGATTAGAGTGTAGGGTATAGAGTGTAGGGTATAGTGTGTAGGGTATAGAGTGTAGAGTGTAGGGTATAGAGTTTAGAGTGTAGGGTATAGAGTGTAGGGTATAGAGTGTAGAGTGTAGGGTATAGAGTGTATGCTATAGAGTGTATGGTGTAGAGTGTATGGTATAGAGTGTAGGGTATACAGTGTAGAGTGTATGGTATAGAGCGTAGGGTGTAGAGTGTAGGGTATAGAGTGTATGTTATAGAGTGTAGGGTATAGAGTGTAGGGTAGAGAGTGTAGAGTGTAGGGTATAGAGTGTAGGGTATAGAGTGTAGGGTATAGAGTGTAGAGTGTAGGGATTAGAGTGTAGGGTATAGAGTGTAGTGTGTAGAATGTAGGGTATAGAGTGTAGAGTGTAGGGTATAGAGTGTATGGTATAGAGTGTAGGGTATAGAGTGTAGGGTGTAGAGTGTAGGGTATAGAGTGTAGGGTATAGAGTGTAGGGTATAGAGTGTAGGGAATAGAGTGTAGAGTGTAAGGTATAGAGTGTAGAGTATAGGGTATAGAGTGTAGGGTATAGAGTGTAGAGTGTAGGGATTAGAGTGTAGGGTATAGAGTGTAGGGTGTAGAGTGTAGGGTATAGAGTGTAGAGTGTAGGGTATAGAGTGTATGGTATAGAGTGTAGGGTATAGAGTGTAGGGTGTAGAGTGTAGGGTATAGAGTGTAGGGTATAGAGTGTAGGGTATAGAGTGTAGGGTATAGAGTGTAGGGAATCGAGTGTAGAGTGTAAGGTATAGAGTGTAGAGTGTAGGGTATAGAGTGTAGGGTATAGACTGTAGGGTATAGAGTGTAGGGTATAGATTGTAGGCTATAGAGTGTAGGGTATAGAGTGTAGGGTATAGAGTGTAGGGTATAGAGTGTAGGGTATAGAGTGTAGAGTGTAGGGTATAGTGTGTAGGGTATAGAGTGCAGGGTGTAGAGTGTAGGGTATAGAGTGTAGGGTATAGAGTGTAGAGTGTAGGGTATAGAGTGTATGCTATAGAGTGTATGGTGTAGAGTGTATGGTATAGAGTGTAGGGTATAGAGTGTAGAGTGTAGGGTATAGAGTGTAGGGTATAGAGTGTAGGGTATAGAGTGTATGTTATAGAGTGTAGGGTATAGAGTGTAGAGTGTAGGGTATAGAGTTTGGAGTGTAGGGTATAGAGTGTAGGGTATAGAGTGTAAGGTATAGAGTGTAGGGTGTAGAGTGTAGGGTATAGATTGTAGGGTATAGAGTGTAGGGTATAGAGTGTACGGTATAGAGTGTAAGGTATGGAGTGTATGGTATAGAGTGTAGGGTATAGAGTGTAGGGTATAGAGTGTAGGGTATAAAGTGTAGAGTGTAGGGTATAGCGTGTAGAGTGTAGGGTATAGAGTGTAGGGTATAGAGTGTAGGGTATAGAGTGTAGGGTATAGAGTGTAGAGTGTAGGGTATAGAGTGTATGGTATAGAGTGTAGGGTATAGAGTTTAGGGTGTAGAGTGTTGGGTATAGAGTGTAGGGTATAGAGTGTAGGGTATAGAGTGTAGGGTATAGAGTGTAGGGAATAGAGTGTAGAGTGTAAGGTATAGAGTGTAGAGTGTAGGGTATAGAGTGTAGGGTATAGAGTGTAGGGTATAGAGTGTAGAGTGTAGGGTATAGAGTGTAGAGTGTAGGGTATAGAGTGTAGGGTATAGAGTGTAGGGTATAGAGTGTAGGGTAGAGTGTGTAGAGTGTAGGGTATAGAGTGTAGGGTATAGAGTGTAGGGTATAGAGTGTAGAGTGTAGGGATTAGAGTGTAGGGTATAGAGTGTAGGGTGTAGAGTGTAGGGTATAGAGTGTAGAGTGTAGTGTATAGAGTGTATGGTATAGAGTGTAGGGTGTAGAGTGTAGGGTATAGAGTGTAGGGTATAGAGTGTAGGGTATAGAGTGTAGGGAATAGAGTGTAGAGTGTAAGGTATAGAGTGTAGAGTGTAGGGTATAGAGTGTAGGGTATAGAGTGTAGAGTGAAGGGATTAGAGTGTAGGGTATAGAGTGTAGGGTGTAGAGTGTAGGGTATAGAGTGTAGAGTGTAGGGTATAGAGTTTATGGTATAGAGTGTAGGGTATAGAGTGTAGGGTGTAGAGTGTAGGGTATAGAGTGTAGGGTATAGAGTGTAGGGTATAGAGTGTAGGGTATAGAGTGTAGGGAATAGAGTGTAGAGTGTAAGGTATAGAGTGTAGAGTGTAGGGTATAGACTGTAGGGTATAGAGTGTAGGGTATAGATTGTAGGCTATAGAGTGTAGGGTATAGAGTGTAGGGTATAGAGTGTAGGGTATAGAGTGTAGGGTATAGAGTGTAGAGTGTAGGGTATAGTGTGTAGGGTATAGAGTGCAGGGTGTAGAGTGTAGGGTATAGAGTGTAGGGTATAGAATGTAGAGTGTAGGGTATAGAGTGTATGCTATAGAGTGTATGGTGTAGAGTGTATGGTATAGAGTGTAGGGTATAGAGTGTAGAGTGTAGGGTATAGAGTGTAGGGTATAGAGTGTAGGGTATAGAGTGTATGTTATAGAGTGTAGGGTATAGAGTGTAGAGTGTAGGGTATAGAATGTAGAGTGTAGGGTATAGAGTGTAGGGTATAGAGTGTAGGGTATAGAGTGTAGGGTGTAGAGTGTAGGGTATAGAGTGTAGGGTATAGAGTGTAGAGTGCAGGGTATAGAGTTTAGAGTGTAGGGTATAGAGTGTAGGGTATAGAGTGTAAGGTATAGAGTGTAGGGTGTAGAGTGTAGGGTATAGAGTGTAGGGTATAGAGTGTAGGGTATAGAGTGTACGGTATAGAGTGTAGGGTACAGAGTGTATAGTATAGAGTGTAGGGTATAGAGTGTAGGGTATAGAGTGTATGGTATAGAGTGTAGGGTATAGAGTATATGTTATAGAGTGTAGGGTATAGAGTGTAGAGTGTAGGGTATAGAGTGTAGAGTGTAGAGTGTAGGGTATAGAGTGTAGAGTGTAGGGTATAGAGTGTAGAGTGTAGGGTATAGAGTATAGAGTGTAGGGTATAGAGTGTAAGGTGTAGAGTGTAGGGTATAGAGTGTAGGGTATAGAGTGTAGGGTATAGAGTGTAGGGTATAGAGTGTAGGGTATAGAGTGTAGAGTGTAGGGTATAGAGTTTAGAGTGTAGGGTATAGAGTGTAGGGTATAGAGTGTAAGGTATAGAGTGTAGGGTGTAGAGTGTAGGGTATAGAGTGTAGGGTATAGAGTGTAGGGTATAGAGTGTACGGTATAGAGTGTAGGGTATAGAGTGTATGGTATAGAGTGTAGGGTATAGAGTGTAGGGTATAGAGTGTATGGTATAGATTGTAGGGTGTAGAGTGTAGGGTATAGAGTGTAGGGCATAGGGTGTAGGGTATAGAGTGTAGGGTATAGAGTGTAGAGTGTAGGGTATAGAGTGTAGGGTATAGAGTGTAGGGTATAGAGTGTAGAGTGTAGGGTATAGAGTGTAGGGTATTGAGTGTAGGGTATAGAGTGTAGGGTATAGAGTGTAGGGTATAGAGTGTAGAGTGTAGGGTATAGAGTGTAGAGTGTAGGGTATAGAGTGTAGGGTATATAGTGTAGAGTGTAGGGTATAGAGTGTAGGGTATAGAGTGTAGGGTATAGAGTGTAGGGTATAGAGTGCAGGGTATAGAGTGTAGAGTGTAGGGTATAGAGTGTAGAGTGTAGGGTATAGAGTGTAGGGTATAGAGTGTATGGTATAGAGTGTAGGGTATAGAGTGTAGAGTGTAGGGTATAGAGTGTAGGGTATAGAGTGTAGGGTTCAGAGTGTAGGGTATAGAGTGTAGGGTGTAGCGTGTATGTGATAGAGTGTAGGGTATAGAGTGTAGGGTATAGAGTTTAGAGTGTAGGGTATAGAGAGTAGGGTATAGAGTGTAAGGTATAGAGTGTAGGGTGTAGAGTGTAGGGTATAGAGTGTAGGGCATAGGGTGTAGGGTATAGAGTGTAGGGTATAGAGTGTAGAGTGTAGGGTATAGAGTGTAGGGTATAGAGTGTAGGGTATAGAGTGTAGAGTGTAGGGTATAGAGTGTAGGGTATTGAGTGTAGGGTATAGAGTGTAGGGTATAGAGTGTAGGGTATAGAGTGTAGAGTGTAGGGTATAGAGTGTAGAGTGTAGGGTATAGAGTGTAGGGTATATAGTGTAGAGTGTAGGGTATAGAGTGTAGGGTATAGAGTGTAGGGTATAGAGTGTAGGGTATAGAGTGCAGGGTATAGAGTGTAGAGTGTAGGGTATAGAGTGTAGAGTGTAGGGTATAGAGTGTAGGGTATAGAGTGTAGGGTATAGAGTGTAGGGTATAGAGTGTAGAGTGTAGGGTATAGAGTGTAGGGTATAGAGTGTAGGGTTCAGAGTGTAGGTTATAGAGTGTAGGGTATAGAGTGTAGGGCATAGAGTGTAGGGTATAGAGTGTAGGGCATAGAGTGTAGGGTATAGAGTGTAGGGTATAGAGTGTAGGGTGTAGAGTGTAGGGTATAGATTTTAGGGTATACAGTGTAGGGTATAGAGTGTAGAGTGTAGGGCATAGAGTGTAGAGTGTAGGGTATAGAGTGTAGAATATAGAGTGTAGGGTAGAGAGTGTAGGGTAGAGAGTGTAGAGTGTAGGGATTAGAGTGTAGGGTATAGAGTGTAGGGTGTAGAGTGTAGGGTATAGAGTGTAAGGTATAGAGTGTAGGGTGTAGAGTGTAGGGTATAGAGTGTAGGGTATAGAGTGTAGGGTATAGAGTGTACGGTATAGAGTGTAGGGTATAGAGTGTATGGTATAGAGTGTAGGGTATAGAGTGTAGGGTATAGAGTGTATGGTATAGATTGTAGGGTATAGAGTGTAGGGTGTAGCATGTATGTTATAGAGTGTAGGGTATAGAGTGTAGGGTATAGAGTTTAGAGTGTAGGGTATAGAGAGTAGGGTATAGAGTGTAAGGTATAGAGTGTAGGGTGTAGAGTGTAGGGTATAGAGTGTAGGGCATAGGGTGTAGGGTATAGAGTGTAGGGTATAGAGTGTAGAGTGTAGGGTATAGAGTGTAGGGTATAGAGTGTAGGGTATAGAGTGTAGAGTGTAGGGTATAGAGTGTAGGGTATTGAGTGTAGGGTATAGAGTGTAGGGTATAGAGTGTAGAGTGTAGGGTATAGAGTGTAGAGTGTAGGGTATAGAGTGTAGGGTATATAGTGTAGAGTGTAGGGTATAGAGTGTAGGGTATAGAGTGTAGGGTATAGAGTGTATGGTATAGAGTGTAGAGTATAGAGTGTAGGGTGTAGAGTGTAGGGTATAGAGTGTAGGGTATAGAGTGTAGGGTATAGAGTGTAGGGAATAGAGTGTTGAGTGTAAGGTACAGAGTGTAGAGTGTAGGGCATAGAGTGTAGAGTGTAGGGTATAGAGTGTAGGGTATAGAGTGCAGGGTATAGAGTGTAGGGTATACAGTGTAGGGTATAGAGTGTAGAGTGTAGGGTATAGAGTGTAGAGTGTAGGGTATAGAGTGTAGAGTGTAGGGCATAGAGTGTAGATTGTAGGGTATAGAGTGTAGGGTATAGAGTGTAGGGTATAGAGTGTAGGGTATAGAGTGTAGAGTGTCGGGTATAGAGTGTAGAGTGTAGGGTATAGAGTGTAGGGTACAGAGTGTAAGGTATAGAGTGTAGGGTAGAGAGAGTAGAGTGTAGGGTATAGAGTGTAGGGTATAGAGTGTAGGGTATAGAGTGTAGAGTGTAGGGATTAGAGTGTAGGGTATAGAGTGTAGGGTGTGGAGTGTAGGGTATAGAGTGTAGAGTGTAAGGTATAGAGTGTATGGTATAGAGTGTAGGGTATAGAGTGTAGGGTGTAGAGTGTAGGGTATAGAGTGTAGGGTATAGAGTGTAGGGTATAGAGTGTAGGGAATAGAGTGTAGAGTGTAAGGTATAGAGTGTAGAGTGTAGGGTATAGAGTGTAAGGTATAGAGTGTAGAGTGTAGGGATTAGAGTGTAGGGTATAGAGTGTAGGGTGTAGAGTGTAGGGTATAGAGTGTAGAGTGTAGGGTATAGAGTGTAGAGTGTAGGGTATAGAGTGTAGAGTGTAGGGTATAGAGTGTATGGTATAGAGTGTAGGGTATTGAGTGTAGGGTGTAGAGTGTTGGGTATAGAGTGTAGGGTATAGAGTGTAGGGTATAGAGTGTAGGGTATAGAGTGTAGGGAATAGAGTGTAGAGTGTAAGGTATAGAGTGTAGAGTGTAGGGTATAGAGTGTAGGGTATAGAGTGTAGAGTGTAGGGATTAGAGTGTAGGGTATAGAGTGTAGGGTATAGTGTGTAGGGTATAGAGTGTAGAGTGTAGGGTATAGAGTGGAGAGTGTAGGGTATAGAGTGTAGGGTATAGAGTGTAGGGTATAGAGTGTAGGGCATAGAGTGTAGGGTATAGAGTGTAGGGTATAGAGTGTAGAGTGTAGGGTATAGAGTGTAGGGTATAGAGTGTAGGGTATAGAGTGTAGAGTGTAGGGTATAGAGTGTAGGGTATAGAGTGTAGGGTATAGAGTGTAGGGTATAGAGTGTAGGGCATAGAGTGTAGGGTATAGAGTGTAGGGTATAGAGTGTAGAGTGTAGGGTATAGAGTGTAGGGTATAGAGTGTAGGGTATAGAGTGTAGAGTGTAGGGCATAGAGTGTAGAGTGTAGGGTATAGAGTGTAGGGTATAGAGTGTAGGGTAGAGAGTGTAGGGTAGAGAGTGTAGAGTGTAGGGATTAGAGTGTAGGGTATAGAGTGTAACATAGTAACATAGTAACATAGTTAGTAAGGCCGAAAAAAGACATTTGTCCATCCAGTTCAGCCTATATTCCATCATAATAAATACCCAGATCTACGTCCTTCTACAGAACCTAATAATTGTATTATACAATATTGTTCTGCTCCAGGAAGACATCCAGGCCTCTCTTGAACCCCTCGACTGAGTTCGCCATCACCACCTCCTCAGGCAAGCAATTCCAGATTCTCACTGCCCTAACAGTAAAGAATCCTCTTCTATGTTGGTGAAAAAACCTTCTCTCCTCCAGACGCAAAGAATGCCCCCTTGTGCCCGTCACCTTCCTTGGTATAAACAGATCCTCAGCGAGATATTTGTATTGTCCCCTTATATACTTATAGGGTAGGGTGAAGAGTGTAGGGTGTAGAGTGTAGGGCATAGAGTGTAGAGTGTAGGGTATAGAGTGTATGGTATAGAGTGTAGAGTATAGAGTGTAGGGTGTAGAGTGTAGGGTATAGAGTGTAGGGTATAGAGTGTAGGGTATAGAGTGTAGGGAATAGAGTGTTGAGTGTAAGGTACAGAGTGTAGAGTGTAGGGCATAGAGTGTAGAGTGTAGGGTATAGAGTGTAGGGTATAGAGTGTAGGGTATAGAGTGTAGGGTATACAGTGTAGGGTATAGAGTGTAGAGTGTAGGGTATAGAGTGTAGAGTGTAGGGTATAGAGTGTAGAGTGTAGGGCATAGAGTGTAGATTGTAGGGTATAGAGTGTAGGGTATAGAGTGTAGGGTATAGAGTGTAGGGTATAGAGTGTAGAGTGTAGGGTAGAGAGTGTAGAGTGTAGGGTATAGAGTGTAGGGTATAGAGTGTAGGGTATAGAGTGTAGAGTGTAGGGATTAGAGTGTAGGGTATAGAGTGTAGGGTGTGGAGTGTAGGGTATAGAGTGTAGAGTGTAGGGTATAGAGTGTAGGGTATAGAGTGTAGGGTATAGAGTGTAGGGTATAGAGTGTAGGGAATAGAGTGTAGAGTGTAAGGTATAGAGTGTAGAGTATAGGGTATAGAGTGTAGGGTATAGAGTGTAGGGTATAGAGTGTAGGGTATAGAGTGTAGGGTATAGAGTGTAGGGAATAGAGTGTAGAGTGTAAGGTATAGAGTGTAGAGTGTAGGGTATAGAGTGTAAGGTATAGAGTGTAGAGTGTAGGGATTAGAGTGTAGGGTATAGAGTGTAGGGTGTAGAGTGTAGGGCATAGAGTGTAGAGTGTAGGGTATAGAGTGTATGGTATAGAGTGTAGAGTATAGAGTGTAGGGTGTAGAGTGTAGGGTATAGAGTGTAGGGTATAGAGTGTAGGGTATAGAGTGTAGGGAATAGAGTGTAGAGTGTAAGGTATAGAGTGTAGAGTGTAGGGTATAGAGTGTAGGGTATAGAGTGTAGAGTGTAGGGATTAGAGTGTAGGGTATAGAGTGTAGGGTATAGTGTGTAGGGTATAGAGTGTAGAGTGTAGGGTATAGAGTTTAGAGTGTAGGGTATAGAGTGTAGGGTATAGAGTGTAGAGTGTAGGGTATAGAGTGTATGCTATAGAGTGTATGGTGTAGAGTGTATGGTATAGAGTGTAGGGTATACAGTGTAGAGTGTATGGTATAGAGCGTAGGGTGTAGAGTGTAGGGTATAGAGTGTATGTTATAGAGTGTAGGGTATAGAGTGTAGGGTAGAGAGTGTAGAGTGTAGGGTATAGAGTGTAGGGTATAGAGTGTAGGGTATAGAGTGTAGAGTGTAGGGATTAGAGTGTAGGGTATAGAGTGTAGTGTGTAGAATGTAGGGTATAGAGTGTAGAGTGTAGGGTATAGAGTGTATGGTATAGAGTGTAGGGTATAGAGTGTAGGGTGTAGAGTGTAGGGTATAGAGTGTAGGGTATAGAGTGTAGGGTATAGAGTGTAGGGAATAGAGTGTAGAGTGTAAGGTATAGAGTGTAGAGTATAGGGTATAGAGTGTAGGGTATAGAGTGTAGAGTGTAGGGATTAGAGTGTAGGGTATAGAGTGTAGGGTGTAGAGTGTAGGGTATAGAGTGTAGAGTGTAGGGTATAGAGTGTATGGTATAGAGTGTAGGGTATAGAGTGTAGGGTGTAGAGTGTAGGGTATAGAGTGTAGGGTATAGAGTGTAGGGTATAGAGTGTAGGGTATAGAGTGTAGGGAATCGAGTGTAGAGTGTAAGGTATAGAGTGTAGAGTGTAGGGTATAGAGTGTAGGGTATAGACTGTAGGGTATAGAGTGTAGGGTATAGATTGTAGGCTATAGAGTGTAGGGTATAGAGTGTAGGGTATAGAGTGTAGGGTATAGAGTGTAGGGTATAGAGTGTAGAGTGTAGGGTATAGTGTGTAGGGTATAGAGTGCAGGGTGTAGAGTGTAGGGTATAGAGTGTAGGGTATAGAGTGTAGAGTGTAGGGTATAGAGTGTATGCTATAGAGTGTATGGTGTAGAGTGTATGGTATAGAGTGTAGGGTATAGAGTGTAGAGTGTAGGGTATAGAGTGTAGGGTATAGAGTGTAGGGTATAGAGTGTATGTTATAGAGTGTAGGGTATAGAGTGTAGAGTGTAGGGTATAGAGTTTGGAGTGTAGGGTATAGAGTGTAGGGTATAGAGTGTAAGGTATAGAGTGTAGGGTGTAGAGTGTAGGGTATAGATTGTAGGGTATAGAGTGTAGGGTATAGAGTGTACGGTATAGAGTGTAAGGTATGGAGTGTATGGTATAGAGTGTAGGGTATAGAGTGTAGGGTATAGAGTGTAGGGTATAAAGTGTAGAGTGTAGGGTATAGCGTGTAGAGTGTAGGGTATAGAGTGTAGGGTATAGAGTGTAGGGTATAGAGTGTAGGGTATAGAGTGTAGAGTGTAGGGTATAGAGTGTATGGTATAGAGTGTAGGGTATAGAGTTTAGGGTGTAGAGTGTTGGGTATAGAGTGTAGGGTATAGAGTGTAGGGTATAGAGTGTAGGGTATAGAGTGTAGGGAATAGAGTGTAGAGTGTAAGGTATAGAGTGTAGAGTGTAGGGTATAGAGTGTAGGGTATAGAGTGTAGGGTATAGAGTGTAGAGTGTAGGGTATAGAGTGTAGAGTGTAGGGTATAGAGTGTAGGGTATAGAGTGTAGGGTATAGAGTGTAGGGTAGAGTGTGTAGAGTGTAGGGTATAGAGTGTAGGGTATAGAGTGTAGGGTATAGAGTGTAGAGTGTAGGGATTAGAGTGTAGGGTATAGAGTGTAGGGTGTAGAGTGTAGGGTATAGAGTGTAGAGTGTAGTGTATAGAGTGTATGGTATAGAGTGTAGGGTGTAGAGTGTAGGGTATAGAGTGTAGGGTATAGAGTGTAGGGTATAGAGTGTAGGGAATAGAGTGTAGAGTGTAAGGTATAGAGTGTAGAGTGTAGGGTATAGAGTGTAGGGTATAGAGTGTAGAGTGAAGGGATTAGAGTGTAGGGTATAGAGTGTAGGGTGTAGAGTGTAGGGTATAGAGTGTAGAGTGTAGGGTATAGAGTTTATGGTATAGAGTGTAGGGTATAGAGTGTAGGGTGTAGAGTGTAGGGTATAGAGTGTAGGGTATAGAGTGTAGGGTATAGAGTGTAGGGTATAGAGTGTAGGGAATAGAGTGTAGAGTGTAAGGTATAGAGTGTAGAGTGTAGGGTATAGAGTGTAGGGTATAGACTGTAGGGTATAGAGTGTAGGGTATAGAGTGTAGGGTATAGATTGTAGAGTGTAGGCTATAGAGTGTAGGGTATAGAGTGTAGAGTGTAGGGTATAGAGTGTAGGGTATAGAGTGTAGGGTATAGAGTGTAGGGTATAGAGTGTAGAGTGTAGGGTATAGTGTGTAGGGTATAGAGTGCAGGGTGTAGAGTGTAGGGTATAGAGTGTAGGGTATAGAGTGTAGAGTGTAGGGTATAGAGTGTACGCAATAGAGTGTATGGTGTAGAGTGTATGGTATAGAGTGTAGGGTATAGATTGTAGAGTGTATGGTATAGAGTGTAGGGTATAGAGTGTAGGGTATAGAGTGTATGTTATAGAGTGTAGGGTATAGAGTGTAGGGTAGAGAGTGTAGAGTGTAGGGTATAGAGTGTAGGGTATAGAGTGTAGGGTATAGATTGTAGAGTGTAGGCTATAGAGTGTAGGGTATAGAGTGTAGAGTGTCGGGATTAGAGTGTAGGGTATAGAGTGTGGGATGTAGAGTGTAGGGTATAGAGTGTAGAGTGTAGGATATAGAGTGTATGGTATAGAGTGTAGGGTATAGAGTGTAGGGTGTAGAGTGTAGGGTATAGAGTGTAGGGAATAGAGTGTAGGGTATAGAGTGTAGGGTATAGAGTGTAGGGTGTAGAGTGTAGGGTATAGAGTGTATGGTATAGAGTGTAGGGTATAGAATGTATGGTATAGAGTGTAGAGTGTAGGATATAGCGTGTAGGGTATAGAGTGTAGAGTGTAGGGTATAGAGTGTAGGGTATAGAGTGTAGGGTATAGAGTGTAGAGTGTAGGGATTAGAGTGTAGGGTATAGAGTGTAGGGTATAGAGTGTAGAGTGTAGGGTAGAGAGTGTAGGATATAGAGTGTAGAGTGTAGGGTATAGAGTGTAGGGTATAGAGTGTAGGGTATAGAGTGTAGGGTATAGAGTGTAGAGTGTAGGGTATAGAGTGTAGGGTATAGAGTGTAGGGTATAGAGTGTAGAGTGTAGGGTATAGAGTGTAGGGTATAGAGTGTAGGGTATAGAGTGTAGGGCATAGAGTGTAGGGTATAGAGTGTAGGGTGTAGAGTGTAGGGTATAGAGTGTATGGTATAGAGTGTAGGGTATAGAGTGTAGGGTGTAGAGTGTAGGGTATAGAGTGTAGGGTATAGAGTGTAGGGTATAGAGTGTAGGGTATAGAGTGTAGGGAATAGAGTGTAGAGTGTAAGGTATAGAGTGTAGAGTGTAGGGTATAGAGTGTAGGGTATAGACTGTAGGGTATAGAGTGTAGGGTATAGAGTGTAGGGTATAGATTGTAGAGTGTAGGCTATAGAGTGTAGGGTATAGAGTGTAGAGTGTAGGGTATAGAGTGTAGGGTATAGAGTGTAGGGTATAGAGTGTAGGGTATAGAGTGTAGAGTGTAGGGTATAGTGTGTAGGGTATAGAGTGCAGGGTGTAGAGTGTAGGGTATAGAGTGTAGGGTATAGAGTGTAGAGTGTAGGGTATAGAGTGTACGCAATAGAGTGTATGGTGTAGAGTGTATGGTATAGAGTGTAGGGTATAGATTGTAGAGTGTATGGTATAGAGTGTAGGGTATAGAGTGTAGGGTGTAGAGTGTATGTTATAGAGTGTAGGGTATAGAGTGTAGGGTAGAGAGTGTAGAGTGTAGGGTATAGAGTGTAGGGTATAGAGTGTAGGGTATAGATTGTAGAGTGTAGGCTATAGAGTGTAGGGTATAGAGTGTAGAGTGTCGGGATTAGAGTGTAGGGTATAGAGTGTGGGATGTAGAGTGTAGGGTATAGAGTGTAGAGTGTAGGATATAGAGTGTATGGTATAGAGTGTAGGGTATAGAGTGTAGGGTGTAGAGTGTAGGGTATAGAGTGTAGGGAATAGAGTGTAGGGTATAGAGTGTAGGGTATAGAGTGTAGGGTGTAGAGTGTAGGGTATAGAGTGTATGGTATAGAGTGTAGGGTATAGAATGTATGGTATAGAGTGTAGAGTGTAGGATATAGAGTGTAGGGTATAGAGTGTAGAGTGTAGGGTATAGAGTGTAGGGTATAGAGTGTAGGGTATAGAGTGTAGAGTGTAGGGATTAGAGTGTAGGGTATAGAGTGTAGGGTATAGAGTGTAGAGTGTAGGGTAGAGAGTGTAGGATATAGAGTGTAGAGTGTAGGGTATAGAGTGTAGGGTATAGAGTGTAGGGTATAGAGTGTAGAGTGTAGGGTATAGAGTGTAGGGTATAGAGTGTAGGGTATAGAGTGTAGAGTGTAGGGTATAGAGTGTAGGGTATAGAGTGTAGGGTATAGAGTGTAGGGCATAGAGTGTAGGGTATAAAGTGTAGGGTGTAGAGTGTAGGGTATAGAGTGTAGGGTATAGAGTGTAGAGTGTAGGGTATAGAGTGTAGGGTATAGAGTGTAGGGTACAGAGTGTATAGTATAGAGTGTGGGGTATAGAGTGTAGGGTATAGAGTGTATGGTATAGAGTGTAGGGTATAGAGTGTATGTTATAGAGTGTAGGGTATAGAGTGTAGAGTGTAGGGTATAGAGTGTAGAGTGTAGAGTGTAGGGTATAGAGTGTAGGGTATAGAGTGTAGGGTATAGAGTGTAGAGTGTAGGGTATAGAGTGTAGGGTATAGAGTGTAGGGTATAGAGTGTAGGGCATAGAGTGTAGGGTATAAAGTGTAGGGTGTAGAGTGTAGGGTATAGAGTGTAGGGTATAGAGTGTAGAGTGTAGGGTATAGAGTGTAGGGTATAGAGTGTAGGGTATAGAGTGTAGGGTATAGAGTGTAGGGTATAGAGTGTAGAGTGTAGGGTATAGCGTGTAGAGTGTCGGGTATAGAGTGTAGGGTATAGAGTGTAGGGTATAGAGTGTAGGGTATAGAGTGTAGAGTGTAGGGTATAGAGTGTAGAGTGTAGGGTATAGAGTGTATGGTATAGAGTGTAGGGTATAGAGTGTAGGGTGTAGAGCGTTGGGTATAGAGTGTAGGGTATAGAGAGTAGGGTATAGAGTGTAGGGTATAGAGTGTAGGGAATAGAGTGTAGAGTGTAAGGTATAGAGTGTAGAGTGTAGGGTATAGAGTGTAGGGTATAGAGTGTAGAGTGTAGGGATTAGAGTGTAGGGTATAGAGTGTAGGGTATAGTGTGTAGGGTATAGAGTGTAGAGTGTAGGGTATAGAGTGTAGAGTGTAGGGTATAGAGTGTAGGGTATAGAGTGTAGAGTGTAGGGTATAGAGTGTAGGGTATAGAGTGTAGGGTATAGAGTGTAGAGTGTAGGGTATAGAGTGTAGGGTATAGAGTGTAGGGTATAGAGTGTAGGGCATAGAGTGTAGGGTATAGAGTGTAGGGTATAGAGTGTAGAGTGTAGGGTATAGAGTGTAGGGTATAGAGTGTAGGGTATAGAGTGTAGAGTGTAGGGCATAGAGTGTAGAGTGTAGAGTATAGAGTGTAGGGTATAGAGTGTAGGGTGTAGAGTGTAGGGCATAGAGTGTAGAGTGTAGGGTATAGAGTGTATGGTATAGAGTGTAGAGTATAGAGTGTAGGGTGTAGAGTGTAGGGTATAGAGTGTAGGGTATAGAGTGTAGGGTATAGAGTGTAGGGAATAGAGTGTTGAGTGTAAGGTACAGAGTGTAGAGTGTAGGGCATAGAGTGTAGAGTGTAGGGTATAGAGTGTAGGGTATAGAGTGTAGGGTATAGAGTGTAGGGTATACAGTGTAGGGTATAGAGTGTAGAGTGTAGGGTATAGAGTGTAGAGTGTAGGGTATAGAGTGTAGAGTGTAG
Organism: Ranitomeya imitator; assembly: GCF_032444005.1. Lineage (NCBI taxonomy): Eukaryota > Metazoa > Chordata > Amphibia > Anura > Dendrobatidae > Ranitomeya > Ranitomeya imitator. The sequence continues at coordinate 221,514 of NW_027193670.1, read as the reverse complement.
GGCATAGAGTGTAGATTGTAGGGTATAGAGTGTAGGGTATAGAGTGTAGGGAATAGAGTGTAGGGTATAGAGTGTAGAGTGTAGGGTATAGAGTGTAGAGTGTAGGGTATAGAGTGTAGGGTATAGAGTGTAGGGTACAGAGTGTAGGGTATAGAGTGTAGGGTAGAGAGTGTAGAGTGTAGGGTATAGAGTGTAGGGTATAGAGTGTAGGATATAGAGTGTAGAGTGTAGGGATTAGAGAGTAGGGTATAGAGTGTAGGGTGTGGAGTGTAGGGTATAGAGTGTAGAGTGTAGGGTATAGAGTGTATGGTATAGAGTGTAGGGTATAGAGTGTAGGGTGTAGAGTGTAGGGTATAGAGTGTAGGGTATAGAGTGTAGGGTATAGAGTGTAGGGTATAGAGTGTAGGGAATAGAGTGTAGAGTGTAAGGTATAGAGTGTAGAGTGTAGGGTATAGAGTGTAAGGTATAGAGTGTAGAGTGTAGGGATTAGAGTGTAGGGTATAGAGTGTAGGGTGTAGAGTGTAGGGCATAGAGTGTAGGGTATAGAGTGTAGGGTATAGAGTGTAGGGAATAGAGTGTAGAGTGTAAGGTATAGAGTGTAGAGTGTAGGGTATAGAGTGTAGTGTATAGAGTGTGGAGTGTAGGGATTAGAGTGTAGGGTATAGAGTGTAGGGTATAGTGTGTAGGATATAGAGTGTAGAGTGTAGGGTATAAAGTGTAGAGTGTAGGGTATAGAGTGTAGGGTATAGAGTGTAGGGTATAGAGTGTAGGGCATAGAGTGTAGGGTATAGAGTGTAGGGTATAGAGTGTAGAGTGTAGGGTATAGAGTGTAGGGTATAGAGTGTAGGGTATAGAGTGTAGAGTGTAGGGTATAGAGTGTAGGGTATAGAGTGTAGGGTATAGAGTGTAGGGCATAGAGTGTAGGGTATAGAGTGTAGGGTATAGAGTGTAGGGTGTAGAGTGTAGGGTATAGATTTTAGGGTATAGAGTGTAGGGTATAGAGTGTAGAGTGTAGGGCATAGAGTGTAGAGTGTAGGGTATAGAGTGTAGAATATAGAGTGTAGGGTAGAGAGTGTAGGGTAGAGAGTGTAGAGTGTAGGGATTAGAGTGTAGGGTATAGAGTGTAGGGTGTAGAGTGTAGGGCATAGATTGTAGAGTGTAGGGTATAGAGTGTATGGTATAGAGTGTAGAGTATAGAGTGTAGGGTGTAGAGTGTAGGGTATAGAGTGTAGGGTATAGAGTGTAGGGTATAGAGTGTAGGGAATAGAGTGTTGAGTGTAAGGTACAGAGTGTAGAGTGTAGGGCATAGAGTGTAGAGTGTAGGGTATAGAGTGTAGGGTATAGAGTGCAGGGTATAGAGTGTAGGGTATACAGTGTAGGGTATAGAGTGTAGAGTGTAGGGTATAGAGTGTAGAGTGTAGGGTATAGAGTGTAGAGTGTAGGGCATAGAGTGTAGATTGTATGGTATAGAGTGTAGGGTATAGAGTGTAGGGTATAGAGTGTAGGGTATAGAGTGTAGAGTGTAGGGTATAGAGTGTAGAGTGTAGGGTATAGAGTGTAGGGTACAGAGTGTAAGGTATAGAGTGTAGGGTAGAGAGTGTAGAGTGTAGGGTATAGAGTGTAGGGTATAGAGTGTAGGGTATAGAGTGTAGAGTGTAGGGATTAGAGTGTAGGGTATGGAGTGTAGGGTGTGGAGTGTAGGGTATGGAGTGTAGAGTGTAGGGTATAGAGTGTATGGTATAGAGTGTAGGGTATAGAGTGTAGGGTGTAGAGTGTAGGGTATAGAGTGTAGGGTATAGAGTGTAGGGTATAGAGTGTAGGGAATAGAGTGTAGAGTGTAAGGTATAGAGTGTAGAGTGTAGGGTATAGAGTGTAAGGTATAGAGTGTAGAGTGTAGGGATTAGAGTGTAGGGTATAGAGTGTAGGGTGTAGAGTGTAGGGTATAGAGTGTAGAGTATAGGGTATAGAGTGTATGGTGTAGAGTGTAGGGTATAGAGTGTAGGGTATAGAGTGTAGGGTATAGAGTGTAGGGTATAGAGTGTAGGGAATAGAGTGTGGAGTGTAAGGTATAGAGTGTAGAGTGTAGGGTATAAAGTGTAGGGTATAGACTGTAGGGTATAGAGTGTAGGGTATAGATTGTAGCGTGTAGGCTATAGAGTGTAGGGTATACAGTGTAGAGTGTAGGGTATAGAGTGTAGGGTATAGAGTGTAGGGTATAGAGTGTAGGGTATAGAGTGTAGAGTGTAGGGTATAGTGTGTAGGGTATAGAGTGCAGGGTGTAGAGTGTAGGGTATAGAGTGTAGGGTATAGAGTGTAGAGTGTAGGGTATAGAGTGTATGCTATAGAGTGTATGGTGTAGAGTGTATGGTATAGAGTGTAGGGTTTAGAGTGTTGAGTGTATGGTATAGAGTGTAGAGTGTAGTATGTTATAGAGTGTAGGGTATAGAGTGTAGGGTAGAGAGTGTAGAGTGTAGGGTATAGAGTGTAGGGTATAGAGTGTAGGGTATAGAGTGTAGAGTGTAGGGATTAGAGTGTAGGGTATAGAGTGTAGTGTGTAGAGTGTAGGGTATAGAGTGTAGAGTGTAGGGTATAGAGTGAATGGTATAGAGTGTAGGGTATAGAGTGTAGGGTGTAGAGTGTAGGGTATAGAGTGTAGGGTATAGAGTGTAGGGTATAGAGTGTAGGGAATAGAGTGTAGAGTGTAAGGTATAGAGTGTAGAGTATAGGGTATAAAGTGTAGGGTATAGAGTTTAGAGTGCAGGGATTAGAGTGTAGGGTATAGAGTGTAGGGTGTAGAGTGTAGGGTATAGAGTGTAGAGTGTAGGGTATAGAGTGTATGGTATAGAGTGTAGGGTATAGAGTGTAGGGTGTAGAGTGTAGGGTATAGAGTGTAGGGTATAGAGTGTAGGGTATAGAGTGTAAGGTATAGAGTGTAGGGAATAGAGTGTAGAGTGTAAAGTATAGAGTGTAGAGTGTAGGGTATAGAGTGTAGGGTATAGACTGTAGGGTATAGAGTGTAGGGTATAGATTGTAGGCTATAGAGTGTAGGGTATAGAGTGTAGGGTATAGAGTGTAGGGTATAGAGTGTAGGGTATAGAGTGTAGGGTATAGAGTGTAGAGTGTAGGGTATAGTGTGTAGGGTATAGAGTGCAGGGTGTAGAGTGTAGGGTATAGAGTGTAGGGTATAGAATGTAGAGTGTAGGGTATAGAGTGTATGCTATAGAGTGTATGGTGTAGAGTGTATGGTATAGAGTGTAGGGTATAGCGTGTAGAGTGTAGGGTATAGAGTGTAGGGTATAGAGTGTAGGGTATAGAGTGTATGTTATAGAGTGTAGGGTATAGAGTGTAGAGTGTAGGGTATAGAATGTAGAGTGTAGGGTATAGAGTGTAGGGTATAGAGTGTAGGGTATAGAGTGTAGAGTGCAGGGTATAGAGTTTAGAGTGTAGGGTATAGAGTGTAGGGTATAGAGTGTAAGGTATAGAGTGTAGGGTGTAGAGTGTAGGGTATAGAGTGTAGGGTATAGAGTGTAGGGTATAGAGTGTACGGTATAGAGTGTAGGGTACAGAGTGTATAGTATAGAGTGTAGGGTATAGAGTGTAGGGTATAGAGTGTATGGTATAGAGTGTAGGGTATAGAGTGTATGTTATAGAGTGTAGGGTATAGAGTGTAGAGTGTAGGGTATAGAGTGTAGAGTGTAGAGTCTAGGGTATAGAGTGTAGAGTGTAGGGTATAGAGTGTAGAGTGTAGGGTGTAGAGTATAGAGTGTAGGGTATAGAGTGTAGGGTATAGAGTGTAAGGTGTAGAGTGTAGGGTATAGAGTGTAGGGTATAGAGTGTAGGGTATAGCGTGTAGGGTATAGAGTGTAGGGTATAGAGTGTAGAGTGTAGGGTATAGAGTTTAGAGTGTAGGGTATAGAGTGTAGGGTATAGAGTGTAAGGTATAGAGTGTAGGGTGTAGAGTGTAGGGTATAGAATGTAGGGTATAGAGTGTAGGGTATAGAGTGTACGGTATAGAGTGTAGGGTATAGAGTGTATGGTATAGAGTGTAGGGTATAGAGTGTAGGGTATAGAGTGTATGGTATAGATTGTAGGGTATAGAGTGTAGGGTGTAGCGTGTATGTGATAGAGTGTAGGGTATAGAGTGTAGGGTATAGAGTTTAGAGTGTAGGGTATAGAGAGTAGGGTATAGAGTGTAAGGTATAGAGTGTAGGGTGTAGAGTGTAGGGTATAGAGTGTAGGGCATAGGGTGTAGGGTATAGAGTGTAGGGTATAGAGTGTAGGGTGTAGCGTGTATGTGATAGAGTGTAGGGTATAGAGTGTAGGGTATAGAGTTTAGAGTGTAGGGTATAGAGAGTAGGGTATAGAGTGTAAGGTATAGAGTGTAGGGTGTAGAGTGTAGGGTATAGAGTGTAGGGCATAGGGTGTAGGGTATAGAGTGTAGGGTATAGAGTGTAGAGTGTAGGGTATAGAGTGTATGGTATAGAGTGTAGGGTATAGAGTGTAGAGTGTAGGGTATAGAGTGTAGGGTATTGAGTGTAGGGTATAGAGTGTAGGGTATAGAGTGTAGGGTATAGAGTGTAGAGTGTAGGGTATAGAGTGTAGAGTGTAGGGTATAGAGTGTAGGGTATATAGTGTAGAGTGTAGGGTATAGAGTGTAGGGTATAGAGTGTAGGGTATAGAGTGTAGGGTATAGAGTGCAGGGTATAGAGTGTAGAGTGTAGGGTATAGAGTGTAGAGTATAGAGTGTAGAGTGTAGGGTATAGAGTGTAGGGTATAGAGTGTAGGGAGCAGAGTGTAGGGTATAGAGTGTAGGGTTCAGAGTGTAGGGTATAGAGTGTAGGGTATAGAGTGTAGGGCATAGAGTGTAGGGTATAGAGTGTAGGGCATAGAGTGTAGGGTATAGAGTGTAGGGTATAGAGTGTAGGGTGTAGAGTGTAGGGTATAGATTTTAGGGTATAGAGTGTAGGGTATAGAGTGTAGAGTGTAGGGCATAGAGTGTAGAGTGTAGGGTATAGAGTGTAGAATATAAAGTGTAGGGTAGAGAGTGTAGGGTAGAGAGTGTAGAGTGTAGGGATTAGAGTGTAGGGTATAGAGTGTAGGGTGTAGAGTGTAGGGCATAGAGTGTAGAGTGTAGGGTATAGAGTGTATGGTATAGAGTGTAGAGTATAGAGTGTAGGGTGTAGAGTGTAGGGTATAGAGTGTAGGGTATAGAGTGTAGGGTATAGAGTGTAGGGAATAGAGTGTTGAGTGTAAGGTACAGAGTGTAGAGTGTAGGGCATAGAGTGTAGAGTGTAGGGTATAGAGTGTAGGGTATAGAGTGCAGGGTATAGAGTGTAGGGTATACAGTGTAGGGTATAGAGTGTAGAGTGTAGGGTATAGAGTGTAGAGTGTAGGGTATAGAGTGTAGGGTATAGAGTGCAGGGTATAGAGTGTAGGGTATACAGTGTAGGGTATAGAGTGTAGAGTGTAGGGTATAGAGTGTAGAGTGTAGGGTATAGAGTTTAGAGTGTAGGGCATAGAGTGTAGATTGTAGGGTATAGAGTGTAGGGTATAGAGTGTAGGGTATAGAGTGTAGGGTATAGAGTGTAGAGTGTAGGGTATAGAGTGTAGAGTGTAGGGTATAGAGTGTAGGGTACAGAGTGTAAGGTATAGAGTGTAGGGTAGAGAGTGTAGAGTGTAGGGTATAGAGTGTAGGGTATAGAGTGTAGGGTATAGAGTGTAGAGTGTAGGGATTAGAGTGTAGGGTATAGAGTGTAGGGTGTGGAGTGTAGGGTATAGAGTGTAGAGTGTAGGGTATAGAGTGTATGGTATAGAGTGTAGGGTATAGAGTGTAGGGTGTAGAGTGTAGGGTATAGAGTGTAGGGTATAGAGTGTAGGGTATAGAGTGTAGGGAATAGAGTGTAGAGTGTAAGGTATAGAGTGTAGAGTGTAGGGTATAGAGTGTAAGGTATAGAGTGTAGAGTGTAGGGATTAGAGTGTAGGGTATAGAGTGTAGGGTGTAGAGTGTAGGGTATAGAGTGTAGAGTGTAGGGTATAGAGTGTATGGTATAGAGTGTAGGGTATAGAGTGTAGGGTGTAGAGTGTAGGGTATAGAGTGTAGGGTATAGAGTGTAGGGTATAGAGTGTAGGGTATAGAGTGTAGGGAATAGAGTGTGGAGTGTAAGGTATAGAGTGTAGAGTGTAGGGTATAGAGTGTAGGGTATAGACTGTAGGGTATAGAGTGTAGGGTATAGAGTGTAGGGTATAGATTGTAGCGTGTAGGCTATAGAGTGTAGGGTATACAGTGTAGAGTGTAGGCTATAGAGTGTAGGGTATAGAGTGTAGGGTATAGAGTGTAGGGTATAGAGTGTAGAGTGTAGGGTATAGTGTGTAGGGTATAGAGTGCAGGGTGTAGAGTGTAGGGTATAGAGTGTAGGGTATAGAGTGTAGAGTGTAGGGTATAGAGTGTATGCTATAGAGTGTATGGTGTAGAGTGTATGGTATAGAGTGTAGGGTATAGAGTGTTGAGTGTATGGTATAGAGTGTAGAGTGTAGAGTGTAGGGTATAGAGTGTATGTTATAGAGTGTAGGGTATAGAGTGTAGGGTAGAGAGTGTAGAGTGTGGGGTATAGAGTGTAGGGTATAGAGTGTAGGGTATAGAGTGTAGAGTGTAGGGATTAGAGTGTAGGGTATAGAGTGTAGTGTGTAGAGTGTAGGGTATAGAGTGTAGAGTGTAGGGTATAGAGTGTATGGTATAGAGTGTAGGGTATAGAGTGTAGGGTGTAGAGTGTAGGGTATAGAGTGTAGGGTATAGAGTGTAGGGTATAGAGTGTAAGGTATAGAGTGTAGGGAATAGAGTGTAGAGTGTAAAGTATAGAGTATAGAGTGTAGAGTGTAGGGTATAGAGTGTAGGGTATAGACTGTAGGGTATAGAGTGTAGGGTATAGATTGTAGGCTATAGAGTGTAGGGTATAGAGTGTAGGGTATAGAGTGTAGGGTATAGAGTGTAGGGTATAGAGTGTAGGGTATAGAGTGTAGAGTGTAGGGTATAGTGTGTAGGGTATAGAGTGCAGGGTGTAGAGTGTAGGGTATAGAGTGTAGGGTATAGAATGTAGAGTGTAGGGTATAGAGTGTATGCTACAGAGTGTATGGTGTAGAGTGTATGGTATAGAGTGTAGGGTATAGAGTGTAGAGTGTAGGGTATAGAGTGTAGGGTATAGAGTGTAGGGTATAGAGTGTATGTTATAGAGTGTAGGGTATAGAGTGTAGAGTGTAGGGTATAGAATGTAGAGTGTAGGGTATAGAGTGTAGGGTATAGAGTGTAGGGTATAGAGTGTAGGGTGTAGAGTGTAGGGTATAGAGTGTAGGGTATAGAGTGTAGAGTGCAGGGTATAGAGTTTAGAGTGTAGGGTATAGAGTGTAGGGTATAGAGTGTAAGGTATAGAGTGTAGGGTGTAGAGTGTAGGGTATAGAGTGTAGCGTATAGAGTGTAGGGTATAGAGTGTACGGTATAGAGTGTAAGGTACAGAGTGTAAAGTATAGAGTGTAGGGTATAGAGTGTAGGGTATAGAGTGTATGGTATAGAGTGTAGGGTATAGAGTGTATGTTATAGAGTGTAGGGTATAGAGTGTAGAGTGTAGGGTATAGAGTGTAGAGTGTAGAGTGTAGGGTATAGAGTGTAGAGTGTAGGGTATAGAGTGTAGAGTGTAGGGTATAGAGTTTAGAGTGTAGGGTATAGAGTGTAGGGTATAGAGTGTAAGGTGTAGAGTGTAGGGTATAGAGTGTAGGGTATAGAGTGTAGGGTATAGAGTGTAGGGTATAGAGTGTAGGGTATAGAGTGTAGGGTATAGAGTGTAGAGTGTAGGGTATAGAGTTTAGAGTGTAGGGTATAGAGTGTAGGGTATAGAGTGTAAGGTATAGAGTGTAGGGTGTAGAGTGTAGGGTATAGAGTGTAGGGTATAGAGTGTAGGGTATAGAGTGTACGGTATAGAGTGTAGGGTATAGAGTGTATGGTATAGAGTGTAGGGTATAGAGTGTAGGGTATAGAGTGTATGGTATAGATTGTAGGGTATAGAGTGTAGGGTGTAGCGTGTATGTTATAGAGTGTAGGGTATAGAGTGTAGGGTATAGAGTTTAGAGTGTAGGGTATAGAGAGTAGGGTATAGAGTGTAAGGTATAGAGTGTAGGGTGTAGAGTGTAGGGTATAGAGTGTAGGGCATAGGGTGTAGGGTATAGAGTGTAGGGTATACTGTGTAGAGTGTAGGGTATAGAGTGTAGGGTATAGAGTGTAGGGTATAGAGTGTAGAGTGTAGGGTATAGAGTGTAGGGTATTGAGTGTAGGGTATAGAGTGTAGGGTATAGAGTGTAGAGTGTAGGGTATAGAGTGTAGAGTGTAGGGTATAGAGTGTAGGGTATATAGTGTAGAGTGTAGGGTATAGAGTGTAGGGTATAGAGTGTAGGGTATAGAGTGTAGGGTATAGCGTGTAGAGTGTAGGGTATAGAGTGTAGAGTGTAGGGTATAGAGTGTAGGGTATAGAGTGTAGGGTATATAGTGTAGGGTATAGAGTGTAGAGTGTAGGGTATAGAGTGTAGCGTATAGAGTGTAGGGAGTAGAGTGTAGGGTATAGAGTGTAGGGTGTGGAGTGTAGGGTATAGAGTGTAGAGTGTAGGGTATAGAGTGTATGGTATAGAGTGTAGGGTATAGAGTGTAGGGTGTAGAGTGTAGGGTATAGAGTGTAGGGTATAGAGTGTAGGGTATAGAGTGTAGGGAATAGAGTGTAGAGTGTAAGGTATAGAGTGTAGAGTGTAGGGTATAGAGTGTAAGGTATAGAGTGTAGAGTGTAGGGATTAGAGTGTAGGGTATAGAGTGTAGGGTGTAGAGTGTAGGGTATAGAGTGTAGAGTGTAGGGTATAGAGTGTATGGTATAGAGTGTAGGGTATAGAGTGTAGGGTGTAGAGTGTAGGGTATAGAGTGTAGGGTATAGAGTGTAGGGTATAGAGTGTAGGGTATAGAGTGTAGGGAATAGAGTGTGGAGTGTAAGGTATAGAGTGTAGAGTGTAGGGTATAGAGTGTAGGGTATAGACTGTAGGGTATAGAGTGTAGGGTTTAGAGTGTAGGGTATAGATTGTAGCGTGTAGGCTATAGAGTGTAGGGTATACAGTGTAGAGTGTAGGGTATAGAGTGTAGGGTATAGAGTGTAGGGTATAGAGTGTAGGGTATAGAGTGTAGAGTGTAGGGTATAGTGTGTAGGGTATAGAGTGCAGGGTGTAGAGTGTAGGGTATAGAGTGTAGGGTATAGAGTGTAGAGTGTAGGGTATAGAGTGTATGCTATAGAGTGTATGGTGTAGAGTGTATGGTATAGAGTGTAGGGTATAGAGTGTTGAGTGTATGGTATAGAGTGTAGAGTGTAGAGTGTAGGGTATAGAGTGTATGTTATAGAGTGTAGGGTATAGAGTGTAGGGTAGAGAGTGTAGAGTGTAGGGTATAGAGTGTAGGGTATAGAGTGTAGGGTATAGAGTGTAGAGTGTAGGGATTAGAGTGTAGGGTATAGAGTGTAGTGTGTAGAGTGTAGGGTATAGAGTGTAGAGTGTAGGGTATAGAGTGTATGGTATAGAGTGTAGGGTATAGAGTGTAGGGTGTAGAGTGTAGGGTATAGAGTGTAGGGTATAGAGTGTAGGGTATAGAGTGTAAGGTATAGAGTGTAGGGAATAGAGTGTAGAGTGTAAAGTATAGAGTGTAGAGTGTAGGGTATAGAGTGTAGGGTATAGACTGTAGGGTATAGAGTGTAGGGTATAGATTGTAGGCTATAGAGTGTAGGGTATAGAGTGTAGGGTATAGAGTGTAGGGTATAGAGTGTAGGGTATAGAGTGTAGGGTATAGAGTGTAGAGTGTAGGGTATAGTGTGTAGGGTATAGAGTGCAGGGTGTAGAGTGTAGGGTATAGAGTGTAGGGTATAGAATGTAGAGTGTAGGGTATAGAGTGTATGCTACAGAGTGTATGGTGTAGAGTGTATGGTATAGAGTGTAGGGTATAGAGTGTAGAGTGTAGGGTATAGAGTGTAGGGTAAAGAGTGTAGGGTATAGAGTGTATGTTATAGAGTGTAGGGTATAGAGTGTAGAGTGTAGGGTATAGAATGTAGAGTGTAGGGTATAGAGTGTAGGGTATAGAGTGTAGGGTATAGAGTGTAGGGTGTAGAGTGTAGGGTATAGAGTGTAGGGTATAGAGTGTAGAGTGCAGGGTATAGAGTTTAGAGTGTAGGGTATAGAGTGTAGGGTATAGAGTGTAAGGTATAGAGTGTAGGGTGTAGAGTGTAGGGTATAGAGTGTAGGGTATAGAGTGTAGGGTATAGAGTGTACGGTATAGAGTGTAGGGTACAGAGTGTATAGTATAGAGTGTAGGGTATAGAGTGTAGGGTATAGAGTGTATGGTATAGAGAGTAGGGTATAGAGTGTATGTTATAGAGTGTAGGGTATAGAGTGTAGAGTGTAGGGTATAGAGTGTAGAGTGTAGAGTGTAGGGTATAGAGTGTAGAGTGTAGGGTATAGAGTGTAGAGTGTAGGGTATAGAGTTTAGAGTGTAGGGTATAGAGTGTAGGGTATAGAGTGTAAGGTGTAGAGTGTAGGGTATAGAGTGTAGGGTATAGAGTGTAGGGTATAGAGTGTAGGGTATAGAGTGTAGGGTATAGAGTGTAGAGTGTAGGGTATAGAGTTTAGAGTGTAGGGTATAGAGTGTAGGGTATAGAGTGTAAGGTATAGAGTGTAGGGTGTAGAGTGTAGGGTATAGAGTGTAGGGTATAGAGTGTAGGGTATAGAGTGTACGGTATAGAGTGTAGGGTATAGAGTGTATGGTATAGAGTGTAGGGTATAGAGTGTAGGGTATAGAGTGTATGGTATAGATTGTAGGGTATAGAGTGTAGGGTGTAGCGTGTATGTTATAGAGTGTAGGGTATAGAGTGTAGGGTATAGAGTTTAGAGTGTAGGGTATAGAGAGTAGGGTATAGAGTGTAAGGTATAGAGTGTAGGGTGTAGAGTGTAGGGTATAGAGTGTAGGGCATAGGGTGTAGGGTATAGAGTGTAGGGTATAGAGTGTAGAGTGTAGGGTATAGAGTGTAGGGTATAGAGTGTAGGGTATAGAGTGTAGAGTGTAGGGTATAGAGTGTAGGGTATTGAGTGTAGGGTATAGAGTGTAGGGTATAGAGTGTAGAGTGTAGGGTATAGAGTGTAGAGTGTAGGGTATAGAGTGTAGGGTATATAGTGTAGAGTGTAGGGTATAGAGTGTAGGGTATAGAGTGTAGGGTATAGAGTGTAGGGTATAGCGTGTAGAGTGTAGGGTATAGAGTGTAGAGTGTAGGGTATAGAGTGTAGGGTATAGAGTGTAGGGTATAGAGTGTAGGGTATAGAGTGTAGAGTGTAGGGTATAGAGTGTAGCGTATAGAGTGTAGGGAGTAGAGTGTAGGGTATAGAGTGTAGGGTTCAGAGTGTAGGGTATAGAGTGTAGGGTATAGAGTGTATGGTATAGAGTGTAGGGTATAGAGTGTAGGGTATAGAGTGTAGGGTATAGAGTGTAGGGTATAGAGTGTAGAGTGTAGGGTATAGAGTGTAGGGTATAGAGTGTAGGGTAGAGAGTGTAGAGTGTAGGGTATAGAGTGTAGGGTATAGAGTGTAGGGTATAGAGTGTAGGGTGTAGAGTGTAGGGTATAGAGTGTAGGGTATAGAGTGTAGGGTATAGAGTGTAGGGAATAGAGTGTAGAGTGTAAGGTATAGAGTGTAGGGTATAGAGTGTACGGTATAGAGTGTAGGGTATAGAGTGTATGGTATAGAGTGTAGGGTATAGAGTGTAGAGTGTAGGGAATAGAGTGTAGGGATTAGAGTGTAGGGTATAGAGTGTAGGGTGTAGAGTGTAGGGTATAGAGTGTAGAGTGTAGGGTATAGAGTGTATGGTATAGAGTGTAGGGTATAGAGTGTAGGGTGTAGAGTGTAGGGTATAGAGTGTAGGGTATAGAGTGTAGGGTATAGAGTGTAGGGAATAGAGTGTAGAGTGTAAGGTATAGAGTGTAGAGTGTAGGGTATAGAGTGTAGGGTATAGAGTGTAGAGTGTTGGGATTAGAGTGTAGGGTATAGAGTGTAGGGTGTAGAGTGTAGGGTATAGAATGTAGAGTGTAGGGTATAGAGTATATGGTATAGAGTGTAGGGTATAGAGTGTAGGGTGTAGAGTATAGGGTATAGAGTGTAGGGTATAGAGTGTAGGGTATAGAGTGTAGGGAATAGAGTGTAGAGTGTAAGGTTTAGAGTGTAGAGTGTAGGGTATAGAGTGTAGGGTATAGACTGTAGGGTATAGAGTATAGGGTATAGAGTGTAGGGTATAGATTGTAGAGTGTAGGCTATAGAGTGTAGGGTATAGAGTGTAGAGTGTAGGGTATAGAGTGTAGGGTATAGTGTGTAGGGTATAGAGTGTAGAGTGTAGGGTATAGTGTGTAGGATAGAGTGTAGGGTATAGAGTGTAGGGTATAGAGTGTATGGTATAGAGTGTAGGGTATAGAGTGTAGGGTATAGAGTGTAGGGTATAGAGTGTAGGGTATAGAGTGTAGAGTGTAGGGTATAGAGTGTTGAGTGTAGGGTATAGAGTGTAGGGTATAGAGTGTAGGGTAGAGAGTGTAGAGTGTAGGGTATAGAGTGTAGGGGATAGAGTGTAGGGTATAGAGTGTAGAGTGTAGGGATTAGAGTGTAGGGTATAGAGTGTAGGGTGTAGAGTGTAGGGTATAGAGTGTAGAGTGTAGGGTATAGAGTGTATGGTATAGAGTGTAGGGTATAGAGTGTAGGGTGTAGAGTGTAGGGTATAGAGTGTAGGGTATAGAGTGTAGGGTATAGAGTGTAGGGTATAGAGTGTAGGGAATAGAGTGTAGAGTGTAAGGTATAGAGTGTAGGGTATAGAGTGTAGAGTGTTGGGATTAGAGTGTAGGGTATAGAGTGTAGGGTGTAGAGTGTAGGGTATAGAGTGTAGAGTGTAGGGTATAGAGTATATGGTATAGAGTGTAGGGTATAGAGTGTAGGGTGTAGAGTGTAGGGTATAGAGTGTAGGGTATAGAGTGTAGTGCATAAAGTGTAGAGTGTAGGGTATAGAGTGTAGGGTATAGAGTGTAGGGTATAGAGTGTAGAGTGTAGGGTATAGAGTGTAGGGTATAGAGTGTAGGGTATACAGTGTAGGGTATAGAGTGTAGGGTATAGAGTGTAGGGTATAGAGTGTAGGGTATAGAGTGTAGGGTATAGAGTGTAGAGTGTAGGGTATAGAGTTTAGAGTGTAGGGTATAGAGTGTAGGGTATAGAGTGTAAGGTATAGAGTGTAGGGTGTAGAGTGTAGGGTATAGAGTGTAGGGTATAGAGTGTAGGGTATAGAGTGTACGGTATAGAGTGTAGGGTATAGAGTGTATGGTATAGAGTGTAGGGTATAGAGTGTAGGGTATAGAGTGTGAGGTATAGAGTGTATGGTATAGATTGTAGGGTATAGAGTGTAGGGTATAGAGTGTAGGGTATAGAGTGTAGATTGTAGGGTATAGAGTGTAGAGTGTAGGGTATAGATTGTATGGTATAGAGTGTAGGGTATAGAATGTAAGGTGTAGAGTGTTGGGTATAGAGTGTAGGGTATAGAGTGTAGGGTATAGAGTGTAGGGTATAGAGTGTAGGGTATAGAGTGTAGGGAATAGAGTGTAGAGTGTAAGGTATAGAGTGTAGAGTGTAGGGTATAGACTGTAGGGTATAGAGTGTAGAGTGTAGGGATTAGAGTGTAGGGTATAGAGTGTAGGGTATAGAGTGTAGGGTATAGAGTGTAAAGTGTAGGGTATAGAGTGTAGAGTGTAGGGTATAGAGTGTAGGGTATAGAGTGTAGGGTATAGAGTGTAGGGTAGAGTGTGTAGAGTGTAGGGTATAGAGTGTAGGGTATAGAGTGTAGGGTATAGAGTGTAGAGTGTAGGGATTAGAGTGTAGGGTATAGAGTGTAGGGTGTAGAGTGTAGGGTATAGAGTGTAGAGTGTAGGGTATAGAGTGTATGGTATAGAGTGTAGGGTATAGAGTGTAGGGTGTAGAGTGTAGGGTATAGAGTGTAGGGTATAGAGTGTAGGGTATAGAGTGTAGGGAATAGAGTGTAGAGTGTAAGGTATAGAGTGTAGGGTATAGAGTGTAGGGTATAGAGTGTAGAGTGAAGGGATTAGAGTGTAGGGTATAGAGTGTAGGGTGTAGAGTGTAGGGTATAGAGTGTAGAGTGTAGGGTATAGAGTGTATGGTACAGAGTGTAGGGTATAGAGTGTAGGGTGTAGAGTGTAGGGTATAGAGTGTAGGGTATAGAGTGTAGGGTATAGAGTGTAGGGTATAGAGTGTCGGGAATAGAGTGTAGAGTGTAAGGTATAGAGTGTAGAGTGTAGGGTATAGAGTGTAGGGTATAGACTGTAGGGTATAGAGTGTAGGGTATAGAGTGTAGGGTATAGATTGTAGAGTGTAGGCTATAGAGTGTAGGGTATAGAGTGTAGAGTGTAGGGTATAGAGTGTAGGGTATAGAGTGTAGGGTAGAGAGTGTAAGGTATAGAGTGTAGAGTGTAGGGTATAGTGTGTAGGGTATAGAGTGCAGGGTGTAGAGTGTAGGGTATAGAGTGTAGGGTATAGAGTGTAGAGTGTAGGGTATAGAGTGTATGCTATAGAGTGTATGGTGTAGAGTGTATGGTATAGAGTGTAGGGTATAGATTGTAGAGTGCATGGTATAGAGTGTAGGGTATAGAGTGTAGGGTATAGAGTGTATGTTATAGAGTGTAGGGTATAGAGTGTAGGGTAGAGATTGTAGAGTGTAGGGTATAGAGTGTAGGGTATAGAGTGTAGAGTGTCGGGATTAGAGTGTAGGGTATAGAGTGTAGGATGTAGAGTGTAGGGTATAGAGTGTAGAGTGTAGGGTATAGAGTGTATGGTATAGAGTGTAGGGTATAGAGTGTAGGGTGTAGAGTGTAGGGTATAGAGTGTAGGGTATAGAGTGTAGGGTATAGAGTGTAGGGTATAGAGTGTAGGGTGTAGAGTGTAGGGTATAGAGTGTATGGTATAGAGTGTAGGGTATAGAATGTATGGTATAGAGTGTAGAGTGTAGGATATAGAGTGTAGGGTATAGAGTGTAGAGTGTAGGGTATAGAGTGTAGGGTATAGAGTGTAGGGTATAGAGTGTAGAGTGTAGGGATTAGAGTGTAGGGTATAGAGTGTAGGGTATAGAGTGTAGAGTGTAGGGTAGAGAGTGTAGGATATAGAGTGTAGAGTGTAGGGTATAGAGTGTAGGGTATAGAGTGTAGGGTATAGAGTGTAGGGTATAGAGTGTAGAGTGTAGGGTATAGAGTGTAGGGTATAGAGTGTAGGGTATAGAGTGTAGGGTATAGAGTGTAGGGTGTAGAGTGTAGGGTATAGAGTGTAGGGTATAGAGTGTAGGGTATAGAGTGTAGGGTGTAGAGTGTATGGTATAGAGTGCAGGGTATAGAATGTATGGTATAGAGTGTAGAGTGTAGGATATAGAGTGTAGGGTATAGAGTGTAGAGTGTAGGGATTAGAGTGTAGGGTATAGAGTGTAGGGTATAAAGTGTAGAGTGTAGGGTAGAGAGTGTAGGATATAGAGTGTAGAGTGTAGGGTATAGAGTGTAGGGTATAGAGTGTAGGGTATAGAGTGTAGGGTTTAGAGTGTAGAGTGTAGGGTATAGAGTGTAGGGTATAGAGTGTATGGTATAGAGGGTAGGGTATAGAGTGTAGGGTGTAGAGTGTAGGGTATAGAGTGTAGGGTATAGAGTGTAGGGTATAGAGTGTAGGGTATAGAGTGTAGGGTGTAGAGTGTAGGGTATAGAGTGTATGGTATAGAGTGTAGGGTATAGAATGTATGGTATAGAGTGTAGAGTGTAGGATATAGAGTGTAGGGTATAGAGTGTAGAGCGTAGGGTATAGAGTGTAGGGTATAGAGTGTAGGGTATAGAGTGTAGAGTGTAGGGATTAGAGTGTAGGGTATAGAGTGTAGGGTATAGAGTGTAGAGTGTAGGGTAGATAGTGTAGGATATAGAGTGTAGAGTGTAGGGTATAGAGTGTAGGGTATAGAGTGTAGGGTATAGAGTGTAGGGTATAGAGTGTAGAGTGTAGGGCATAGAGTGTAGGGTATAGAGTGTAGGGTATAGAGTGTAGAGTGTAGGGTATAGAGTGTAGGGTATAGAGTGTAGGGTATAGAGTGTAGGGCATAGAGTGTAGGGTAAAGAGTGTAGGGTGTAGAGTGTAGGGTATAGAGTGTAGGGTATAGAGTGTAGAGTGTAGGGTATAGAGTGTAGGGTATAAAGTGTAGGGTATAGAGTGTAGGGTATAGAGTGTAGGGTATAGAGTGTAGAGTGTAGGGTATAGCGTGTAGAGTGTCGGGTATAGAGTGTAGGGTATAGAGTGTAGGGTATAGAGTGTAGGGTATAGAGTGTAGAGTGGAGGGTATAGAGTGTAGAGTGTAGGGTATAGAGTGTATGGTATAGAGTGTAGGGTATAGAGTGTAGGGTGTAGAGTGTTGGGTATAGAGTGTAGGGTATAGAGTGTAGGGTATAGAGTGTAGGGTATAGAGTGTAGGGAATAGAGTGTAGAGTGTAAGGTATAGAGTGTAGAGTGTAGGGTATAGAGTGTAGGGTATAGAGTGTAGAGTGTAGGGATTAGAGTGTAGGGTATAGAGTGTAGGGTATAGAGTGTAGTGTATAGAGTGTAGGGAATAGAGTGTGGAGTGTAAGGTATAGAGTGTAGAGTGTAGGGTATAGACTGTAGGGTATAGAGTGTAGGGTATAGAGTGTAGGGTATAGATTGTAGAGTATAGGCTATAGAGTGTAGGGTATAGAGTGTAGAGTGTAGGGTATAGAGTGTAGGGTATAGAGTGTAGGGTATAGAGTGTAGAGTGTAGGGTATAGTGTGTAGGGTATAGAGTGCAGGGTGTAGAGTGTAGGGTATAGAGTGTAGGGTATAGAGTGTAGAGTGTAGGGTATAGAGTGTATGCTATAGAGTGTATGGTGTAGAGTGTATGGTATAGAGTGCAGGGTGTAGAGTGTAGGGTATAGAGTGTAGGGTATAGAGTGTAGAGTGTAGGGTATAGAGTGTATGCTATAGAGTGTATGGTGTAGAGTGTATGGTATAGAGTGTAGGGTATACAGTGTAGAGTGTATGGTATAGAGTGTAGGGTGTAGAGTGTAGGGTATAGAGTGTATGTTATAGAGTGTAGGGTATAGAGTGTAGGGTAGAGAGTGTAGAGTGTAGGGTATAGAGTGTAGGGTATAGAGTGTAGGGTATAGAGTGTAGAGTGTAGGGATTAGAGTGTAGGGTATAGAGTGTAGTGTGTAGAGTGTAGGGTATAGAGTGTAGAGTGTAGGGTATAGAGTGTATGGTATAGAGTGTAGGGTATAGAGTGTAGGGTGTAGAGTGTAGGGTATAGAGTGTAGGGTATAGAGTGTAGGGTATAGAGTGTAGGAAATAGAGTGTAGAGTGTAAGGTATAGAGTGTAGAGTTTAGGGTATAGAGTGTAGGGTATAGAGTGTAGAGTGTAGGGATTAGAGTGTAGGGTATAGAGTGTAGAGTGTAGAGTGTAGGGTATAGAGTGTAGAGTGTAGGGTATAGAGTGTATGGTATAGAGTGTAGGGTATAGAGTGTAGGGTGTAGAGTGTAGGGTATAGAGTGTAGGGTATAGAGTGTAGGGTATAGAGTGTAGGGTATAGAGTGTAGGGAATAGAGTGTAGAGTGTAAGGTATAGAGTGTAGAGTGTAGGGTATAGAGTGTAGGGTATAGACTGTAGGGTATAAAGTGTAGGGTATAGATTGTAGGCTATAGAGTGTAGGGTATAGAGTGTAGGGTATAGAGTGTAGGGTATAGAGTGTAGGGTATAGAGTGTAGAGTGTAGGGTATAGTGTGTAGGGTATAGAGTGCAGGGTGTAGAGTGTAGGGTATAGAGTGTAGGGTATAGAGTGTAGAGTGTAGGGTATAGAGTGTATGCTATAGAGTGTATGGTGTAGAGTGTATGGTATAGAGTGTAGGGTATAGAGTGTAGAGTGTAGGGTATAGAGTGTATGTTATAGAGTGTAGGGTATAGAGTGTAGAGTGTAGGGTATAGAGTTTAGAGTGTAGGGTATAGAGTGTAGGGTATAGAGTGTAAGGTATAGAGTGTAGGGTGTAGAGTGTAGGGTATAGATTGTAGGGTATAGAGTGTAGGGTATAGAGTGTACGGTATAGAGTGTAGGGTATGGAGTGTATGGTATAGAGTGTAGGGTATAGAGTGTAGGGTATAGAGTGTAGGGTATAAAGTGTAGAGTGTAGGGTATAGAGTGTAGAGTGTAGGGTATAGAGTGTATGGTATAGAGTGTAGGGTATAGAGTGTAGGGTGTAGAGTGTAGAGTGTAGGGTAGATAGTGTAGGATATAGAGTGTAGAGTGTAGGGTATAGAGTGTAGGGTATAGAGTGTAGGGTATAGAGTGTAGGGTATAGAGTGTAGAGTGTAGGGCATAGAGTGTAGGGTATAGAGTGTAGGGTATAGAGTGTAGAGTGTAGGGTAGATAGTGTAGGATATAGAGTGTAGAGTGTAGGGTATAGAGTGTAGGGTATAGAGTGTAGGGTATAGAGTGTAGGGTATAGAGTGTAGAGTGTAGGGCATAGAGTGTAGGGTATAGAGTGTAGGGTATAGAGTGTAGAGTGTAGGGTATAGAGTGTAGGGTATAGAGTGTAGGGTATAGAGTGTAGGGCATAGAGTGTAGGGTAAAGAGTGTAGGGTGTAGAGTGTAGGGTATAGAGTGTAGGGTATAGAGTGTAGAGTGTAGGGTATAGAGTGTAGGGTATAAAGTGTAGGGTATAGAGTGTAGGGTATAGAGTGTAGGGTATAGAGTGTAGAGTGTAGGGTATAGCGTGTAGAGTGTCGGGTATAGAGTGTAGGGTATAGAGTGTAGGGTATAGAGTGTAGGGTATAGAGTGTAGAGTGGAGGGTATAGAGTGTAGAGTGTAGGGTATAGAGTGTATGGTATAGAGTGTAGGGTATAGAGTGTAGGGTGTAGAGTGTTGGGTATAGAGTGTAGGGTATAGAGTGTAGGGTATAGAGTGTAGGGTATAGAGTGTAGGGAATAGAGTGTAGAGTGTAAGGAATAGAGTGTAGAGTGTAGGGTATAGAGTGTAGGGTATAGAGTGTAGAGTGTAGGGATTAGAGTGTAGGGTATAGAGTGTAGGGTATAGAGTGTAGTGTATAGAGTGTAGGGAATAGAGTGTGGAGTGTAAGGTATAGAGTGTAGAGTGTAGGGTATAGACTGTAGGGTATAGAGTGTAGGGTATAGAGTGTATGGTATAGATTGTAGAGTATAGGCTATAGAGTGTAGGGTATAGAGTGTAGAGTGTAGGGTATAGAGTGTAGGGTATAGAGTGTAGGGTATAGAGTGTAGAGTGTAGGGTATAGTGTGTAGGGTATAGAGTGCAGGGTGTAGAGTGTAGGGTATAGAGTGTAGGGTATAGAGTGTAGAGTGTAGGGTATAGAGTGTATGCTATAGAGTGTATGGTGTAGAGTGTATGGTATAGAGTGTAGGGTATACAGTGTAGAGTGTATGGTATAGAGTGTAGGGTGTAGAGTGTAGGGTATAGAGTGTATGTTATAGAGTGTAGGGTATAGAGTGTAGGGTAGAGAGTGTAGAGTGTAGGGTATAGAGTGTAGGGTATAGAGTGTAGGGTATAGAGTGTAGAGTGTAGGGATTAGAGTGTAGGGTATAGAGTGTAGTGTGTAGAGTGTAGGGTATAGAGTGTAGAGTGTAGGGTATAGAGTGTATGGTATAGAGTGTAGGGTATAGAGTGTAGGGTGTAGAGTGTAGGGTATAGAGTGTAGGGTATAGAGTGTAGGGTATAGAGTGTAGGGAATAGAGTGTAGAGTGTAAGGTGTAGAGTGTAGAGTTTAGGGTATAGAGTGTAGGGTATAGAGTGTAGAGTGTAGGGATTAGAGTGTAGGGTATAGAGTGTAGGGTGTAGAGTGTAGGGTATAGAGTGTAGAGTGTAGGGTATAGAGTGTATGGTATAGAGTGTAGGGTATAGAGTGTAGGGTGTAGAGTGTATGGTATAGAGTGTAGGGTATAGAGTGTAGGGTATAGAGTGTAGGGTATAGAGTGTAGGGTGTAGAGTGTAGGGTATAGAGTGTATGGTATAGAGTGTAGGGTATAGAATGTATGGTATAGAGTGTAGGATATAGAGTGTAGGGTATAGAGTGTAGAGCGTAGGGTATAGAGTGTAGGGTATAGAGTGTAGGGTATAGAGTGTAGAGTGTAGGGATTAGAGTGTAGGGTATAGAGTGTAGGGTATAGAGTGTAGAGTGTAGGGTAGATAGTGTAGGATATAGAGTGTAGAGTGTAGGGTATAGAGTGTAGGGTATAGAGTGTAGGGTATAGAGTGTAGGGTATAGAGTGTAGAGTGTAGGGCATAGAGTGTAGGGTATAGAGTGTAGGGTATAGAGTGTAGAGTGTAGGGTATAGAGTGTAGGGTATAGAGTGTAGGGTATAGAGTGTAGGGCATAGAGTGTAGGGTAAAGAGTGTAGGGTGTAGAGTGTAGGGTATAGAGTGTAGGGTATAGAGTGTAGAGTGTAGGGTATAGAGTGTAGGGTATAAAGTGTAGGGTATAGAGTGTAGGGTATAGAGTGTAGGGTATAGAGTGTAGAGTGTAGGGTTTAGCGTGTAGAGTGTCGGGTATAGAGTGTAGGGTATAGAGTGTAGGGTATAGAATGTAGGGTATAGAGTGTAGAGTGGAGGGTATAGAGTGTAGAGTGTAGGGTATAGAGTGTATGGTATAGAGTGTAGGGTATAGAGTGTAGGGTGTAGAGTGTTGGGTATAGAGTGTAGGGTATAGAGTGTAGGGTATAGAGTGTAGGGTATAGAGTGTAGGGAATAGAGTGTAGAGTGTAAGGTATAGAGTGTAGAGTGTAGGGTATAGAGTGTAGGGTATAGAGTGTAGAGTGTAGGGATTAGAGTGTAGGGTATAGAGTGTAGGGTATAGAGTGTAGTGTATAGAGTGTAGGGAATAGAGTGTGGAGTGTAAGGTATAGAGTGTAGAGTGTAGGGTATAGACTGTAGGGTATAGAGTGTAGGGTATAGAGTGTAGGGTATAGATTGTAGAGTATAGGCTATAGAGTGTAGGGTATAGAGTGTAGAGTGTAGGGTATAGAGTGTAGGGTATAGAGTGTAGGGTATAGAGTGTAGAGTGTAGGGTATAGTGTGTAGGGTATAGAGTGCAGGGTGTAGAGTGTAGGGTATAGAGTGTAGGGTATAGAGTGTAGAGTGTAGGGTATAGAGTGTATGCTATAGAGTGTATGGTGTAGAGTGTATGGTATAGAGTGTAGGGTATACAGTGTAGAGTGTATGGTATAGAGTGTATGGTGTAGAGAGTAGGGTATAGAGTGTATGTTATAGAGTGTAGGGTATAGAGTGTAGGGTAGAGAGTGTAGAGTGTAGGGTATAGAGTGTAGGGTATAGAGTGTAGGGTATAGAGTGTAGAGTGTAGGGATTAGAGTGTAGGGTATAGAGTGTAGTGTGTAGAGTGTAGGGTATAGAGTGTAGAGTTTAGGGTATAGAGTGTATGGTATAGAGTGTAGGGTATAGAGTGTAGGGTGTAGAGTGTAGGGTATAGAGTGTAGGGTATAGAGTGTAGGGTATAGAGTGTAGGGAATAGAGTGTAGAGTGTAAGGTATAGAGTGTAGAGTTTAGGGTATAGAGTGTAGGGTATAGAGTGTAGAGTGTAGGGATTAGAGTGTAGGGTATAGAGTGTAGAGTGTAGAGTGTAGGGTATAGAGTGTAGAGTGTAGGGTATAGAGTGTATGGTATAGAGTGTAGGGTATAGAGTGTAGGGTGTAGAGTGTAGGGTATAGAGTGTAGGGTATAGAGTGTAGGGTATAGAGTGTAGGGTATAGAGTGTAGGGAATAGAGTGTAGAGTGTAAGGTATAGAGTGTAGAGTGTAGGGTATAGAGTGTAGGGTATAGACTGTAGGGTATAAAGTGTAGGGTATAGATTGTAGGCTATAGAGTGTAGGGTATAGAGTGTAGGGTATAGAGTGTAGGGTATAGAGTGTAGGGTATAGAGTGTAGGGTATAGAGTGTAGAGTGTAGGGTATAGTGTGTAGGGTATAGAGTGCAGGGTGTAGAGTGTAGGGTATAGAGTGTAGGGTATAGAGTGTAGAGTGTAGGGTATAGAGTGTATGCTATAGAGTGTATGGTGTAGAGTGTATGGTATAGAGTGTAGGGTATAGAGTGTAGAGTGTAGGGTATAGAGTGTATGTTATAGAGTGTAGGGTATAGAGTGTAGAGTGTAGGGTATAGAGTTTAGAGTGTAGGGTATAGAGTGTAGGGTATAGAGTGTAAGGTATAGAGTGTAGGGTGTAGAGTGTAGGGTATAGATTGTAGGGTATAGAGTGTAGGGTATAGAGTGTACGGTATAGAGTGTAGGGTATGGAGTGTATGGTATAGAGTGTAGGGTATAGAGTGTAGGGTATAGAGTGTAGGGTATAAAGTGTAGAGTGTAGGGTATAGAGTGTAGAGTGTAGGGTATAGAGTGTATGGTATAGAGTGTAGGGTATAGAGTGTAGGGTGTAGAGTGTAGAGTGTAGGGTAGATAGTGTAGGATATAGAGTGTAGAGTGTAGGGTATAGAGTGTAGGGTATAGAGTGTAGGGTATAGAGTGTAGGGTATAGAGTGTAGAGTGTAGGGCATAGAGTGTAGGGTATAGAGTGTAGGGTATAGAGTGTAGAGTGTAGGGTAGATAGTGTAGGATATAGAGTGTAGAGTGTAGGGTATAGAGTGTAGGGTATAGAGTGTAGGGTATAGAGTGTAGGGTATAGAGTGTAGAGTGTAGGGCATAGAGTGTAGGGTATAGAGTGTAGGGTATAGAGTGTAGAGTGTAGGGTATAGAGTGTAGGGTATAGAGTGTAGGGTATAGAGTGTAGGGCATAGAGTGTAGGGTAAAGAGTGTAGGGTGTAGAGTGTAGGGTATAGAGTGTAGGGTATAGAGTGTAGAGTGTAGGGTATAGAGTGTAGGGTATAAAGTGTAGGGTATAGAGTGTAGGGTATAGAGTGTAGGGTATAGAGTGTAGAGTGTAGGGTATAGCGTGTAGAGTGTCGGGTATAGAGTGTAGGGTATAGAGTGTAGGGTATAGAGTGTAGGGTATAGAGTGTAGAGTGGAGGGTATAGAGTGTAGAGTGTAGGGTATAGAGTGTATGGTATAGAGTGTAGGGTATAGAGTGTAGGGTGTAGAGTGTTGGGTATAGAGTGTAGGGTATAGAGTGTAGGGTATAGAGTGTAGGGTATAGAGTGTAGGGAATAGAGTGTAGAGTGTAAGGAATAGAGTGTAGAGTGTAGGGTATAGAGTGTAGGGTATAGAGTGTAGAGTGTAGGGATTAGAGTGTAGGGTATAGAGTGTAGGGTATAGAGTGTAGTGTATAGAGTGTAGGGAATAGAGTGTGGAGTGTAAGGTATAGAGTGTAGAGTGTAGGGTATAGACTGTAGGGTATAGAGTGTAGGGTATAGAGTGTAGGGTATAGATTGTAGAGTATAGGCTATAGAGTGTAGGGTATAGAGTGTAGAGTGTAGGGTATAGAGTGTAGGGTATAGAGTGTAGGGTATAGAGTGTAGAGTGTAGGGTATAGTGTGTAGGGTATAGAGTGCAGGGTGTAGAGTGTAGGGTATAGAGTGTAGGGTATAGAGTGTAGAGTGTAGGGTATAGAGTGTATGCTATAGAGTGTATGGTGTAGAGTGTATGGTATAGAGTGTAGGGTATACAGTGTAGAGTGTATGGTATAGAGTGTAGGGTGTAGAGTGTAGGGTATAGAGTGTATGTTATAGAGTGTAGGGTATAGAGTGTAGGGTAGAGAGTGTAGAGTGTAGGGTATAGAGTGTAGGGTATAGAGTGTAGGGTATAGAGTGTAGAGTGTAGGGATTAGAGTGTAGGGTATAGAGTGTAGTGTGTAGAGTGTAGGGTATAGAGTGTAGAGTGTAGGGTATAGAGTGTATGGTATAGAGTGTAGGGTATAGAGTGTAGGGTGTAGAGTGTAGGGTATAGAGTGTAGGGTATAGAGTGTAGGGTATAGAGTGTAGGGAATAGAGTGTAGAGTGTAAGGTATAGAGTGTAGAGTTTAGGGTATAGAGTGTAGGGTATAGAGTGTAGAGTGTAGGGATTAGAGTGTAGGGTATAGAGTGTAGGGTGTAGAGTGTAGGGTATAGAGTGTAGAGTGTAGGGTATAGAGTGTATGGTATAGAGTGTAGGGTATAGAGTGTAGGGTGTAGAGTGTAGGGTATAGAGTGTAGGGTATAGAGTGTAGGGTATAGAGTGTAGGGTATAGAGTGTAGGGAATAGAGTGTGGAGTGTAAGGTATAGAGTGTAGAGTGTAGGGTATAGAGTGTAGGGTATAGACTGTAGGGTATAAAGTGTAGGGTATAGATTGTAGGCTATAGAGTGTAGGGTATAGAGTGTAGGGTATAGAGTGTAGGGTATAGAGTGTAGGGTATAGAGTGTAGGGTATAGAGTGTAGAGTGTAGGGTATAGTGTGTAGGGTATAGAGTGCAGGGTGTAGAGTGTAGGGTATAGAGTGTAGGGTATAGAGTGTAGAGTGTAGGGTATAGAGTGTATGCTATAGAGTGTATGGTGTAGAGTGTATGGTATAGAGTGTAGGGTATAGAGTGTAGAGTGTAGGGTATAGAGTGTATGTTATAGAGTGTAGGGTATAGAGTGTAGAGTGTAGGGTATAGAGTTTAGAGTGTAGGGTATAGAGTGTAGGGTATAGAGTGTAAGGTATATAGTGTAGGGTGTAGAGTGTAGGGTATAGATTGTAGGGTATAGAGTGTAGGGTATAGAGTGTACGGTATAGAGTGTAGGGTATGGAGTGTATGGTATAGAGTGTAGGGTATAGAGTGTAGGGTATAGAGTGTAGGGTATAAAGTGTAGAGTGTAGGGTATAGAGTGTAGAGTGTAGGGTATAGAGTGTATGGTATAGAGTGTAGGGTATAGAGTGTAGGGTGTAGAGTGTTGGGTATAGAGTGTAGGGTATAGAGTGTAGGGTATAGAGTGTAGGGTATAGAGTGTAGGGAATAGAGTGTAGAGTGTAAGGTACAGAGTGTAGAGTGTAGGGTATAGAGTGTAGGGTATAGAGTGTAGAGTGTAGGGATTAGAGTGTAGGGTATAGAGTGTAGGGTATAGAGTGTAAGGTATAGAGTGTAGGGTATAGAGTGTAGAGTGTAGGGTATAGAGTGTAGAGTGTAGGGTATAGAGTGTAGGGTATAGAGTGTAGGGTATAGAGTGTAGGGTAGAGTCTGTAGAGTGTAGGGTATAGAGTGTAGGGTATAGAGTGTAGAGTATAGAGTGTAGAGTGTAGGGATTAGAGTGTAGGGTATAGAGTGTAGGGTGTAGAGTGTAGGGTATAGAGTGTAGAGTGTAGTGTATAGAGTGTATGGTATAGAGTGTAGGGTGTAGAGAGTAGGGTATAGAGTGTAGGGTATAGAGTGTAGGGTATAGAGTGTAGGGAATAGAGTGTAGAGTGTAAGGTATAGAGTGTAGAGTGTAGGGTATAGAGTGTAGGGTATAGAGTGTAGAGTGAAGGGATTAGAGTGTAGGGTATAGAGTGTAGGGTGTAGAGTGTAGGGTATAGAGTGTAGAGTGTAGGGTATAGAGTGTATGGTATAGAGTGTAGGGTATAGAGTGTAGGGTATAGATTGTAGAGTGTAGGCTATAGAGTGTAGGGTATAGAGTGTAGAGTGTAGGGTATAGAGTGTAGGGTATAGAGTGTAGGGTATAGAGTGTAGGGTATAGAGTGTAGAGTGTAGGGTATAGTGTGTACGGTATAGAGTGCAGGGTGTAGAGTGTAGGGTATAGAGTGTAGGGTATAGAGTGTAGAGTGTAGGGTATAGAGTGTACGCTATAGAGTGTATGGTGTAGAGTGTATGGTATAGAGTGTAGGGTATAGATTGTAGAGTGTATGGTATAGAGTGTATGTTATAGAGTGTAGGGTATAGAGTGTAGGGTAGAGAGTGTATGTTATAGAGTGTAGGGTATAGAGTGTAGGGTAGAGAGTGTAGAGTGTAGGGTATAGAGTGTAGGGTAGGGTATAGAGTGTAGAGTGTCGGGATTAGAGTGTAGGGTATAGAGTGTGGGATGTAGAGTGTAGGGTATAGAGTGTAGAGTGTAGGGTATAGAGTGTATGGTATAGAGTGTAGGGTATAGAGTGTAGGGTGTAGAGTGTAGGGTATAGAGTGTAGGGAATAGAGTGTAGGGTATAGAGTGTAGGGTATAGAGTGTAGGGTGTAGAGTGTAGGGTATAGAGTGTATGGTATAGAGTGTAGGGTATAGAATGTATGGTATAGAGTGTAGATTGTAGGATATAGAGTGTAGGTTATAGAGTGTAGAGTGTAGGGTATAGAGTGTAGAGTGTAGGGATTAGAGTGTAGGGTATAGAGTGTAGGGTATAGAGTGTAGAGTGTATGGTATAGAGTGTAGGGTATAGAGTGTAGGGTATAGAGTGTAGGGTATAGAGTGTAGGGTATAGAGTGTAGGGCATAGAGTGTAGGGTATAGAGTGTAGGGTGTAGAGTGTAGGGTATAGAGTGTAGGGTATAGAGTGTAGAGTGTAGGGTATAGAGTGTGGGGTATAGAGTGTAGGGTATAGAGTGTAGGGTATAGAGTGTAGGGTATAGAGTGTAGAGTGTAGGGTATAGCATGTAGAGTGTCGGGTATAGAGTGTAGGGTATAGAGTGTAGGGTATAGAGTGTAGAGTGTAGGGTATAGAGTGTAGAGTGTAGGGTATAGAGTGTATGGTATAGAGTGTAGGGTATAGAGTGTAGGGTGTAGAGTGTTGGGTATAGAGTGTAGGGTATAGAGTGTAGGGTATAGAGTGTAGGGTATAGAGTGTAGGGAATAGAGTGTAGAGTGTAAGGTATAGAGTGTAGAGTGTAGGGTATAGAGTGTAGGGTATAGAGTGTAGAGTGTAGGGATTAGAGTGTAGGGTATAGAGTGTAGGGTATAGTGTGTAGGGTATAGAGTGTAGAGTGTAGGGTATAGAGTGTAGAGTGTCGGGATTAGAGTGTAGGGTATAGAGTGTGGGATGTAGAGTGTAGGGTATAGAGTGTAGAGTGTAGGGTATAGAGTGTATGGTATAGAGTGTAGGGTATAGAGTGTAGGGTGTAGAGTGTAGGGTATAGAGTGTAGGGAATAGAGTGTAGGGTATAGAGTGTAGGGTATAGAGTGTAGGGTGTAGAGTGTAGGGTATAGAGTGTATGGTATAGAGTGTAGGGTATAGAATGTATGGTATAGAGTGTAGATTGTAGGATATAGAGTGTAGGTTATAGAGTGTAGAGTGTAGGGTATAGAGTGTAGAGTGTAGGGATTAGAGTGTAGGGTATAGAGTGTAGGGTATAGAGTGTAGAGTGTAGGGTAGAGAGTGTAGGATATAGAGTGTAGAGTGTATGGTATAGAGTGTAGGGTATAGAGTGTAGGGTATAGAGTGTAGGGTATAGAGTGTAGGGTATAGAGTGTAGGGCATAGAGTGTAGGGTATAGAGTGTAGGGTGTAGAGTGTAGGGTATAGAGTGTAGGGTATAGAGTGTAGAGTGTAGGGTATAGAGTGTGGGGTATAGAGTGTAGGGTATAGAGTGTAGGGTATAGAGTGTAGGGTATAGAGTGTAGAGTGTAGGGTATAGCATGTAGAGTGTCGGGTATAGAGTGTAGGGTATAGAGTGTAGGGTATAGAGTGTAGAGTGTAGGGTATAGAGTGTAGAGTGTAGGGTATAGAGTGTATGGTATAGAGTGTAGGGTATAGAGTGTAGGGTGTAGAGTGTTGGGTATAGACTGTAGGGTATAGAGTGTAGGGTATAGAGTGTAGGGTATAGAGTGTAGGGAATAGAGTGTAGAGTGTAAGGTATAGAGTGTAGAGTGTAGGGTATAGAGTGTAGGGTATAGAGTGTAGAGTGTAGGGATTAGAGTGTAGGGTATAGAGTGTAGGGTATAGTGTGTAGGGTATAGAGTGTAGAGTGTAGGGTATAGAGTGTAGAGTGTAGGGTATAGAGTGTAGGGTATAGAGTGTAGGGTATAGAGTGTAGGGCATAGAGTGTAGGGTATAGAGTGTAGGGTATAGAGTGTAGAGTGTAGGGTATAGAGTGTAGGGTATTGAGTGTAGGGTATAGATTGTAGGGTATAGAGTGTAGGGCATAGAGTGTAGGGTATAGAGTGTAGGGTATAGAGTGTAGAGTGTAGGGTATAGAGTGTAGGGTATAGAGTGTAGGGTAGAGAGTGTAGAGTGTAGGGATTAGAGTGTAGGGTATAGAGTGTAGGGTGTAGAGTGTAGGGCATAGAGTGTAGAGTGTAGGGTATAGAGTGTATGGTATAGAGTGTAGAGTATAGAGTGTAGGGTGTAGAGTGTAGGGTATAGAGTGTAGGGTATAGAGTGTAGGGTATAGAGTGTAGGGAATAGAGTGTTGAGTGTAAGGTACAGAGTGTAGAGTGTAGGGAATAGAGTGTAGAGTGTAGGGTATAGAGTGTAGGGTATAGAGTGTAGGGTATAGAGTGTAGGGTATACAGTGTAGGGTATAGAGTGTAGAGTGTAGGGTATAGAGTGTAGAGTGTAGGGTATAGAGTGTAGAGTGTAGGGCATAGAGTGTAGATTGTAGGGTATAGAGTGTAGGGTATAGAGTGTAGGGTATAGAGTGTAGTGTATAGAGTGTAGAGTGTAGGGTATAGAGTGTAGAGTGTAGGGTATAGAGTGTAGGGTACAGAGTGTAGGGTATAGAGTGTAGGGTAGAGAGTGTAGAGTGTAGGGTATAGAGTGTAGGGTATAGAGTGTAGGGTATAGAGTGTAGAGTGTAGGGATTAGAGTGTAGGGTATAGAGTGTAGGGTGTGGAGTGTAGGGTATAGAGTGTAGAGTGTAGGGTATAGAGTGTATGGTATAGAGTGTAGGGTATAGAGTGTAGGGTGTAGAGTGTAGGGTATAGAGTGTAGGGTATAGAGTGTAGGGTATAGAGTGTAGGGTATAGAGTGTAGGGAATAGAGTGTAGAATGTAAGGTATAGAGTGTAGAGTGTAGGGTATAGAGTGTAAGGTATAGAGTGTAGAGTGTAGGGATTAGAGTGTAGGGTATAGAGTGTAGGGTGTAGAGTGTAGGGTATAGAGTGTAGAGTGTAGGGTATAGAGTGAATGGTATAGAGTGTAGGGTATAGAGTGTAGGGTGTAGAGTGTAGGGTATAGAGTGTAGGGTATAGAGTGTAGGGTATAGAGTGTAGGGTATAGAGTGTAGGGAATAGAGTGTGGAGTGTAAGGTATAGAGTGTAGAGTGTAGGGTATAGAGTGTAGGGTATAGACTGTAGGGTATAGAGTGTAGGGTATAGAGTGTAGGGTATAGATTGTAGAGTGTAGGCTATAGAGTGTAGGGTATAGAGAGTAGAGTGTAGGGTATAGAGTGTAGGGTATAGAGTGTAGGGTATAGAGTGTAGAGTGTAGGGTATAGTGTGTAGGGTATAGAGTGCAGGGTGTAGAGTGTAGGGTATAGAGTGTAGGGTATAGAGTGTAGAGTGTAGGGTATAGAGTGTATGCTATAGAGTGTATGGTGTAGAGTGTATGGTATAGAGTGTAGGGTATAGAGTGTAGAGTGTATGGTATAGAGTGTAGGGTGTAGAGTGTAGGGTATAGAGTGTATGTTATAGAGTGTAGGGTATAGAGTGTAGGGTAGAGAGTGTAGAGTGTAGGGTATAGAGTGTAGGGTATAGAGTGTAGTGTATAGAGTGTAGAGTGTAGGGATTAGAGTGTAGGGTATAGAGTGTAGAGTGTAGGGATTAGAGTGTAGGGTATAGAGTGTAGGGTGTGGAGTGTAGGGTATAGAGTGTAGAGTGTAGGGTATAGAGTGTATGGTATAGAGTGTAGGGTATAGAGTGTAGGGTGTAGAGTGTAGGGTATAGAGTGTAGGGTATAGAGTGTAGGGTATAGAGTGTAGGGTATAGAGTGTAGGGAATAGAGTGTAGAATGTAAGGTATAGAGTGTAGAGTGTAGGGTATAGAGTGTAAGGTATAGAGTGTAGAGTGTAGGGATTAGAGTGTAGGGTATAGAGTGTAGGGTGTAGAGTGTAGGGTATAGAGTGTAGAGTGTAGGGTATAGAGTGAATGGTATAGAGTGTAGGGTATAGAGTGTAGGGTGTAGAGTGTAGGGTATAGAGTGTAGGGTATAGAGTGTAGGGTATAGAGTGTAGGGTATAGAGTGTAGGGAATAGAGTGTGGAGTGTAAGGTATAGAGTGTAGAGTGTAGGGTATAGAGTGTAGGGTATAGACTGTAGGGTATAGAGTGTAGGGTATAGAGTGTAGGGTATAGATTGTAGAGTGTAGGCTATAGAGTGTAGGGTATAGAGAGTAGAGTGTAGGGTATAGAGTGTAGGGTATAGAGTGTAGGGTATAGAGTGTAGAGTGTAGGGTATAGTGTGTAGGGTATAGAGTGCAGGGTGTAGAGTGTAGGGTATAGAGTGTAGGGTATAGAGTGTAGAGTGTAGGGTATAGAGTGTATGCTATAGAGTGTATGGTGTAGAGTGTATGGTATAGAGTGTAGGGTATAGAGTGTAGAGTGTATGGTATAGAGTGTAGGGTGTAGAGTGTAGGGTATAGAGTGTATGTTATAGAGTGTAGGGTATAGAGTGTAGGGTAGAGAGTGTAGAGTGTAGGGTATAGAGTGTAGGGTATAGAGTGTAGTGTATAGAGTGTAGAGTGTAGGGATTAGAGTGTAGGGTATAGAGTGTAGTGTGTAGAGTGTAGGGTATAGAGTGTAGAGTGTAGGGTATAGAGTGTAGGGTATAGAGTGTAGGGTATAGAGTGTAGGGTATAGAGTGTAGAGTGTAGGGTATAGTGTGTAGGGTATAGAGTGCAGGGTGTAGAGTGTAGGGTATAGAGTGTAGGGTATAGAGTGTAGAGTGTAGGGTATAGAGTGTATGCTATAGAGTGTATGGTGTAGAGTGTATGGTATAGAGTGTAGGGTATAGCGTGTAGAGTGTATGGTATAGAGTGTAGGGTATAGAGTGTAGGGTATAGAGTGTATGGTATAGAGTGTAGGGTATAGAGTGTAGGGTATAGAGTGTATGTTATAGAGTGTAGGGTATAGAGCGTAGAGTGTAGGGTATAGAGTGTAGAGTGTAGAGTGTAGGGTATAGAGTGTAGAGTGTAGGGTATAGAGTGTAGAGTGTAGGGTATAGAGTTTAGAGTGTAGGGTATAGAGTGTAGGGTATAGAGTGTAAGGTGTAGAGTGTAGGGTATAGAGTGTAGGGTATAGAGTGTAGGGTATAGAGTGTAGGGTATAGAGTGTAGGGTATAGAGTGTATGGTATAGAGTGTAGAGTGTAGGGTATAGAGTTTAGAGTGTAGGGTATAGAGTGTAAGGTATAGAGTGTAGGGTGTAGAGTGTAGGGTATAGAGTGTAGGGTATAGAGTGTATGGTATAGAGTGTACGGTATAGAGTGTAGGGTATAGAGTGTATGGTATAGAGTGTAGGGTATAGAGTTAGGGTATAGAGTGTAGGGTATAGAGTGTATGGTATAGATTGTAGGGTATAGAGTGTAGGGTGTAGAGTGTATGTTATAGAGTGTAGGGTATAGAGTGTAGGGTATAGAGTTTAGAGTGTAGGGTATAGAGAGTAGGGTATAGAGTGTAAGGTATAGAGTGTAGGGTGTAGAGTGTAGGGTATAGAGTGTAGGGCATAGGGTGTAGGGTATAGAGTGTAGGGTATAGAGTGTAGAGTGTAGGGTATAGAGTGTAGGGTATAGAGTGTAGGGTATAGAGTGTAGAGTGTAGGGTATAGAGTGTAGGGTATTGAGTGTAGGGTATAGAGTGTAGGGTATAGAGTGTAGGGTATAGAGTGTAGAGTTTAGGGTATAGAGTGTAGAGTGTAGGGTATAGAGTGTAGGGTATAGAGTGTAGGGTATAGAGTGTAGGGTAGAGAGTGTAGAGTGTAGGATATAGAGTGTAGGGTATAGAGTGTAGGGTATAGAGTGTAGAGTGTAGGGATTAAAGTGTAGGGTATAGAGTGTAGGGTGTAGAGTGTAGGGTATAGAGTGTAGAGTGTAGGGTATAGAGTGTATGATATAGAGTGTAGGGTATAGAGTGTAGGGTGTAGAGTGTAGGGTATAGAGTGTTGGGCATAGAGTGTAGGGTATAGAGCGTAGAGTGTAGGGTATAGAGTGTAGGGTACAGAGTGTAAGGTATAGAGTGTAGGGTAGAGAGTGTAGAGTGTAGGGTATAGAGTGTAGGGTATAGAGTGTAGGGTATAGAGTGTAGAGTGTAGGGATTAGAGTGTAGGGTATAGAGTGTAGGGTGTGGAGTGTAGGGTATAGAGTGTAGAGTGTAGGGTATAGAGTGTATGGTATAGAGTGTAGGGTATAGAGTGTAGGGTGTAGAGTGTAGGGTATAGAGTGTAGGGTATAGAGTGTAGGGTATAGAGTGTAGGGAATAGAGTGTAGAGTGTAAGGTATAGAGTGTAGAGTGTAGGGTATAGAGTGTAAGGTATAGAGTGTAGAGTGTAGGGATTAGAGTGTAGGGTATAGAGTGTAGGGTGTAGAGTGTAGGGTATAGAGTGTAGAGTGTAGGGTATAGAGTGTATGGTATAGAGTGTAGGGTATAGAGTGTAGGGTGTAGAGTGTAGGGTATAGAGTGTAGGGTATAGAGTGTAGGGTATAGAGTGTAGGGTATAGAGTGTAGGGAATAGAGTGTGGAGTGTAAGGTATAGAGTGTAGAGTGTAGGGTATAGAGTGTAGGGTATAGACTGTAGGGTATAGAGTGTAGGGTATAGAGTGTAGGGTATAGATTGTAGCGTGTAGGCTATAGAGTGTAGGGTATAGAGTGTAGAGTGTAGGGTATAGAGTGTAGGGTATAGAGTGTAGGGTATAGAGTGTAGGGTATAGAGTGTAGAGTGTAGGGTATAGTGTGTAGGGTATAGAGTGCAGGGTGTAGAGTGTAGGGTATAGAGTGTAGGGTATAGAGTGTAGAGTGTAGGGTATAGAGTGTATGCTATAGAGTGTATGGTGTAGAGTGTATGGTATAGAGTGTAGGGTATAGAGTGTTGAGTGTATGGTATAGAGTGTAGAGTGTAGAGTGTAGGGTATAGAGTGTATGTTATAGAGTGTAGGGTATAGAGTGTAGGGTAGAGAGTGTAGAGTGTAGGGTATAGAGTGTAGGGTATAGAGTGTAGGGTATAGAGTGTAGAGTGTAGGGATTAGAGTGTAGGGTATAGAGTGTAGTGTGTAGAGTGTAGGGTAGAGTGTAGAGTGTAGGGTATAGAGTGTATGGTATAGAGTGTAGGGTATAGAGTTTAGGGTGTAGAGTGTAGGGTATAGAGTGTAGGGTATAGAGTGTAGGGTATAGAGTGTAGGGAATAGAGTGTAGAGTGTAAGGTATAGAGTGTAGAGTATAGGGTATAGAGTGTAGGGTATAGAGTGTAGAGTGCAGGGATTAGAGTGTAGGGTATAGAGTGTAGGGTGTAGAGTGTAGGGTATGGAGTGTAGAGTGTAGGGTATAGAGTGTATGGTATAGAGTGTAGGGTATAGAGTGTAGGGTGTAGAGTGTAGGGTATAGAGTGTAGGGTATAGAGTGTAGGGTATAGAGTGTAAGGTATAGAGTGTAGGGAATAGAGTGTAGAGTGTAAAGTATAAAGTGTAGAGTGTAGGGTATAGAGTGAAGGGTATAGACTGTAGGGTATAGAGTGTAGGGTATAGATTGTAGGCTATAGAGTGTAGGGTATAGAGTGTAGGGTATAGAGTGTAGGGTATAGAGTGTAGGGTATAGAGTGTAGGGTATAGAGTGTAGAGTGTAGGGTATAGTGTGTAGGGTATAGAGTGCAGGGTGTAGAGTGTAGGGTATAGAGTGTAGGGTATAGAATGTAGAGTGTAGGGTATAGAGTGTATGCTATAGAGTGTATGGTGTAGAGTGTATGGTATAGAGTGTAGGGTATAGAGTGTAGAGTGTAGGGTATAGAGTGTAGGGTATAGAGTGTAGGGTATAGAGTGTATGTTATAGAGTGTAGGGTATAGAGTGTAGAGTGTAGGGTATAGAATGTAGAGTGTAGGGTATAGAGTGTAGGGTATAGAGTGTAGGGTATAGAGTGTAGGGTGTAGAGTGTAGGGTATAGAGTGTAGGGTATAGAGTGTAGAGTGCAGGGTATAGAGTTTAGAGTGTAGGGTATAGAGTGTAGGGTATAGAGTGTAAGGTATAGAGTGTAGGGTGTAGAGTGTAGGGTATAGAGTGTAGGGTATAGAGTGTAGGGTATAGAGTGTACGGTATAGAGTGTAGGGTACAGAGTGTATAGTATAGAGTGTAGGGTATAGAGTGTAGGGTATAGAGTGTATGGTATAGAGTGTAGGGTATAGAGTGTATGTTATAGAGTGTAGGGTATAGAGTGTAGAGTGTAGGGTATAGAGTGTAGAGTGTAGGGTATAGAGTGTAGAGTGTAGGGTATAGAGTGTAGAGTGTAGGGTATAGAGTTTAGAGTGTAGGGTATAGAGTGTAGGGTATAGAGTGTAAGGTGTAGAGTGTAGGGTATAGAGTGTAGGGTATAGAGTGTAGGGTATAGAGTGTAGGGTATAGAGTGTAGGGTATAGAGTGTAGAGTGTAGGGTATAGAGTTTAGAGTGTAGGGTATAGAGTGTAGGGTATAGAGTGTAAGGTATAGAGTGTAGGGTGTAGAGTGTAGGGTATAGAGTGTAGGGTATAGAGTGTAGGGTATAGAGTGTACGGTATAGAGTGTAGGGTATAGAGTGTATGGTATAGAGTGTAGGGTATAGAGTGTACGGTATAGAGTGTATGGTATAGATTGTAGGGTATAGAGTGTAGGGTGTAGAGTGTAGGGTATAGAGTGTAGGGTATAGAGTGTAGGGTATAAAGTGTAAGGTATAGAGTGTAGGGAAAAGAGTGTAGAGTGTAAAGTATAGAGTGTAGAGTGTAGGGTATAGAGTGTAGGGTATAGACTGTAGGGTATAGAGTGTAGGGTATAGATTGTAGGCTATAGAGTGTAGGGTATAGAGTGTAGGGTATAGAGTGTAGGGTATAGAGTGTAGGGTATAGAGTGTAGGGTATAGAGTGTAGAGTGTAGGGTATAGTGTGTAGGGTATAGAGTGCAGGGTGTAGAGTGTAGGGTATAGAGTGTAGGGTATAGAATGTAGAGTGTAGGGTATAGAGTGTATGCTATAGAGTGTATGGTGTAGAGTGTATGGTATAGAGTGTAGGGTATAGAGTGTAGAGTGTAGGGTATAGAGTGTAGGGTATAGAGTGTAGGGTATAGAGTGTATGTTATAGAGTGTAGGGTATAGAGTGTAGAGTGTAGGGTATAGAATGTAGAGTGTAGGGTATAGAGTGTAGGGTATAGAGTGTAGGGTATAGAGTGTAGGGTGTAGAGTGTAGGGTATAGAGTGTAGGGTATAGAGTGTAGAGTGCAGGGTATAGAGTTTAGAGTGTAGGGTATAGAGTGTAGGGTATAGAGTGTAAGGTATAGAGTGTAGGGTGTAGAGTGTAGGGTATAGAGTGTAGGGTATAGAGTGTAGGGTATAGAGTGTACGGTATAGAGTGTAGGGTACAGAGTGTATAGTATAGAGTGTAGGGTATAGAGTGTAGGGTATAGAGTGTATGGTATAGAGTGTAGGGTATAGAGTGTATGTTATAGAGTGTAGGGTATAGAGTGTAGAGTGTAGGGTATAGAGTGTAGAGTGTAGAGTGTAGGGTATAGAGTGTAGAGTGTAGGGTATAGAGTGTAGAGTGTAGGGTATAGAGTTTAGAGTGTAGGGTATAGAGTGTAGGGTATAGAGTGTAAGGTGTAGAGTGTAGGGTATAGAGTGTAGGGTATAGAGTGTAGGGTATAGAGTGTAGGGTATAGAGTGTAGGGTATAGAGTGTAGAGTGTAGGGTATAGAGTTTAGAGTGTAGGGTATAGAGTGTAGGGTATAGAGTGTAAGGTATAGAGTGTAGGGTGTAGAGTGTAGGGTATAGAGTGTAGGGTATAGAGTGTACGGTATAGAGTGTAGGGTATAGAGTGTATGGTATAGAGTGTAGGGTATAGAGTGTAGGGTATAGAGTGTATGGTATAGATTGTAGGGTATAGAGTGTAGGGTGTAGCGTGTATGTTATAGAGTGTAGGGTATAGAGTGTAGGGTATAGAGTTTAGAGTGTAGGGTATAGAGAGTAGGGTATAGAGTGTAAGGTATAGAGTGTAGGGTGTAGAGTGTAGGGTATAGAGTGTAGGGCATAGGGTGTAGGGTATAGAGTGTAGGGTATAGAGTGTAGAGTGTAGGGTATAGAGTGTAGGGTATAGAGTGTAGGGTATAGAGTGTAGAGTGTAGGGTATAGAGTGTAGGGTATTGAGTGTAGGGTATAGAGTGTAGGGTATAGAGTGTAGGGTATAGAGTGTAGAGTGTAGGGTATAGAGTGTAGAGTGTAGGGTATAGAGTGTAGGGTATATAGTGTAGAGTGTAGGGTATAGAGTGTAGGGTATAGAGTGTAGGGTATAGAGTGTAGGGTATAGAGTGCAGGGTATAGAGTGTAGAGTGTAGGGTATAGAGTGTAGAGTGTAGGGTATAGAGTGTAGGGTATAGAGTGTAGGGTATAGAGTGTAGGGTATAGAGTGTAGAGTGTAGGGTATAGAGTGTAGGGTATAGAGTGTAGGGAGTAGAGTGTAGGGTATAGAGTGTAGGGTTCAGAGTGTAGGGTATAGAGTGTAGGGTATAGAGTGTATGGTATAGAGTGTAGGGTATAGAGTGTAGAGTGTAGGGTATAGAGTGTAGGGTATAGAGTGTAGGGTATAGAGTGTAGGGTATAGAGTGTAGAGTGTAGGGTATAGAGTGTAGGGTATAGAGTGTAGGGTATAGAGTGTAGGGTATAGAGTGTAGGGTATAGAGTGTAGAGTGTAGGGTATAGAGTGTAGGGTATAGAGTGTAGGGTATAGAGTGTAGGGTATAGAGTGTAGGGTATAGAGTGTAGGGTATAGAGTGTAGAGTGTAGGGTATAGAGTGTAGGGTATAGAGTGTAGGGTATAGAGTGTAGGGTATAGAGTGTAGAGTGTAGGGTATAGAGTGTAGGGTATAGAGTGTAGGGTAGAGAGTGTAGAGTGTAGGGTATAGAGTGTAGGGTATAGAGTGTAGGGTATAGAGTGTAGGGTGTAGAGTGTAGGGTATAGAGTGTAGGGTATAGAGTGTAGGGTATAGAGTGTAGGGAATAGAGTGTAGAGTGTAAGGTATAGAGTGTAGGGTATAGAGTGTACGGTATAGAGTGTAGGGTATAGAGTGTATGGTATAGAGTGTAGGGTATAGAGTGTAGAGTGTAGGGAATAGAGTGTAGGGATTAGAGTGTAG
This sequence comes from Ranitomeya imitator, assembly GCF_032444005.1. Taxonomy (NCBI): domain Eukaryota; kingdom Metazoa; phylum Chordata; class Amphibia; order Anura; family Dendrobatidae; genus Ranitomeya; species Ranitomeya imitator. The sequence goes on along the minus strand of NW_027193670.1, from coordinate 184,187 downwards.
GGTATAGAGTGTAGGGTGTAGAGTGTAGGGTATAGAGTGTAGAGTGTAGGGTATAGAGTGTATGGTATAGAGTGTAGGGTATAGAGTGTAGGGTGTAGAGTGTAGGGTATAGAGTGTAGGGTATAGAGTGTAGGGTATAGAGTGTAGGGTATAGAGTGTAGGGAATAGAGTGTAGAGTGTAAGGTATAGAGTGTAGAGTGTAGGGTATAGAGTGTAGGGTATAGAGTGTAGAGTGTTGGGATTAGAGTGTAGGGTATAGAGTGTAGGGTGTAGAGTGTAGGGTATAGAGTGTAGAGTGTAGGGTATAGAGTATATGGTATAGAGTGTAGGGTATAGAGTGTAGGGTGTAGAGTATAGGGTATAGAGTGTAGGGTATAGAGTGTAGGGTATAGAGTGTAGGGAATAGAGTGTAGAGTGTAAGGTTTAGAGTGTAGAGTGTAGGGTATAGAGTGTAGGGTATAGACTGTAGGGTATAGAGTGTAGGGTATAGAGTGTAGGGTATAGATTGTAGAGTGTAGGCTATAGAGTGTAGGGTATAGAGTGTAGAGTGTAGGGTATAGAGTGTAGGGTATAGTGTGTAGGGTATAGAGTGTAGAGTGTAGGGTATAGTGTGTAGGATAGAGTGTAGGGTATAGAGTGTAGGGTATAGAGTGTATGGTATAGAGTGTAGGGTATAGAGTGTAGGGTATAGAGTGTAGGGTATAGAGTGTAGGGTATAGAGTGTAGAGTGTAGGGTATAGAGTGTTGAGTGTAGGGTATAGAGTGTAGGGTATAGAGTGTAGGGTAGAGAGTGTAGAGTGTAGGGTATAGAGTGTAGGGTATAGAGTGTAGGGTATAGAGTGTAGAGTGTAGGGATTAGAGTGTAGGGTATAGAGTGTAGGGTGTAGAGTGTAGGGTATAGAGTGTAGAGTGTAGGGTATAGAGTGTATGGTATAGAGTGTAGGGTATAGAGTGTAGGGTGTAGAGTGTAGGGTATAGAGTGTAGGGTATAGAGTGTAGGGTATAGAGTGTAGGGTATAGAGTGTAGGGAATAGAGTGTAGAGTGTAAGGTATAGAGTGTAGACTGTAGGGTATAGAGTGTAGGGTATAGAGTGTAGAGTGTTGGGATTAGAGTGTAGGGTATAGAGTGTAGGGTGTAGAGTGTAGGGTATAGAGTGTAGAGTGTAGGGTATAGAGTATATGGTATAGAGTGTAGGGTATAGAGTGTAGGGTTTAGAGTGTAGGGTATAGAGTGTAGGGTATAGAGTGTAGGGTATAGAGTGTAGTGCATAAAGTGTAGAGTGTAGGGTATAGAGTGTAGGGTATAGAGTGTAGGGTATAGAGTGTAGAGTGTAGGGTATAGAGTGTAGGGTATAGAGTGTAGGGTATACAGTGTAGGGTATAGAGTGTAGGGTATAGAGTGTAGGGTATAGAGTGTAGGGTATAGAGTGTAGGGTATAGAGTGTAGAGTGTAGGGTATAGAGTTTAGAGTGTAGGGTATAGAGTGTAGGGTATAGAGTGTAAGGTATAGAGTGTAGGGTGTAGAGTGTAGGGTATAGAGTGTAGGGTATAGAGTGTAGGGTATAGAGTGTACGGTATAGAGTGTAGGGTATAGAGTGTATGGTATAGAGTGTAGGGTATAGAGTGTAGGGTATAGAGTGTAGGGTATAGAGTGTATGGTATAGATTGTAGGGTATAGAGTGTAGGGTATAGAGTGTAGGGTATAGAGTGTAGAGTGTAGGGTATAGAGTGTAGAGTGTAGGGTATAGAGTGTAGAGTGTAGGGTATAGATTGTATGGTATAGAGTGTAGGGTATAGAATGTAGGGTGTAGAGTGTTGGGTATAGAGTGTAGGGTATACAGTGTAGGGTATAGAGTGTAGGGTATAGAGTGTAGGGAATAGAGTGTAGAGTGTAAGGTATAGAGTGTAGAGTGTAGGGTATAGAGTGTAGGGTATAGAGTGTAGAGTGTAGGGATTAGAGTGTAGGGTATAGAGTGTAGGGTATAGAGTGTAGGGTATAGAGTGTAGAGTGTAGGGTATAGAGTGTAGGGTATAGAGTGTAGGGTATAGAGTGTAGGGTAGAGTGTGTAGAGTGTAGGGTATAGAGTGTAGGGTATAGAGTGTAGGGTATAGAGTGTAGAGTGTAGGGATTAGAGTGTAGGGTATAGAGTGTAGGGTGTAGAGTGTAGGGTATAGAGTGTAGAGTGTAGGGTATAGAGTGTATGGTATAGAGTGTAGGGTATAGAGTGTAGGGTGTAGAGTGTAGGGTATAGAGTGTAGGGTATAGAGTGTAGGGTATAGAGTGTAGGGAATAGAGTGTAGAGTGTAAGGTATAGAGTGTAGGGTATAGAGTGTAGGGTATAGAGTGTAGAGTGAAGGGATTAGAGTGTAGGGTATAGAGTGTAGGGTGTAGAGTGTAGGGTATAGAGTGTAGAGTGTAGGGTATAGAGTGTATGGTACAGAGTGTAGGGTATAGAGTGTAGGGTGTAGAGTGTAGGGTATAGAGTGTAGGGTATAGAGTGTAGGGTATAGAGTGTAGGGTATAGAGTGTAGGGAATAGAGTGTAGAGTGTAAGGTATAGAGTGTAGAGTGTAGGGTATAGAGTGTAGGGTATAGACTGTAGGGTATAGAGTGTAGGGTATAGAGTGTAGGGTATAGATTGTAGAGTGTAGGCTATAGAGTGTAGGTTATAGAGTGTAGAGTGTAGGGTATAGAGTGTAGGGTATAGAGTGTAGGGTAGAGAGTGTAGGGTATAGAGTGTAGAGTGTAGGGTATAGTGTGTAGGGTATAGAGTGCAGGGTGTAGAGTGTAGGATATAGAGTGTAGGGTATAGAGTGTAGAGTGTAGGGTATAGAGTGTATGCTATAGAGTGTATGGTGTAGAGTGTATGGTATAGAGTGTAGGGTATAGATTGTAGAGTGCATGGTATAGAGTGTAGGGTATAGAGTGTAGGGTATAGAGTGTATGTTATAGAGTGTAGGGAATAGAGTGTAGGGTAGAGATTGTAGAGTGTAGGGTATAGAGTGTAGGGTATAGAGTGTAGAGTGTCGGGATTAGAGTGTAGGGTATAGAGTGTAGGATGTAGAGTGTAGGGTATAGAGTGTAGAGTGTAGGGTATAGAGTGTATGGTATAGAGTGTAGGGTATAGAGTGTAGGGTGTAGAGTGTAGGGTATAGAGTGTAGGGTATAGAGTGTAGGGTATAGAGTGTAGGGTATAGAGTGTAGGGTGTAGAGTGTAGGGTATAGAGTGTATGGTATAGAGTGTAGGGTATAGAATGTATGGTATAGAGTGTAGAGTGTAGGATATAGAGTGTAGGGTATAGAGTGTAGAGTGTAGGGTATAGAGTGTAGGGTATAGAGTGTAGGGTATAGAGTGTAGAGTGTAGGGATTAGAGTGTAGGGTATAGAGTGTAGGGTATAGAGTGTAGAGTGTAGGGTAGAGAGTGTAGGATATAGAGTGTAGAGTGTAGGGTATAGAGTGTAGGGTATAGAGTGTAAGGTATAGAGTGTAGGGTGTAGAGTGTAGGGTATAGAGTGTAGGGTATAGAGTGTAGGGTATAGAGTGTACGGTATAGAGTGTAGGGTATAGAGTGTATGGTATAGAGTGTAGGGTATAGAGTGTAGGGTATAGAGTGTAGGGTATAGAGTGTATGGTATAGATTGTAGGGTATAGAGTGTAGGGTATAGAGTGTAGGGTATAGAGTGTAGAGTGTAGGGTATAGAGTGTAGAGTGTAGGGTATAGAGTGTAGAGTGTAGGGTATAGATTGTATGGTATAGAGTGTAGGGTATAGAATGTAGGGTGTAGAGTGTTGGGTATAGAGTGTAGGGTATAGAGTGTAGGGTATAGAGTGTAGGGTATAGAGTGTAGGGAATAGAGTGTAGAGTGTAAGGTATAGAGTGTAGAGTGTAGGGTATAGAGTGTAGGGTATAGAGTGTAGAGTGTAGGGATTAGAGTGTAGGGTATAGAGTGTAGGGTATAGAGTGTAGGGTATAGAGTGTAGAGTGTAGGGTATAGAGTGTAGGGTATAGAGTGTAGGGTATAGAGTGTAGGGTAGAGTGTGTAGAGTGTAGGGTATAGAGTGTAGGGTATAGAGTGTAGGGTATAGAGTGTAGAGTGTAGGGATTAGAGTGTAGGGTATAGAGTGTAGGGTGTAGAGTGTAGGGTATAGAGTGTAGAGTGTAGGGTATAGAGTGTATGGTATAGAGTGTAGGGTATAGAGTGTAGGGTGTAGAGTGTAGGGTATAGAGTGTAGGGTATAGAGTGTAGGGTATAGAGTGTAGGGAATAGAGTGTAGAGTGTAAGGTATAGAGTGTAGGGTATAGAGTGTAGGGTATAGAGTGTAGAGTGAAGGGATTAGAGTGTAGGGTATAGAGTGTAGGGTGTAGAGTGTAGGGTATAGAGTGTAGAGTGTAGGGTATAGAGTGTATGGTACAGAGTGTAGGGTATAGAGTGTAGGGTGTAGAGTGTAGGGTATAGAGTGTAGGGTATAGAGTGTAGGGTATAGAGTGTAGGGTATAGAGTGTAGGGAATAGAGTGTAGAGTGTAAGGTATAGAGTGTAGAGTGTAGGGTATAGAGTGTAGGGTATAGACTGTAGGGTATAGAGTGTAGGGTATAGAGTGTAGGGTATAGATTGTAGAGTGTAGGCTATAGAGTGTAGGTTATAGAGTGTAGAGTGTAGGGTATAGAGTGTAGGGTATAGAGTGTAGGGTAGAGAGTGTAGGGTATAGAGTGTAGAGTGTAGGGTATAGTGTGTAGGGTATAGAGTGCAGGGTGTAGAGTGTAGGATATAGAGTGTAGGGTATAGAGTGTAGAGTGTAGGGTATAGAGTGTATGCTATAGAGTGTATGGTGTAGAGTGTATGGTATAGAGTGTAGGGTATAGATTGTAGAGTGCATGGTATAGAGTGTAGGGTATAGAGTGTAGGGTATAGAGTGTATGTTATAGAGTGTAGGGAATAGAGTGTAGGGTAGAGATTGTAGAGTGTAGGGTATAGAGTGTAGGGTATAGAGTGTAGAGTGTCGGGATTAGAGTGTAGGGTATAGAGTGTAGGATGTAGAGTGTAGGGTATAGAGTGTAGAGTGTAGGGTATAGAGTGTATGGTATAGAGTGTAGGGTATAGAGTGTAGGGTGTAGAGTGTAGGGTATAGAGTGTAGGGTATAGAGTGTAGGGTATAGAGTGTAGGGTATAGAGTGTAGGGTGTAGAGTGTAGGGTATAGAGTGTATGGTATAGAGTGTAGGGTATAGAATGTATGGTATAGAGTGTAGAGTGTAGGATATAGAGTGTAGGGTATAGAGTGTAGAGTGTAGGGTATAGAGTGTAGGGTATAGAGTGTAGGGTATAGAGTGTAGAGTGTAGGGATTAGAGTGTAGGGTATAGAGTGTAGGGTATAGAGTGTAGAGTGTAGGGTAGAGAGTGTAGGATATAGAGTGTAGAGTGTAGGGTATAGAGTGTAGGGTATAGAGTGTAGGGTATAGAGTGTAGAGTGTAGGGTATAGAGTGTAGGGTATAGAGTGTAGGGTATAGAGTGTAGGGTGTAGAGTGTAGGGTATAGAGTGTAGGGTATAGAGTGTAGGGTATAGAGTGTAGGGTGTAGAGTGTATGGTATAGAGTGCAGGGTATAGAATGTATGGTATAGAGTGTAGAGTGTAGGATATAGAGTGTCGGGTATAGAGTGTAGAGTGTAGGGATTAGAGTGTAGGGTATAGAGTGTAGGGTATAGAGTGTAGAGTGTAGGGTAGAGAGTATAGGATATAGAGTGTAGAGTGTAGGGTATAGAGTGTAGGGTATAGAGTGTAGGGTATAGAGTGTAGGGTTTAGAGTGTAGAGTGTAGGGTATAGAGTGTAGGGTATAGAGTGTATGGTATAGAGTGTAGGGTATAGAGTGTAGGGTGTAGAGTGTAGGGTATAGAGTGTAGGGTATAGAGTGTAGGGTATAGAGTGTAGGGTATAGAGTGTAGGGTGTAGAGTGTAGGGTATAGAGTGTATGGTATAGAGTGTAGGGTATAGAATGTATGGTATAGAGTGTAGAGTGTAGGATATAGAGTGTAGGGTATAGAGTGTAGAGTGTAGGGTATAGAGTGTAGGGTATAGAGTGTAGAGTGTAGGGATTAGAGTGTAGGGTATAGAGTGTAGGGTATAGAGTGTAGAGTGTAGGGTAGATAGTGTAGGATATAGAGTGTAGAGTGTAGGGTATAGAGTGTAGGGTATAGAGTGTAGGGTATAGAGTGTAGGGTATAGAGTGTAGAGTGTAGGGCATAGAGTGTAAGGTATAGAGTGTAGGGTATAGAGTGTAGAGTGTAGGGTATAGAGTGTAGGGTATAGAGTGTAGGGTATAGAGTGTAGGGCATAGAGTGTAGGGTAAAGAGTGTAGGGTGTAGAGTGTAGGGTATAGAGTGTAGGGTATAGAGTGTAGAGTGTAGGGTAAAGAGTGTAGGGTATAAAGTGTAGGGTATAGAGTGTAGGGTATAGAGTGTAGGGTATAGAGTGTAGAGTGTAGGGTATAGCGTGTAGAGTGTCGGGTATAGAGTGTAGGGTATAGAGTGTAGGGTATAGAGTGTAGGGTATAGAGTGTAGAGTGTAGGGTATATAGTGTAGAGTGTAGGGTATAGAGTGTATGGTATAGAGTGTAGGGTATAGAGTGTAGGGTGTAGAGTGTTGGGTATAGAGTGTAGGGTATAGAGTGTAGGGTATAGAGTGTAGTGTATAGAGTGTAGGGAATAGAGTGTGGAGTGTAAGGTATAGAGTGTAGAGTGTAGGGTATAGACTGTAGGGTATAGAGTGTAGGGTATAGAGTGTAGGGTATAGATTGTAGAGTATAGGCTATAGAGTGTAGGGTATAGAGTGTAGAGTGTAGGGTATAGAGTGTAGGGTATAGAGTGTAGGGTATAGAGTGTAGAGTGTAGGGTATAGTGTGTAGGGTATAGAGTGCAGGGTGTAGAGTGTAGGGTATAGAGTGTAGGGTATAGAGTGTAGAGTGTAGGGTATAGAGTGTATGCTATAGAGTGTATGGTGTAGAGTGTATGGTATAGAGTGTAGGGTATACAGTGTAGAGTGTATGGTATAGAGTGTAGGGTGTAGAGTGTAGGGTATAGAGTGTATGTTATAGAGTGTAGGGTATAGAGTGTAGGGTAGAGAGTGTAGAGTGTAGGGTATAGAGTGTAGGGTATAGAGTGTAGGGTATAGAGTGTAGAGTGTAGGGATTAGAGTGTAGGGTATAGAGTGTAGTGTGTAGAGTGTAGGGTATAGAGTGTAGAGTGTAGGGTATAGAGTGTATGGTATAGAGTGTAGGGTATAGAGTGTAGGGTGTAGAGTGTAGGGTATAGAGTGTAGGGTATAGAGTGTAGGGTATAGAGTGTATGGTATAGAGTGTAGGGAATAGAGTGTAGAGTGTAAGGTATAGAGTGTAGAGTGTAGGGTATAGAGTGTAGGGTATAGAGTGTAGGGTATAGAGTGTAGAGTGTAGGGATTAGAGTGTAGGGTATAGAGTGTAGGGTATAGAGTGTAGAGTGTAGGGTAGAGAGTGTAGGATATAGAGTGTAGAGTGTAGGGTATAGAGTGTAGGGTATAGAGTGTAGGGTATAGAGTGTAGAGTGTAGGGTATAGAGTGTAGGGTATAGAGTGTAGGGTATAGAGTGTAGGGTGTAGAGTGTAGGGTATAGAGTGTAGGGTATAGAGTGTAGGGTATAGAGTGTAGGGTGTAGAGTGTATGGTATAGAGTGCAGGGTATAGAATGTATGGTATAGAGTGTAGAGTGTAGGATATAGAGTGTCGGGTATAGAGTGTAGAGTGTAGGGATTAGAGTGTAGGGTATAGAGTGTAGGGTATAGAGTGTAGAGTGTAGGGTAGAGAGTGTAGGATATAGAGTGTAGAGTGTAGGGTATAGAGTGTAGGGTATAGAGTGTAGGGTATAGAGTGTAGGGTTTAGAGTGTAGAGTGTAGGGTATAGAGTGTAGGGTATAGAGTGTATGGTATAGAGTGTAGGGTATAGAGTGTAGGGTGTAGAGTGTAGGGTATAGAGTGTAGGGTATAGAGTGTAGGGTATAGAGTGTAGGGTATAGAGTGTAGGGTGTAGAGTGTAGGGTATAGAGTGTATGGTATAGAGTGTAGGGTATAGAATGTATGGTATAGAGTGTAGAGTGTAGGATATAGAGTGTAGGGTATAGAGTGTAGAGTGTAGGGTATAGAGTGTAGGGTATAGAGTGTAGAGTGTAGGGATTAGAGTGTAGGGTATAGAGTGTAGGGTATAGAGTGTAGAGTGTAGGGTAGATAGTGTAGGATATAGAGTGTAGAGTGTAGGGTATAGAGTGTAGGGTATAGAGTGTAGGGTATAGAGTGTAGGGTATAGAGTGTAGAGTGTAGGGCATAGAGTGTAAGGTATAGAGTGTAGGGTATAGAGTGTAGAGTGTAGGGTATAGAGTGTAGGGTATAGAGTGTAGGGTATAGAGTGTAGGGCATAGAGTGTAGGGTAAAGAGTGTAGGGTGTAGAGTGTAGGGTATAGAGTGTAGGGTATAGAGTGTAGAGTGTAGGGTAAAGAGTGTAGGGTATAAAGTGTAGGGTATAGAGTGTAGGGTATAGAGTGTAGGGTATAGAGTGTAGAGTGTAGGGTATAGCGTGTAGAGTGTCGGGTATAGAGTGTAGGGTATAGAGTGTAGGGTATAGAGTGTAGGGTATAGAGTGTAGAGTGTAGGGTATATAGTGTAGAGTGTAGGGTATAGAGTGTATGGTATAGAGTGTAGGGTATAGAGTGTAGGGTGTAGAGTGTTGGGTATAGAGTGTAGGGTATAGAGTGTAGGGTATAGAGTGTAGTGTATAGAGTGTAGGGAATAGAGTGTGGAGTGTAAGGTATAGAGTGTAGAGTGTAGGGTATAGACTGTAGGGTATAGAGTGTAGGGTATAGAGTGTAGGGTATAGATTGTAGAGTATAGGCTATAGAGTGTAGGGTATAGAGTGTAGAGTGTAGGGTATAGAGTGTAGGGTATAGAGTGTAGGGTATAGAGTGTAGAGTGTAGGGTATAGTGTGTAGGGTATAGAGTGCAGGGTGTAGAGTGTAGGGTATAGAGTGTAGGGTATAGAGTGTAGAGTGTAGGGTATAGAGTGTATGCTATAGAGTGTATGGTGTAGAGTGTATGGTATAGAGTGTAGGGTATACAGTGTAGAGTGTATGGTATAGAGTGTAGGGTGTAGAGTGTAGGGTATAGAGTGTATGTTATAGAGTGTAGGGTATAGAGTGTAGGGTAGAGAGTGTAGAGTGTAGGGTATAGAGTGTAGGGTATAGAGTGTAGGGTATAGAGTGTAGAGTGTAGGGATTAGAGTGTAGGGTATAGAGTGTAGTGTGTAGAGTGTAGGGTATAGAGTGTAGAGTGTAGGGTATAGAGTGTATGGTATAGAGTGTAGGGTATAGAGTGTAGGGTGTAGAGTGTAGGGTATAGAGTGTAGGGTATAGAGTGTAGGGTATAGAGTGTATGGTATAGAGTGTAGGGAATAGAGTGTAGAGTGTAAGGTATAGAGTGTAGAGTGTAGGGTATAGAGTGTAGGGTATAGACTGTAGGGTATAAAGTGTAGGGTATAGATTGTAGGCTATAGAGTGTAGGGTATAGAGTGTAGGGTATAGAGTGTAGGGTATAGAGTGTAGGGTATAGAGTGTAGAGTGTAGGGTATAGAGTGTAGGGTATAGAGTGTAGGGTAGAGAGTGTAGAGTGTAGGGTATAGAGTGTAGGGTATAGAGTGTAGGGTATAGAGTGTAGGGTGTAGAGTGTAGGGTATAGAGTGTAGGGTATAGAGTGTAGGGTATAGAGTGTAGGGAATAGAGTGTAGAGTGTAAGGTATAGAGTGTAGGGTATAGAGTGTACGGTATAGAGTGTAGGGTATAGAGTGTATGGTATAGAGTGTAGGGTATAGAGTGTAGAGTGTAGGGAATAGAGTGTAGGGATTAGAGTGTAGGGTATAGAGTGTAGGGTGTAGAGTGTAGGGTATAGAGTGTAGAGTGTAGGGTATAGAGTGTATGGTATAGAGTGTAGGGTATAGAGTGTAGGGTGTAGAGTGTAGGGTATAGAGTGTAGGGTATAGAGTGTAGGGTATAGAGTGTAGGGTATAGAGTGTAGGGAATAGAGTGTAGAGTGTAAGGTATAGAGTGTAGAGTGTAGGGTATAGAGTGTAGGGTATAGAGTGTAGAGTGTTGGGATTAGAGTGTAGGGTATAGAGTGTAGGGTGTAGAGTGTAGGGTATAGAGTGTAGAGTGTAGGGTATAGAGTATATGGTATAGAGTGTAGGGTATAGAGTGTAGGGTGTAGAGTATAGGGTATAGAGTGTAGGGTATAGAGTGTAGGGTATAGAGTGTAGGGAATAGAGTGTAGAGTGTAAGGTTTAGAGTGTAGAGTGTAGGGTATAGAGTGTAGGGTATAGACTGTAGGGTATAGAGTGTAGGGTATAGAGTGTAGGGTATAGATTGTAGAGTGTAGGCTATAGAGTGTAGGGTATAGAGTGTAGAGTGTAGGGTATAGAGTGTAGGGTATAGTGTGTAGGGTATAGAGTGTAGAGTGTAGGGTATAGTGTGTAGGATAGAGTGTAGGGTATAGAGTGTAGGGTATAGAGTGTATGGTATAGAGTGTAGGGTATAGAGTGTAGGGTATAGAGTGTAGGGTATAGAGTGTAGGGTATAGAGTGTAGAGTGTAGGGTATAGAGTGTTGAGTGTAGGGTATAGAGTGTAGGGTATAGAGTGTAGGGTAGAGAGTGTAGAGTGTAGGGTATAGAGTGTAGGGTATAGAGTGTAGGGTATAGAGTGTAGAGTGTAGGGATTAGAGTGTAGGGTATAGAGTGTAGGGTGTAGAGTGTAGGGTATAGAGTGTAGAGTGTAGGGTATAGAGTGTATGGTATAGAGTGTAGGGTATAGAGTGTAGGGTGTAGAGTGTAGGGTATAGAGTGTAGGGTATAGAGTGTAGGGTATAGAGTGTAGGGTATAGAGTGTAGGGAATAGAGTGTAGAGTGTAAGGTATAGAGTGTAGACTGTAGGGTATAGAGTGTAGGGTATAGAGTGTAGAGTGTTGGGATTAGAGTGTAGGGTATAGAGTGTAGGGTGTAGAGTGTAGGGTATAGAGTGTAGAGTGTAGGGTATAGAGTATATGGTATAGAGTGTAGGGTATAGAGTGTAGGGTTTAGAGTGTAGGGTATAGAGTGTAGGGTATAGAGTGTAGGGTATAGAGTGTAGTGCATAAAGTGTAGAGTGTAGGGTATAGAGTGTAGGGTATAGAGTGTAGGGTATAGAGTGTAGAGTGTAGGGTATAGAGTGTAGGGTATAGAGTGTAGGGTATACAGTGTAGGGTATAGAGTGTAGGGTATAGAGTGTAGGGTATAGAGTGTAGGGTATAGAGTGTAGGGTATAGAGTGTAGAGTGTAGGGTATAGAGTTTAGAGTGTAGGGTATAGAGTGTAGGGTATAGAGTGTAAGGTATAGAGTGTAGGGTGTAGAGTGTAGGGTATAGAGTGTAGGGTATAGAGTGTAGGGTATAGAGTGTACGGTATAGAGTGTAGGGTATAGAGTGTATGGTATAGAGTGTAGGGTATAGAGTGTAGGGTATAGAGTGTAGGGTATAGAGTGTATGGTATAGATTGTAGGGTATAGAGTGTAGGGTATAGAGTGTAGGGTATAGAGTGTAGAGTGTAGGGTATAGAGTGTAGAGTGTAGGGTATAGAGTGTAGAGTGTAGGGTATAGATTGTATGGTATAGAGTGTAGGGTATAGAATGTAGGGTGTAGAGTGTTGGGTATAGAGTGTAGGGTATACAGTGTAGGGTATAGAGTGTAGGGTATAGAGTGTAGGGAATAGAGTGTAGAGTGTAAGGTATAGAGTGTAGAGTGTAGGGTATAGAGTGTAGGGTATAGAGTGTAGAGTGTAGGGATTAGAGTGTAGGGTATAGAGTGTAGGGTATAGAGTGTAGGGTATAGAGTGTAGAGTGTAGGGTATAGAGTGTAGGGTATAGAGTGTAGGGTATAGAGTGTAGGGTAGAGTGTGTAGAGTGTAGGGTATAGAGTGTAGGGTATAGAGTGTAGGGTATAGAGTGTAGAGTGTAGGGATTAGAGTGTAGGGTATAGAGTGTAGGGTGTAGAGTGTAGGGTATAGAGTGTAGAGTGTAGGGTATAGAGTGTATGGTATAGAGTGTAGGGTATAGAGTGTAGGGTGTAGAGTGTAGGGTATAGAGTGTAGGGTATAGAGTGTAGGGTATAGAGTGTAGGGAATAGAGTGTAGAGTGTAAGGTATAGAGTGTAGGGTATAGAGTGTAGGGTATAGAGTGTAGAGTGAAGGGATTAGAGTGTAGGGTATAGAGTGTAGGGTGTAGAGTGTAGGGTATAGAGTGTAGAGTGTAGGGTATAGAGTGTATGGTACAGAGTGTAGGGTATAGAGTGTAGGGTGTAGAGTGTAGGGTATAGAGTGTAGGGTATAGAGTGTAGGGTATAGAGTGTAGGGTATAGAGTGTAGGGAATAGAGTGTAGAGTGTAAGGTATAGAGTGTAGAGTGTAGGGTATAGAGTGTAGGGTATAGACTGTAGGGTATAGAGTGTAGGGTATAGAGTGTAGGGTATAGATTGTAGAGTGTAGGCTATAGAGTGTAGGTTATAGAGTGTAGAGTGTAGGGTATAGAGTGTAGGGTATAGAGTGTAGGGTAGAGAGTGTAGGGTATAGAGTGTAGAGTGTAGGGTATAGTGTGTAGGGTATAGAGTGCAGGGTGTAGAGTGTAGGATATAGAGTGTAGGGTATAGAGTGTAGAGTGTAGGGTATAGAGTGTATGCTATAGAGTGTATGGTGTAGAGTGTATGGTATAGAGTGTAGGGTATAGATTGTAGAGTGCATGGTATAGAGTGTAGGGTATAGAGTGTAGGGTATAGAGTGTATGTTATAGAGTGTAGGGAATAGAGTGTAGGGTAGAGATTGTAGAGTGTAGGGTATAGAGTGTAGGGTATAGAGTGTAGAGTGTCGGGATTAGAGTGTAGGGTATAGAGTGTAGGATGTAGAGTGTAGGGTATAGAGTGTAGAGTGTAGGGTATAGAGTGTATGGTATAGAGTGTAGGGTATAGAGTGTAGGGTGTAGAGTGTAGGGTATAGAGTGTAGGGTATAGAGTGTAGGGTATAGAGTGTAGGGTATAGAGTGTAGGGTGTAGAGTGTAGGGTATAGAGTGTATGGTATAGAGTGTAGGGTATAGAATGTATGGTATAGAGTGTAGAGTGTAGGATATAGAGTGTAGGGTATAGAGTGTAGAGTGTAGGGTATAGAGTGTAGGGTATAGAGTGTAGGGTATAGAGTGTAGAGTGTAGGGATTAGAGTGTAGGGTATAGAGTGTAGGGTATAGAGTGTAGAGTGTAGGGTAGAGAGTGTAGGATATAGAGTGTAGAGTGTAGGGTATAGAGTGTAGGGTATAGAGTGTAAGGTATAGAGTGTAGGGTGTAGAGTGTAGGGTATAGAGTGTAGGGTATAGAGTGTAGGGTATAGAGTGTACGGTATAGAGTGTAGGGTATAGAGTGTATGGTATAGAGTGTAGGGTATAGAGTGTAGGGTATAGAGTGTAGGGTATAGAGTGTATGGTATAGATTGTAGGGTATAGAGTGTAGGGTATAGAGTGTAGGGTATAGAGTGTAGAGTGTAGGGTATAGAGTGTAGAGTGTAGGGTATAGAGTGTAGAGTGTAGGGTATAGATTGTATGGTATAGAGTGTAGGGTATAGAATGTAGGGTGTAGAGTGTTGGGTATAGAGTGTAGGGTATAGAGTGTAGGGTATAGAGTGTAGGGTATAGAGTGTAGGGAATAGAGTGTAGAGTGTAAGGTATAGAGTGTAGAGTGTAGGGTATAGAGTGTAGGGTATAGAGTGTAGAGTGTAGGGATTAGAGTGTAGGGTATAGAGTGTAGGGTATAGAGTGTAGGGTATAGAGTGTAGAGTGTAGGGTATAGAGTGTAGGGTATAGAGTGTAGGGTATAGAGTGTAGGGTAGAGTGTGTAGAGTGTAGGGTATAGAGTGTAGGGTATAGAGTGTAGGGTATAGAGTGTAGAGTGTAGGGATTAGAGTGTAGGGTATAGAGTGTAGGGTGTAGAGTGTAGGGTATAGAGTGTAGAGTGTAGGGTATAGAGTGTATGGTATAGAGTGTAGGGTATAGAGTGTAGGGTGTAGAGTGTAGGGTATAGAGTGTAGGGTATAGAGTGTAGGGTATAGAGTGTAGGGAATAGAGTGTAGAGTGTAAGGTATAGAGTGTAGGGTATAGAGTGTAGGGTATAGAGTGTAGAGTGAAGGGATTAGAGTGTAGGGTATAGAGTGTAGGGTGTAGAGTGTAGGGTATAGAGTGTAGAGTGTAGGGTATAGAGTGTATGGTACAGAGTGTAGGGTATAGAGTGTAGGGTGTAGAGTGTAGGGTATAGAGTGTAGGGTATAGAGTGTAGGGTATAGAGTGTAGGGTATAGAGTGTAGGGAATAGAGTGTAGAGTGTAAGGTATAGAGTGTAGAGTGTAGGGTATAGAGTGTAGGGTATAGACTGTAGGGTATAGAGTGTAGGGTATAGAGTGTAGGGTATAGATTGTAGAGTGTAGGCTATAGAGTGTAGGTTATAGAGTGTAGAGTGTAGGGTATAGAGTGTAGGGTATAGAGTGTAGGGTAGAGAGTGTAGGGTATAGAGTGTAGAGTGTAGGGTATAGTGTGTAGGGTATAGAGTGCAGGGTGTAGAGTGTAGGATATAGAGTGTAGGGTATAGAGTGTAGAGTGTAGGGTATAGAGTGTATGCTATAGAGTGTATGGTGTAGAGTGTATGGTATAGAGTGTAGGGTATAGATTGTAGAGTGCATGGTATAGAGTGTAGGGTATAGAGTGTAGGGTATAGAGTGTATGTTATAGAGTGTAGGGAATAGAGTGTAGGGTAGAGATTGTAGAGTGTAGGGTATAGAGTGTAGGGTATAGAGTGTAGAGTGTCGGGATTAGAGTGTAGGGTATAGAGTGTAGGATGTAGAGTGTAGGGTATAGAGTGTAGAGTGTAGGGTATAGAGTGTATGGTATAGAGTGTAGGGTATAGAGTGTAGGGTGTAGAGTGTAGGGTATAGAGTGTAGGGTATAGAGTGTAGGGTATAGAGTGTAGGGTATAGAGTGTAGGGTGTAGAGTGTAGGGTATAGAGTGTATGGTATAGAGTGTAGGGTATAGAATGTATGGTATAGAGTGTAGAGTGTAGGATATAGAGTGTAGGGTATAGAGTGTAGAGTGTAGGGTATAGAGTGTAGGGTATAGAGTGTAGGGTATAGAGTGTAGAGTGTAGGGATTAGAGTGTAGGGTATAGAGTGTAGGGTATAGAGTGTAGAGTGTAGGGTAGAGAGTGTAGGATATAGAGTGTAGAGTGTAGGGTATAGAGTGTAGGGTATAGAGTGTAGGGTATAGAGTGTAGAGTGTAGGGTATAGAGTGTAGGGTATAGAGTGTAGGGTATAGAGTGTAGGGTGTAGAGTGTAGGGTATAGAGTGTAGGGTATAGAGTGTAGGGTATAGAGTGTAGGGTGTAGAGTGTATGGTATAGAGTGCAGGGTATAGAATGTATGGTATAGAGTGTAGAGTGTAGGATATAGAGTGTCGGGTATAGAGTGTAGAGTGTAGGGATTAGAGTGTAGGGTATAGAGTGTAGGGTATAGAGTGTAGAGTGTAGGGTAGAGAGTATAGGATATAGAGTGTAGAGTGTAGGGTATAGAGTGTAGGGTATAGAGTGTAGGGTATAGAGTGTAGGGTTTAGAGTGTAGAGTGTAGGGTATAGAGTGTAGGGTATAGAGTGTATGGTATAGAGTGTAGGGTATAGAGTGTAGGGTGTAGAGTGTAGGGTATAGAGTGTAGGGTATAGAGTGTAGGGTATAGAGTGTAGGGTATAGAGTGTAGGGTGTAGAGTGTAGGGTATAGAGTGTATGGTATAGAGTGTAGGGTATAGAATGTATGGTATAGAGTGTAGAGTGTAGGATATAGAGTGTAGGGTATAGAGTGTAGAGTGTAGGGTATAGAGTGTAGGGTATAGAGTGTAGAGTGTAGGGATTAGAGTGTAGGGTATAGAGTGTAGGGTATAGAGTGTAGAGTGTAGGGTAGATAGTGTAGGATATAGAGTGTAGAGTGTAGGGTATAGAGTGTAGGGTATAGAGTGTAGGGTATAGAGTGTAGGGTATAGAGTGTAGAGTGTAGGGCATAGAGTGTAAGGTATAGAGTGTAGGGTATAGAGTGTAGAGTGTAGGGTATAGAGTGTAGGGTATAGAGTGTAGGGTATAGAGTGTAGGGCATAGAGTGTAGGGTAAAGAGTGTAGGGTGTAGAGTGTAGGGTATAGAGTGTAGGGTATAGAGTGTAGAGTGTAGGGTAAAGAGTGTAGGGTATAAAGTGTAGGGTATAGAGTGTAGGGTATAGAGTGTAGGGTATAGAGTGTAGAGTGTAGGGTATAGCGTGTAGAGTGTCGGGTATAGAGTGTAGGGTATAGAGTGTAGGGTATAGAGTGTAGGGTATAGAGTGTAGAGTGTAGGGTATATAGTGTAGAGTGTAGGGTATAGAGTGTATGGTATAGAGTGTAGGGTATAGAGTGTAGGGTGTAGAGTGTTGGGTATAGAGTGTAGGGTATAGAGTGTAGGGTATAGAGTGTAGTGTATAGAGTGTAGGGAATAGAGTGTGGAGTGTAAGGTATAGAGTGTAGAGTGTAGGGTATAGACTGTAGGGTATAGAGTGTAGGGTATAGAGTGTAGGGTATAGATTGTAGAGTATAGGCTATAGAGTGTAGGGTATAGAGTGTAGAGTGTAGGGTATAGAGTGTAGGGTATAGAGTGTAGGGTATAGAGTGTAGAGTGTAGGGTATAGTGTGTAGGGTATAGAGTGCAGGGTGTAGAGTGTAGGGTATAGAGTGTAGGGTATAGAGTGTAGAGTGTAGGGTATAGAGTGTATGCTATAGAGTGTATGGTGTAGAGTGTATGGTATAGAGTGTAGGGTATACAGTGTAGAGTGTATGGTATAGAGTGTAGGGTGTAGAGTGTAGGGTATAGAGTGTATGTTATAGAGTGTAGGGTATAGAGTGTAGGGTAGAGAGTGTAGAGTGTAGGGTATAGAGTGTAGGGTATAGAGTGTAGGGTATAGAGTGTAGAGTGTAGGGATTAGAGTGTAGGGTATAGAGTGTAGTGTGTAGAGTGTAGGGTATAGAGTGTAGAGTGTAGGGTATAGAGTGTATGGTATAGAGTGTAGGGTATAGAGTGTAGGGTGTAGAGTGTAGGGTATAGAGTGTAGGGTATAGAGTGTAGGGTATAGAGTGTATGGTATAGAGTGTAGGGAATAGAGTGTAGAGTGTAAGGTATAGAGTGTAGAGTGTAGGGTATAGAGTGTAGGGTATAGAGTGTAGGGTATAGAGTGTAGAGTGTAGGGATTAGAGTGTAGGGTATAGAGTGTAGGGTATAGAGTGTAGAGTGTAGGGTAGAGAGTGTAGGATATAGAGTGTAGAGTGTAGGGTATAGAGTGTAGGGTATAGAGTGTAGGGTATAGAGTGTAGAGTGTAGGGTATAGAGTGTAGGGTATAGAGTGTAGGGTATAGAGTGTAGGGTGTAGAGTGTAGGGTATAGAGTGTAGGGTATAGAGTGTAGGGTATAGAGTGTAGGGTGTAGAGTGTATGGTATAGAGTGCAGGGTATAGAATGTATGGTATAGAGTGTAGAGTGTAGGATATAGAGTGTCGGGTATAGAGTGTAGAGTGTAGGGATTAGAGTGTAGGGTATAGAGTGTAGGGTATAGAGTGTAGAGTGTAGGGTAGAGAGTGTAGGATATAGAGTGTAGAGTGTAGGGTATAGAGTGTAGGGTATAGAGTGTAGGGTATAGAGTGTAGGGTTTAGAGTGTAGAGTGTAGGGTATAGAGTGTAGGGTATAGAGTGTATGGTATAGAGTGTAGGGTATAGAGTGTAGGGTGTAGAGTGTAGGGTATAGAGTGTAGGGTATAGAGTGTAGGGTATAGAGTGTAGGGTATAGAGTGTAGGGTGTAGAGTGTAGGGTATAGAGTGTATGGTATAGAGTGTAGGGTATAGAATGTATGGTATAGAGTGTAGAGTGTAGGATATAGAGTGTAGGGTATAGAGTGTAGAGTGTAGGGTATAGAGTGTAGGGTATAGAGTGTAGAGTGTAGGGATTAGAGTGTAGGGTATAGAGTGTAGGGTATAGAGTGTAGAGTGTAGGGTAGATAGTGTAGGATATAGAGTGTAGAGTGTAGGGTATAGAGTGTAGGGTATAGAGTGTAGGGTATAGAGTGTAGGGTATAGAGTGTAGAGTGTAGGGCATAGAGTGTAAGGTATAGAGTGTAGGGTATAGAGTGTAGAGTGTAGGGTATAGAGTGTAGGGTATAGAGTGTAGGGTATAGAGTGTAGGGCATAGAGTGTAGGGTAAAGAGTGTAGGGTGTAGAGTGTAGGGTATAGAGTGTAGGGTATAGAGTGTAGAGTGTAGGGTAAAGAGTGTAGGGTATAAAGTGTAGGGTATAGAGTGTAGGGTATAGAGTGTAGGGTATAGAGTGTAGAGTGTAGGGTATAGCGTGTAGAGTGTCGGGTATAGAGTGTAGGGTATAGAGTGTAGGGTATAGAGTGTAGGGTATAGAGTGTAGAGTGTAGGGTATATAGTGTAGAGTGTAGGGTATAGAGTGTATGGTATAGAGTGTAGGGTATAGAGTGTAGGGTGTAGAGTGTTGGGTATAGAGTGTAGGGTATAGAGTGTAGGGTATAGAGTGTAGTGTATAGAGTGTAGGGAATAGAGTGTGGAGTGTAAGGTATAGAGTGTAGAGTGTAGGGTATAGACTGTAGGGTATAGAGTGTAGGGTATAGAGTGTAGGGTATAGATTGTAGAGTATAGGCTATAGAGTGTAGGGTATAGAGTGTAGAGTGTAGGGTATAGAGTGTAGGGTATAGAGTGTAGGGTATAGAGTGTAGAGTGTAGGGTATAGTGTGTAGGGTATAGAGTGCAGGGTGTAGAGTGTAGGGTATAGAGTGTAGGGTATAGAGTGTAGAGTGTAGGGTATAGAGTGTATGCTATAGAGTGTATGGTGTAGAGTGTATGGTATAGAGTGTAGGGTATACAGTGTAGAGTGTATGGTATAGAGTGTAGGGTGTAGAGTGTAGGGTATAGAGTGTATGTTATAGAGTGTAGGGTATAGAGTGTAGGGTAGAGAGTGTAGAGTGTAGGGTATAGAGTGTAGGGTATAGAGTGTAGGGTATAGAGTGTAGAGTGTAGGGATTAGAGTGTAGGGTATAGAGTGTAGTGTGTAGAGTGTAGGGTATAGAGTGTAGAGTGTAGGGTATAGAGTGTATGGTATAGAGTGTAGGGTATAGAGTGTAGGGTGTAGAGTGTAGGGTATAGAGTGTAGGGTATAGAGTGTAGGGTATAGAGTGTATGGTATAGAGTGTAGGGAATAGAGTGTAGAGTGTAAGGTATAGAGTGTAGAGTGTAGGGTATAGAGTGTAGGGTATAGACTGTAGGGTATAAAGTGTAGGGTATAGATTGTAGGCTATAGAGTGTAGGGTATAGAGTGTAGGGTATAGAGTGTAGGGTATAGAGTGTAGGGTATAGAGTGTAGGGTATAGAGTGTAGAGTGTAGGGTATAGTGTGTAGGGTATAGAGTGCAGGGTGTAGAGTGTAGGGTATAGAGTGTAGGGTATAGAGTGTAGAGTGTAGGGTATAGAGTGTATGCTATAGAGTGTATGGTGTAGAGTGTATGGTATAGAGTGTAGGGTATAGAGTGTAGAGTGTAGGGTATAGAGTGTAGGGTATAGAGTGTATGTTATAGAGTGTAGGGTATAGAGTGTAGAGTGTAGGGTATAGAGTTTAGAGTGTAGGGTATAGAGTGTAGGGTATAGAGTGTAAGGTATAGAGTGTAGGGTGTAGAGTGTAGGGTATAGATTGTAGGGTATAGAGTGTAGGGTATAGAGTGTACGGTATAGAGTGTAGGGTATGGAGTGTATGGTATAGAGTGTAGGGTATAGAGTGTAGGGTATAGAGTGTAGGGTATAAAGTGTAGAGTGTAGGGTATAGAGTGTAGAGTGTAGGGTATAGAGTGTATGGTATAGAGTGTAGGGTATAGAGTGTAGGGTGTAGAGTGTTGGGTATAGAGTGTAGGGTATAGAGTGTAGGGTATAGAGTGTAGGGTATAGAGTGTAGGGAATAGAGTGTAGGGTATAGAGTGTAGAGTGTAGGGATTAGAGTGTAGGGTATAGAGTGTAGGGTATAGAGTGTAAGGTATAGAGTGTAGGGTATAGAGTGTAGAGTGTAGGGTATAGAGTGTAGAGTGTAGGGTATAGAGTGTAGGGTATAGAGTGTAGGGTATAGAGTGTAGGGTAGAGTCTGTAGAGTGTAGGGTATAGAGTGTAGGGTATAGAGTGTAGAGTATAGAGTGTAGAGTGTAGGGATTAGAGTGTAGGGTATAGAGTGTAGGGTGTAGAGTGTAGGGTATAGAGTGTAGAGTGTAGTGTATAGAGTGTATGGTATAGAGTGTAGGGTGTAGAGAGTAGGGTATAGAGTGTAGGGTATAGAGTGTAGGGTATAGAGTGTAGGGAATAGAGTGTAGAGTGTAAGGTATAGAGTGTAGAGTGTAGGGTATAGAGTGTAGGGTATAGAGTGTAGAGTGAAGGGATTAGAGTGTAGGGTATAGAGTGTAGGGTGTAGAGTGTAGGGTATAGAGTGTAGAGTGTAGGGTATAGAGTGTATGGTATAGAGTGTTGGGTATAGAGTGTAGGGTGTAGAGTGTAGGGTATAGAGTGTAGGGTATAGAGTGTAGGGTATAGAGTGTAGGGTATAGAGTGTAGGGAATAGAGTGTAGAGTGTAAGGTATAGAGTGTAGAGTGTAGGGTATAGAGTGTAGGGTATAGACTGTAGGGTATAGAGTGTAGGGTATAGAGTGTAGGGTATAGATTGTAGAGTGTAGGCTATAGAGTGTAGGGTATAGAGTGTAGAGTGTAGGGTATAGAGTGTAGGGTATAGAGTGTAGGGTATAGAGTGTAGAGTGTAGGGTATAGTGTGTACGGTATAGAGTGCAGGGTGTAGAGTGTAGGGTATAGAGTGTAGGGTATAGAGTGTAGAGTGTAGGGTATAGAGTGTACGCTATAGAGTGTATGGTGTAGAGTGTATGGTATAGAGTGTAGGGTATAGATTGTAGAGTGTATGGTATAGAGTGTATGTTATAGAGTGTAGGGTATAGAGTGTAGGGTAGAGAGTGTATGTTATAGAGTGTAGGGTATAGAGTGTAGGGTAGAGAGTGTAGAGTGTAGGGTATAGAGTGTAGCGTAGGGTATAGAGTGTAGAGTGTCGGGATTAGAGTGTAGGGTATAGAGTGTGGGATGTAGAGTGTAGGCTATAGAGTGTAGAGTGTAGGGTATAGAGTGTATGGTATAGAGTGTAGGGTATAGAGTGTAGGGTGTAGAGTGTAGGGTATAGAGTGTAGGGAATAGAGTGTAGGGTATAGAGTGTAGGGTATAGAGTGTAGGGTGTAGAGTGTAGGGTATAGAGTGTATAGTATAGAGTGTAGGGTATAGAATGTATGGTATAGAGTGTAGAGTGTAGGATATAGAGTGTAGGGTATAGAGTGTAGGGTATAGAGTGTAGGGTATAGAGTGTAGGGTATAGAGTGTAGAGTGTAGGGTATAGCATGTAGAGTGTCGGGTATAGAGTGTAGGGTATAGAGTGTAGGGTATAGAGTGTAGGGTATAGAGTGTAGAGTGTAGGGTATAGAGTGTAGAGTGTAGGGTATAGAGTGTATGGTATAGAGTGTAGGGTATAGAGTGTAGGGTGTAGAGTGTTGGGTATAGAGTGTAGGGTATAGAGTGTAGGGTATAGAGTGTAGGGTATAGAGTGTAGGGAATAGAGTGTAGAGTGTAAGGTATAGAGTGTAGAGTGTAGGGTATAGAGTGTAGGGTATAGAGTGTAGAGTGTAGGGATTAGAGTGTAGGGTATAGAGTGTAGGGTATAGTGTGTAGGGTATAGAGTGTAGAGTGTAGGGTATAGAGTGTAGGGTATTGAGTTTAGGGTATAGATTGTAGGGTATAGAGTGTAGGGCATAGAGTGTAGGGTATAGAGTGTAGGGTATAGAGTGTAGAGTGTAGGGTATAGAGTGTAGGGTATAGAGTGTAGGGTAGAGAGTGTAGAGTGTAGGGATTAGAGTGTACGGTATAGAGTGTAGGGTGTAGAGTGTAGGGCATAGAGTGTAGAGTGTAGGGTATAGAGTGTATGGTATAGAGTGTAGAGTATAGAGTGTAGGGTGTAGAGTGTAGGGTATAGAGTGTAGGGTATAGAGTGTAGGGTATAGAGTGTAGGGAATAGAGTGTTGAGTGTAAGGTACAGAGTGTAGAGTGTAGGGAATAGAGTGTAGAGTGTAGGGTATAGAGTGTAGGGTATAGAGTGTAGGGTATAGAGTGTAGGGTATACAGTGTAGGGTATAGAGTGTAGAGTGTAGGGTATAGAGTGTAGAGTGTAGGGTATATAGTGTAGAGTGTAGGGCATAGAGTGTAGATTGTAGGGTATAGAGTGTAGGGTATAGAGTGTAGGGTATAGAGTGTAGGGTATAGAGTGTAGAGTGTAGGGTATAGAGTGTAGAGTGTAGGGTATAGAGTGTAGGGTACAGAGTGTAGGGTATAGAGTGTAGGGTAGAGAGTGTAGAGTGTAGGGTATAGAGTGTAGGGTATAGAGTGTAGGGTATAGAGTGTAGAGTGTAGGGATTAGAGTGTAGGGTATAGAGTGTAGGGTGTGGAGTGTAGGGTATAGAGTGTAGAGTGTAGGGTATAGAGTGTATGGTATAGAGTGTAGGGTATAGAGTGTAGGGTGTAGAGTGTAGGGTATAGAGTGTAGGGTATAGAGTGTAGGGTATAGAGTGTAGGGTATAGAGTGTAGGGAATAGAGTGTAGAGTGTAAGGTATAGAGTGTAGAGTGTAGGGTATAGAGTGTAAGGTATAGAGTGTAGAGTGTAGGGATTAGAGTGTAGGGTATAGAGTGTAGGGTGTAGAGTGTAGGGTATAGAGTGTAGAGTGTAGGGTATAGAGTGTATGGTATAGAGTGTAGGGTATAGAGTCTAGGGTGTAGAGTGTAGGGTATAGAGTGTAGGGTATAGAGTGTAGGGTATAGAGTGTAGGGTATAGAGTGTAGGGAATAGAGTGTGGAGTGTAAGGTATAGAGTGTAGAGTGTAGGGTATAGAGTGTAGGGTATAGACTGTAGGGTATAGAGTGTAGGGTATAGAATGTAGGGTATAGATTGTAGAGTGTAGGCTATAGAGTGTAGGGTATAGAGAGTAGAGTGTAGGGTATAGAGTGTAGGGTATAGAGTGTAGGGTATAGAGTGTAGGGTATAGAGTGTAGAGTGTAGGGTATAGTGTGTAGGGTATAGAGTGCAGGGTGTAGAGTGTAGGGTATAGAGTGTAGGGTATAGAGTGTAGAGTGTAGGGTATAGAGTGTATGCTATAGAGTGTATGGTGTAGAGTGTATGGTATAGAGTGTAGGGTATAGAGTGTAGAGTGTATGGTATAGAGTGTAGGGTGTAGAGTGTAGGGTATAGAGTGTATGTTATAGAGTGTAGGGTATAGAGTGTAAGGTAGAGAGTGTAGAGTGTAGGGTATAGAGTGTACGGTATAGAGTGTAGGGTATAGAGTGTAGAGTGTAGGGATTAGAGTGTAGGGTATAGAGTGTAGTGTGTAGAGTGTAGGGTATAGAGTGTAGAGTGTAGGGTATAGAGTGTAGGGTATAGAGTGTAGGGTATAGAGTGTAGGGTATAGAGTGTAGAGTGTAGGGTATAGTGTGTAGGGTATAGAGTGCAGGGTGTAGAGTGTAGGGTATAGAGTGTAGGGTATAGAGTGTAGAGTGTAGGGTATAGAGTGTATGCTATAGAGTGTATGGTGTAGAGTGTATGGTATAGAGTGTAGGGTATAGAGTGTAGAGTGTATGGTATAGAGTGTAGGGTGTAGAGTGTAGGGTATAGAGTGTATGTTATAGAGTGTAGGGTATAGAGTGTAGGGTAGAGAGTGTAGAGTGTAGGGTATAGAGTGTAGGGTATAGAGTGTAGGGTATAGAGTGTAGAGTGTAGGGATTAGAGTGTAGGGTATAGAGTGTAGTGTGTAGGGTGTAGGGTATAGAGTGTAGAGTGTAGGGTATAGAGTGTATGGTATAGAGTGTAGGGTATAGAGTGTAGGGTGTAGAGTGTAGGGTATAGAGTGTAGGGTATAGAGTGTAGGGTATAGAGTGTAGGGAATAGAGTGTAGAGTGTAAGGTATAGAGTGTAGAGTATAGGGTATAGAGTGTAGGGTATAGAGTGTAGAGTGTAGGGATTAGAGTGTAGGGTATAGAGTGTAGGGTGTAGAGTGTAGGGTATAGAGTGTAGAGTGTAGGGTATAGAGTGTATGGTATAGAGTGTAGGGTATAGAGTGTAGGGTGTAGAGTGTAGGGTATAGAGTGTAGGGTATAGAGTGTAGGGTATAGAGTGTAAGGTATAGAGTGTAGGGAATAGAGTGTAGAGTGTAAGGTATAGAGTGTAGAGTGTAGGGTATAGAGTGTAGGGTATAGAGTGTAGGGTATAGAGTGTAGGGTATAGAGTGTAGGGTATAGAGTGTAGGGTATAGAGTGTAGGGTATAGAGTGTAGGGTATAGAGTGTAGAGTGTAGGGTATAGTGTGTAGGGTATAGAGTGCAGGGTGTAGAGTGTAGGGTATAGAGTGTAGGGTATAGAATGTAGAGTGTAGGGTATAGAGTGTATGCTATAGAGTGTATGGTGTAGAGTGTATGGTATAGAGTGTAGGGTATAGAGTGTAGAGTGTAGGGTATAGAGTGTAGGGTATAGAGTGTATGTTATAGAGTGTAGGGTATAGAGTGTAGAGTGTAGGGTATAGAGTGTAGGGTATAGAGTGTAAGGTATAGAGTGTAGGGTGTAGAGTGTAGGGTATAGATTGTAGGGTATAGAGTGTAGGGTATAGAGTGTACGGTATAGAGTGTAGGGTATGGAGTGTTTGATCTAGAGTGTAGGGTATAGAGTGTAGAGTGTAGGGTATAGAGTGTAGGGTATAGAGTGTAGGGTATAGAGTGTAGGGTATAGAATGTAGGGTATAGAGTGTAGGGTATAGAGTGTAGAGTGCAGGGTATAGAGTTTAGAGTGTAGGGTATAGAGTGTAGGGTATAGAGTGTAAGGTATAGAGTGTAGGGTGTAGAGTGTAGAGTATAGAGTGTAGGGTATAGGGTGTAGGGTATAGAGTGTAGGGTATAGAGTGTAGGGTACAGAGTGTATGGTATAGAGTGTAGGGTATAGAGTGTATGGTATAGAGTGTAGGGTATAGAGTGTAGGGTATAGAGTGTATGTTATAGAGTGTAGGGTATAGAGCGTAGAGTGTAGGGTATAGAGTGTAGAGTGTAGAGTGTAGGGTATAGAGTGTAGAGTGTAGGGTATAGAGTGTAGAGTGTAGGGTATATAGTTTAGAGTGTAGGGTATAGAGTGTAAGGTATAGAGTGTAGGGTGTAGAGTGTAGGGTATAGATTGTAGGGTATAGAGTGTAGGGTATAGAGTGTACGGTATAGAGTGTAGGGTATGGAGTGTATGGTCTAGAGTGTAGGGTATAGAGTGTAGAGTGTAGGGTATAGAGTGTAGGGTATAGAGTGTAGGGTATAGAGTGTAAGGTGTAGAGTGTAGGGTATAGAGTGTAGGGTATAGAGTGTAGGGTATAGAGTGTAGGGTATAGAGTGTAGAGTGTAGGGTATAGTGTGTAGGGTATAGAGTGCAGGGTGTAGAGTGTAGGGTATAGAGTGTAGGGTATAGAATGTAGAGTGTAGGGTATAGAGTGTATGCTATAGAGTGTATGGTGTAGAGTGTATGGTATAAAGTGTAGGGTATAGAGTGTAGAGTGTAGGGTATAGAGTGTAGGGTATAGAGTGTATGTTATAGAGTGTAGGGTATAGAGTGTAGAGTGTAGGGTATAGAGTGTAGGGTATAGAGTGTAAGGTATAGAGTGTAGGGTGTAGAGTGTAGGGTATAGATTGTAGGGTATAGAGTGTAGGGTATAGAGTGTACGGTATAGAGTGTAGGGTATGGAGTGTTTGGTCTAGAGTGTAGGGTATAGAGTGTAGAGTGTAGGGTATAGAGTGTAGGGTATAGAGTGTAGGGTATAGAGTGTAGGGTATAGAATGTAGGGTATAGAGTGTAGGGTATAGAGTGTAGAGTGCAGGGTATAGAGTTTAGAGTGTAGGGTATAGAGTGTAGGGTATAGAGTGTAAGGTATAGAGTGTAGGGTGTAGAGTGTAGAGTATAGAGTGTAGGGTATAGGGTGTAGGGTATAGAGTGTAGGGTATAGAGTGTAGGGTACAGAGTGTATGGTATAGAGTGTAGGGTATAGAGTGTATGGTATAGAGTGTAGGGTATAGAGTGTAGGGTATAGAGTGTATGTTATAGAGTGTAGGGTATAGAGCGTAGAGTGTAGGGTATAGAGTGTAGAGTGTAGAGTGTAGGGTATAGAGTGTAGAGTGTAGGGTATAGAGTGTAGAGTGTAGGGTATAGAGTTTAGAGTGTAGGGTATAGAGTGTAAGGTATAGAGTGTAGGGTGTAGAGTGTAGGGTATAGATTGTAGGGTATAGAGTGTAGGGTATAGAGTGTACGGTATAGAGTGTAGGGTATGGAGTGTATGGTCTAGAGTGTAGGGTATAGAGTGTAGAGTGTAGGGTATAGAGTGTAGGGTATAGAGTGTAGGGTATAGAGTGTAAGGTGTAGAGTGTAGGGTATAGAGTGTAGGGTATAGAGTGTAGGGTATAGAGTGTAGGGTATAGAGTGTATGGTATAGAGTGTAGAGTGTAGGGTATAGAGTTTAGAGTGTAGGGTATAGAGTGTAAGCTATAGAGTGTAGGGTGTAGAGTGTAGGGTATAGAGTGTAGGGTATAGAGTGTATGGTATAGAGTGTACGGTATAGAGTGTAGGGTATAGAGTGTATGGTATAGAGTGTAGGGTATAGAGTGTAGGGTATAGAGTGTAGGGTATAGAGTGTATGGTATAGATTGTAGGGTATAGAGTGTAGGGTGTAGAGTGTATGTTATAGAGTGTAGGGTATAGAGTGTAGGGTATAGAGTTTAGAGTGTAGGGTATAGAGAGTAGGGTATAGAGTGTAAGGTATAGAGTGTAGGGTGTAGAGTGTAGGGTATAGAGTGTAGGGCATAGGGTGTAGGGTATAGAGTGTAGGGTATAGAGTGTAGAGTGTAGGGTATAGAGTGTAGGGTATAGAGTGTAGGGTATAGAGTGTAGAGTGTAGGGTATAGAGTGTAGGGTATTGAGTGTAGGGTATAGAGTGTAGGGTATAGAGTGTAGGGTATAGAGTGTAGAGTTTAGGGTATAGAGTGTAGAGTGTAGGGTATAGAGTGTAGGGTATAGAGTGTAGGGTATAGAGTGTAGGGTAGAGAGTGTAGAGTGTAGGATATAGAGTGTAGGGTATAGAGTGTAGGGTATAGAGTGTAGAGTGTAGGGATTAAAGTGTAGGGTATAGAGTGTAGGGTGTAGAGTGTAGGGTATAGAGTGTAGAGTGTAGGGTATAGAGTGTATGATATAGAGTGTAGGGTATAGAGTGTAGGGTGTAGAATGTGGGGTATAGAGTGTTGGGCATAGAGTGTAGGGTATAGAGTGTAGGGTATAGAGTGTAGAGTGTAGGGTATAGAGTGTATGGTATAGAGTGTAGGGTATAGAGTGTAGGGTATAGAGTGTAGGGCAAAGAGTGTAGGGTATAGAGTGTAGGGTATAGAGTGTAGGGTATAGAGTGTAGGGTATAGAGTGTAGGGTATATAGTGTAGAGTGTAGGGTATAGAGTGTAGGGTATAGAGTGTAGGGCAAAGAGTGTAGGGTAAAGAGTGTAGGGTATAGAGTGTAGGGTATAGAGTGTAGGGTATAGAGTGTAGGGTATATAGTGTAGAGTGTAGGGTATAGAGTGTAGGGTATAGAGTGTAGGGTATAGAGTGTAGGGTATATAGTGTAGAGTGTAGGGTATAGAGTGTAGGGTATAGAGTGTAGGGTATAGAGTGTAGGGTATAGAGTGCAGGGTATAGAGTGTAGAGTGTAGGGTATAGAGTGTAGAGTGTAGGGTATAGAGTGTAGGGTATAGAGTGTAGGGTATAGAGTGTAGGGTATAGAGTGTAGAGTGTAGGGTATAGAGTGTAGGGTATAGAGTGTAGGGAGTAGAGTGTAGGGTATAGAGTGTAGGGTTCAGAGTGTAGGGTATAGAGTGTAGGGTATAGAGTGTATGGTATAGAGTGTAGGGTATAGAGTGTAGGGTATAGAGTGTAGGGTATAGAGTGTAGGGTATAGAGTGTAGAGTGTAGGGTATAGAGTGTAGGGTATAGAGTGTATGGTATAGAGTGTAGGGTATAGAGTGTAGGGTATAGAGTGTAGGGTATAGAGTGTAGGGTATAGAGTGTAGAGTGTCGGGATTAGAGTGTAGGGTATAGAGTGTAGGATGTAGAGTGTAGGGTATAGAGTGTAGAGTGTAGGGTATAGAGTGTATGGTATAGAGTGTAGGGTATAGAGTGTAGGGTGTAGAGTGTAGGGTATAGAGTGTAGGGTATAGAGTGTATGGTATAGAGTGTAGGGAATAGAGTGTAGAGTGTAAGGTATAGAGTGTAGGGTATAGACTGTAGGGTATAGAGTGTAGGGTATAGAGTGTAGGGTATAGATTGTAGAGTGTAGGCTATAGAGTGTAGGGTATAGAGTGTAGAGTGTCGGGATTAGAGTGTAGGGTATAGAGTGTAGGATGTAGAGTGTAGGGTATAGAGTGTAGAGTGTAGGGTATAGAGTGTATGGTATAGAGTGTAGGGTATAGAGTGTAGGGTGTAGAGTGTAGGGTATAGAGTGTAGGGTATAGAGTGTATGGTATAGAGTGTAGGGAATAGAGTGTAGAGTGTAGGGTATAGAGTGTAGGGTATAGACTGTAGGGTATAGAGTGTAGGGTATAGAGTGTAGGGTATAGATTGTAGAGTGTAGGCTATAGAGTGTAGGGAATAGAGTGTAGAGTGTAGGGTGTAGAGTGTAGGGTATAGAGTGTAGGGTATAGAGTGTAGGGTATAGAGTGTAGGGCATAGAGTGTAGGGTATAGAGTGTAGGGTATAGAGTGTAGGGTATAGAGTGTAGCGTGTAGGGCATCGAGTGTAGAGTGTAGGGTATAGAGTGTAGGGCATAGAGTGTAGGGTATAGAGTGTAGAGTGTAGGGTATAGAGTGTAGAGTGTAGGGTATAGAGTGTAGGGTATAGAGTGTAGGGTAGAGAGTGTAGGGTAGAGAGTGTAGAGTGTAGGGTATAGAGTGTAGGGTATAGAGTGTAGGGTATAGATTGTAGAGTGTAGGGATTATAGTGTAGTGTATAGAGTGTAGGGTGTAGAGTGTAGGGTATAGAGTGTAGAGTGTAGGGTATAGAGTGTATGGTATAGAGTGTAGGGTATAGAGTGTGGGGTGTAGAGTGTAGGGTATAGAGTGTAGGGTACAGAGTGTAGGGAATAGAGTGTAGAGTGTAAGGTATAGAGTGTAGAGTGTAGGGCATAGAGTGTAGAGTGTAGGGTATAGAGTGTAGGGTATAGAGTGTAGGGTATAGAGTGTAGGGTATAGAGTGTAGGGTATAGAGTGTAGAGTGTAGGGTATAGAGTGTAGAGTGTAGGGTATAGAGTGTAGAGTGTAGGGTATAGAGTGTAGGGTATAGAGTGTAGGGTATAGAGTGTAGTGTATAGAGTGTAGAGTGTAGGGTATAGAGTGTAGAGTGTAGGGTATAGTGTGTAGGGTATAGTGTGCAGGGTATAGAGTGTAGGGTAGAGAGTGTAGAGTGTAGGGTATAGAGTGTAGGGTATAGAGTGTAGGGTATAGAGTGTAGAGTGTAGGGATTAGAGTGTAGGGTATAGAGTGTAGGGTATAGAGTGTAGGGTGTAGAGTGTAGGGTATAGAGTGTAGGGTATAGAGTGTAGGGTATAGAGTGTAGGGAATAGAGTGTAGAGTGTAAGGTATAGAGTGTAGAGTGTATGGTATAGAGTGTAAGGTATAGAGTGTAGAGTGTAGGGATTAGAGTGTAGGGTATAGAGTGTAGGGTGTAGAGTGTAGGGTATAGAGTGTAGAGTGTATGGTATAGAGTGTAGGGTATAGAGTGTAGGGTGTAGAGTGTAGGGTATAGAGTGTAGGGTATAGAGTGTAGGGTATAGAGTGTAGGGTATAGAGTGTAGGGAATAGAGTGTGGAGTGTAAGGTATAGAGTGTAGAGTGTAGGGTATAGAGTGTAGGGTATAGACTGTAGGGTATAGAGTGTAGGGTATAGAGTGTAGGGTATAGAGTGTAGGGTATAGATTGTAGAGTGTAGGCTATAGAGTGTAGGGTATAGAGAGTAGAGTGTAGGGTATAGAGTGTAGGGTATAGAGTGTAGGGTATAGAGTGTAGGGTATAGAGTGTAGAGTGTAGGGTATAGTGTGTAGGGTATAGAGTGCAGGGTGTAGAGTGTAGGGTATAGAGTGTAGGGTATAGAGTGTAGAGTGTAGGGTATAGAGTGTATGCTATAGAGTGTATGGTGTAGAGTGTATGGTATAGAGTGTAGGGTATAGAGTGTAGAGTGTATGGTATAGAGTGTAGGGTGTAGAGTGTAGGGTATAGAGTGTATGTTATAGAGTGTAGGGTATAGAGTGTAGGGTAGAGAGTGTAGAGTGTAGGGTATAGAGTGTAGGGTATAGAGTGTAGGGTATAGAGTGTAGAGTGTAGGGATTAGAGTGTAGGGTATAGAGTGTAGTGTGTAGAGTGTAGGGTATAGAGTGTAGAGTGTAGGGTATAGAGTGTAGGGTATAGAGTGTAGGGTATAGAGTGTAGGGTATAGAGTGTAGAGTGTAGGGTATAGTGTGTAGGGTATAGAGTGCAGGGTGTAGAGTGTAGGGTATAGAGTGTAGGGTATAGAGTGTAGAGTGTAGGGTATAGAGTGTATGCTATAGAGTGTATGGTGTAGAGTGTATGGTATAGAGTGTAGGGTATAGAGTGTAGAGTGTATGGTATAGAGTGTAGGGTGTAGAGTGTAGGGTATAGAGTGTATGTTATAGAGTGTAGGGTATAGAGTGTAGGGTAGAGAGTGTAGAGTGTAGGGTATAGAGTGTAGGGTATAGAGTGTAGGGTATAGAGTGTAGAGTGTAGGGATTAGAGTGTAGGGTATAGAGTGTAGTGTGTAGAGTGTAGGGTATAGAGTGTAGAGTGTAGGGTATAGAGTGTATGGTATAGAGTGTAGGGTATAGAGTGTAGGGTGTAGAGTGTAGGGTATAGAGTGTAGGGTATAGAGTGTAGGGTATAGAGTGTAGGGAATAGAGTGTAGAGTGTAAGGTATAGAGTGTAGAGTATAGGGTATAGAGTGTAGGGTATAGAGTGTAGAGTGTAGGGTATAGAGTGTAGAGTGTAGGGTATAGAGTGTAGGGTATAGAGTGTAGGGTATAGAGTGTAGGGTATAGAGTGTAGAGTGTAGGGTATAGAGTGTAGGGTATAGAGTGTAGGGAGTAGAGTGTAGGGTATAGAGTGTAGGGTTCAGAGTGTAGGGTATAGAGTGTAGGGTATAGAGTGTATGGTATAGAGTGTAGGGTATAGAGTGTAGGGTATAGAGTGTAGGGTATAGAGTGTAGGGTATAGAGTGTAGAGTGTAGGGTATAGAGTGTAGGGTATAGAGTGTATGGTATAGAGTGTAGGGTATAGAGTGTAGGGTATAGAGTGTAGGGTATAGAGTGTAGGGTATAGAGTGTAGAGTGTCGGGATTAGAGTGTAGGGTATAGAGTGTAGAGTGTAGGGTATAGAGTGTAGAGTGTAGGGTATAGAGTGTATGGTATAGAGTGTAGGGTATAGAGTGTAGGGTGTAGAGTGTAGGGTATAGAGTGTAGGGTATAGAGTGTATGGTATAGAGTGTAGGGAATAGAGTGTAGAGTGTAAGGTATAGAGTGTAGAGTGTAGGGTATAGAGTGTAGGGTATAGACTGTAGGGTATAGAGTGTAGGGTATAGAGTGTAGGGTATAGATTGTAGAGTGTAGGCTATAGAGTGTAGGGAATAGAGTGTAGAGTGTAGGGTATAGAGTGTAGGGTATAGAGTGTAGGGTATAGAGTGTAGGGCATAGAGTGTAGGGTATAGAGTGTAGGGTATAGAGTGTAGGGTATAGAGTGCAGAGTGTAGGGCATCGAGTGTAGAGTGTAGGGTATAGAGTGTAGGGCATAGAGTGTAGGGTATAGAGTGTAGAGTGTAGGGTATAGAGTGTAGAGTGTAGGGTATAGAGTGTAGGGTATAGAGTGTAGGGTAGAGAGTGTAGGGTAGAGAGTGTAGAGTGTAGGGTATAGAGTGTAGGGTATAGAGTGTAGGGTATAGATTGTAGAGTGTAGGGATTATAGTGTAGTGTATAGAGTGTAGGGTGTAGAGTGTAGGGTATAGAGTGTAGAGTGTAGGGTATAGAGTGTATGGTATAGAGTGTAGGGTATAGAGTGTGGGGTGTAGAGTGTAGGGTATAGAGTGTAGGGTACAGAGTGTAGGGAATAGAGTGTAGAGTGTAAGGTATAGAGTGT
The DNA here is from genome assembly GCF_032444005.1 of Ranitomeya imitator. NCBI lineage: Eukaryota > Metazoa > Chordata > Amphibia > Anura > Dendrobatidae > Ranitomeya > Ranitomeya imitator. The sequence continues at coordinate 151,680 of NW_027193670.1, read as the reverse complement.
AGAGTGTAGGGCATAGAGTGTAGAGTGTAGGGTATAGAGTGTAGGGTATAGAGTGTAGGGTATAGAGTGTAAGGTATAGAGTGTAGGGTGTAGAGTGTAGGGTATAGATTGTAGGGTATAGAGTGTAGGGTATAGAGTGTACGGTATAGAGTGTAGGGTATGGAGTGTATGGTATAGAGTGTAGGGTATAGAGTGTAGGGTATAGAGTGTAGGGTATAAAGTGTAGAGTGTAGGGTATAGAGTGTAGAGTGTAGGGTATAGAGTGTATGGTATAGAGTGTAGGGTATAGAGTGTAGGGTGTAGAGTGTTGGGTATAGAGTGTAGGGTATAGAGTGTAGGGTATAGAGTGTAGGGTATAGAGTGTAGGGAATAGAGTGTAGGGTATAGAGTGTAGAGTGTAGGGATTAGAGTGTAGGGTATAGAGTGTAGGGTATAGAGTGTAAGGTATAGAGTGTAGGGTATAGAGTGTAGAGTGTAGGGTATAGAGTGTAGAGTGTAGGGTATAGAGTGTAGGGTATAGAGTGTAGGGTATAGAGTGTAGGGTAGAGTCTGTAGAGTGTAGGGTATAGAGTGTAGGGTATAGAGTGTAGAGTATAGAGTGTAGAGTGTAGGGATTAGAGTGTAGGGTATAGAGTGTAGGGTGTAGAGTGTAGGGTATAGAGTGTAGAGTGTAGTGTATAGAGTGTATGGTATAGAGTGTAGGGTGTAGAGAGTAGGGTATAGAGTGTAGGGTATAGAGTGTAGGGTATAGAGTGTAGGGAATAGAGTGTAGAGTGTAAGGTATAGAGTGTAGAGTGTAGGGTATAGAGTGTAGGGTATAGAGTGTAGAGTGAAGGGATTAGAGTGTAGGGTATAGAGTGTAAGGTGTAGAGTGTAGGGTATAGAGTGTAGAGTGTAGGGTATAGAGTGTATGGTATAGAGTGTAGGGTATAGAGTGTAGGGTGTAGAGTGTAGGGTATAGAGTGTAGGGTATAGAGTGTAGGGTATAGAGTGTAGGGTATAGAGTGTAGGGAATAGAGTGTAGAGTGTAAGGTATAGAGTGTAGAGTGTAGGGTATAGAGTGTAGGGTATAGACTGTAGGGTATAGAGTGTAGGGTATAGAGTGTAGGGTATAGATTGTAGAGTGTAGGCTATAGAGTGTAGGGTATAGAGTGTAGAGTGTAGGGTATAGAGTGTAGGGTATAGAGTGTAGGGTATAGAGTGTAGGGTATAGAGTGTAGAGTGTAGGGTATAGTGTGTACGGTATAGAGTGCAGGGTGTAGAGTGTAGGGTATAGAGTGTAGGGTATAGAGTGTAGAGTGTAGGGTATAGAGTGTACGCTATAGAGTGTATGGTGTAGAGTGTATGGTATAGAGTGTAGGGTATAGATTGTAGAGTGTATGGTATAGAGTGTATGTTATAGAGTGTAGGGTATAGAGTGTAGGGTAGAGAGTGTATGTTATAGAGTGTAGGGTATAGAGTGTAGGGTAGAGAGTGTAGAGTGTAGGGTATAGAGTGTAGGGTAGGGTATAGAGTGTAGAGTGTCGGGATTAGAGTGTAGGGTATAGAGTGTGGGATGTAGAGTGTAGGGTATAGAGTGTAGAGTGTAGGGTATAGAGTGTATGGTATAGAGTGTAGGGTATAGAGTGTAGGGTGTAGAGTGTAGGGTATAGAGTGTAGGGAATAGAGTGTAGGGTATAGAGTGTAAGGTATAGAGTGTAGGGTGTAGAGTGTAGGGTATAGAGTGTATAGTATAGAGTGTAGGGTATAGAATGTATGGTATAGAGTGTAGAGTGTAGGATATAGAGTGTAGGGTATAGAGTGTAGAGTGTAGGGTATAGAGTGTAGAGTGTAGGGATTAGAGTGTAGGGTATAGAGTGTAGGGTATAGAGTGTAAAGTGTAGGGTAGAGAGTGTAGGATATAGAGTGTAGAGTGTATGGTATAGAGTGTAGGGTATAGAGTGTAGGGTATAGAGTGTAGGGTATAGAGTGTAGGGCATAGAGTGTAGGGCATAGAGTGTAGGGTGTAGAGTGTAGGGTATAGAGTGTAGGGTATAGAGTGTAGAGTGTAGGGTATAGAGTGTAGGGTATAGAGTGTAGGGTATAGAGTGTAGGGTATAGAGTGTAGGGTATAGAGTGTAGAGTGTAGGGTATAGCATGTAGAGTGTCGGGTATAGAGTGTAGGGTATAGAGTGTAGGGTATAGAGTGTAGGGTATAGAGTGTAGGGTATAGAGTGTAGAGTGTAGGGTATAGAGTGTATGGTATAGAGTGTAGGGTATAGAGTGTAGGGTGTAGAGTGTTGGGTATAGAGTGTAGGGTATAGAGTGTAGGGTATAGAGTGTAGGGTATAGAGTGTAGGGAATAGAGTGTAGAGTGTAAGGTATAGAGTGTAGAGTGTAGGGTATAGAGTGTAGGGTATAGAGTGTAGAGTGTAGGGATTAGAGTGTAGGGTATAGAGTGTAGGGTATAGTGTGTAGGGTATAGAGTGTAGAGTGTAGGGTATAGAGTGTAGGGTATTGAGTTTAGGGTATAGATTGTAGGGTATAGAGTGTAGGGCATAGAGTGTAGGGTATAGAGTGTAGGGTATAGAGTGTAGAGTGTAGGGTATAGAGTGTAGGGTATAGAGTGTAGGGTAGAGAGTGTAGAGTGTAGGGATTAGAGTGTACGGTATAGAGTGTAGGGTGTAGAGTGTAGGGCATAGAGTGTAGAGTGTAGGGTATAGAGTGTATGGTATAGAGTGTAGAGTATAGAGTGTAGGGTGTAGAGTGTAGGGTATAGAGTGTAGGGTATAGAGTGTAGGGTATAGAGTGTAGGGAATAGAGTGTTGAGTGTAAGGTACAGAGTGTAGAGTGTAGGGAATAGAGTGTAGAGTGTAGGGTATAGAGTGTAGGGTATAGAGTGTAGGGTATAGAGTGTAGGGTATACAGTGTAGGGTATAGAGTGTAGAGTGTAGGGTATAGAGTGTAGAGTGTAGGGTATAGAGTGTAGAGTGTAGGGCATAGAGTGTAGATTGTAGGGTATAGAGTGTAGGGTATAGAGTGTAGGGTATAGAGTGTAGGGTATAGAGTGTAGAGTGTAGGGTATAGAGTGTAGAGTGTAGGGTATAGAGTGTAGGGTACAGAGTGTAGGGTATAGAGTGTAGGGTAGAGAGTGTAGAGTGTAGGGTATAGAGTGTAGGGTATAGAGTGTAGGGTATAGAGTGTAGAGTGTAGGGATTAGAGTGTAGGGTATAGAGTGTAGGGTGTGGAGTGTAGGGTATAGAGTGTAGAGTGTAGGGTATAGAGTGTATGGTATAGAGTGTAGGGTATAGAGTGTAGGGTGTAGAGTGTAGGGTATAGAGTGTAGGGTATAGAGTGTAGGGTATAGAGTGTAGGGTATAGAGTGTAGGGAATAGAGTGTAGAGTGTAAGGTATAGAGTGTAGAGTGTAGGGTATAAAGTGTAAGGTATAGAGTGTAGAGTGTAGGGATTAGAGTGTAGGGTATAGAGTGTAGGGTGTAGAGTGTAGGGTATAGAGTGTAGAGTGTAGGGTATAGAGTGTATGGTATAGAGTGTAGGGTATAGAGTCTAGGGTGTAGAGTGTAGGGTATAGAGTGTAGGGTATAGAGTGTAGGGTATAGAGTGTAGGGTATAGAGTGTAGGGAATAGAGTGTGGAGTGTAAGGTATAGAGTGTAGAGTGTAGGGTATAGAGTGTAGGGTATAGACTGTAGGGTATAGAGTGTAGGGTATAGAGTGTAGGGTATAGATTGTAGAGTGTAGGCTATAGAGTGTAGGGTATAGAGAGTAGAGTGTAGGGTATAGAGTGTAGGGTATAGAGTGTAGGGTATAGAGTGTAGGGTATAGAGTGTAGAGTGTAGGGTATAGTGTGTAGGGTATAGAGTGCAGGGTGTAGAGTGTAGGGTATAGAGTGTAGGGTATAGAGTGTAGAGTGTAGGGTATAGAGTGTATGCTATAGAGTGTATGGTGTAGAGTGTATGGTATAGAGTGTAGGGTATAGAGTGTAGAGTGTATGGTATAGAGTGTAGGGTGTAGAGTGTAGGGTATAGAGTGTATGTTATAGAGTGTAGGGTATAGAGTGTAAGGTAGAGAGTGTAGAGTGTAGGGTATAGAGTGTAGGGCATAGAGTGTAGGGTATAGAGTGTAGAGTGTAGGGATTAGAGTGTAGGGTATAGAGTGTAGTGTGTAGAGTGTAGGGTATAGAGTGTAGAGTGTAGGGTATAGAGTGTAGGGTATAGAGTGTAGGGTATAGAGTGTAGGGTATAGAGTGTAGAGTGTAGGGTATAGTGTGTAGGGTATAGAGTGCAGGGTGTAGAGTGTAGGGTATAGAGTGTAGGGTATAGAGTGTAGAGTGTAGGGTATAGAGTGTATGCTATAGAGTGTATGGTGTAGAGTGTATGGTATAGAGTGTAGGGTATAGAGTGTAGAGTGTATGGTATAGAGTGTAGGGTGTAGAGTGTAGGGTATAGAGTGTATGTTATAGAGTGTAGGGTATAGAGTGTAGGGTAGAGAGTGTAGAGTGTAGGGTATAGAGTGTAGGGTATAGAGTGTAGGGTATAGAGTGTAGAGTGTAGGGATTAGAGTGTAGGGTATAGAGTGTAGTGTGTAGAGTGTAGGGTATAGAGTGTAGAGTGTAGGGTATAGAGTGTATGGTATAGAGTGTAGGGTATAGAGTGTAGGGTGTAGAGTGTAGGGTATAGAGTGTAGGGTATAGAGTGTAGGGTATAGAGTGTAGGGAATAGAGTGTAGAGTGTAAGGTATAGAGTGTAGAGTATAGGGTATAGAGTGTAGGGTATAGAGTGTAGAGTGTAGGGATTAGAGTGTAGGGTATAGAGTGTAGGGTGTAGAGTGTAGGGTATAGAGTGTAGAGTGTAGGGTATAGAGTGTATGGTATAGAGTGTAGGGTATAGAGTGTAGGGTGTAGAGTGTAGGGTATAGAGTGTAGGGTATAGAGTGTAGGGTATAGAGTGTAAGGTATAGAGTGTAGGGAATAGAGTGTAGAGTGTAAGGTATAGAGTGTAGAGTGTAGGGTATAGAGTGTAGGGTATAGACTGTAGGGTATAGAGTGTAGGGTATAGAGTGTAGGGTATAGAGTGTAGGGTATAGAGTGTAGGGTATAGAGTGTAGGGTATAGAGTGTAGGGTATAGAGTGTAGAGTGTAGGGTATAGTGTGTAGGGTATAGAGTGCAGGGTGTAGAGTGTAGGGTATAGAGTGTAGGGTATAGAATGTAGAGTGTAGGGTATAGAGTGTATGCTATAGAGTGTATGGTGTAGAGTGTATGGTATAGAGTGTAGGGTATAGAGTGTAGAGTGTAGGGTATAGAGTGTAGGGTATAGAGTGTATGTTATAGAGTGTAGGGTATAGAGTGTAGAGTGTAGGGTATAGAGTGTAGGGTATAGAGTGTAAGGTATAGAGTGTAGGGTGTAGAGTGTAGGGTATAGATTGTAGGGTATAGAGTGTAGGGTATAGAGTGTACGGTATAGAGTGTAGGGTATGGAGTGTATGGTCTAGAGTGTAGGGTATAGAGTGTAGAGTGTAGGGTATAGAGTGTAGGGTATAGAGTGTAGGGTATAGAGTGTAGGGTATAGAGTGTAGGGTATAGAGTGTAGGGTATAGAGTGTAGAGTGCAGGGTATAGAGTTTAGAGTGTAGGGTATAGAGTGTAGGGTATAGAGTGTAAGGTATAGAGTGTAGGGTGTAGAGTGTAGAGTATAGAGTGTAGGGTATAGGGTGTAGGGTATAGAGTGTAGGGTATAGAGTGTAGGGTACAGAGTGTATGGTATAGAGTGTAGGGTATAGAGTGTATGGTATAGAGTGTAGGGTATAGAGTGTAGGGTATAGAGTGTATGTTATAGAGTGTAGGGTATAGAGCGTAGAGTGTAGGGTATAGAGTGTAGAGTGTAGAGTGTAGGGTATAGAGTGTAGAGTGTAGGGTATAGAGTGTAGAGTGTAGGGTATAGAGTTTAGAGTGTAGGGTATAGAGTGTAAGGTATAGAGTGTAGGGTGTAGAGTGTAGGGTATAGATTGTAGGGTATAGAGTGTAGGGTATAGAGTGTACGGTATAGAGTGTAGGGTATGGAGTGTATGGTCTAGAGTGTAGGGTATAGAGTGTAGAGTGTAGGGTATAGAGTGTAGGGTATAGAGTGTAGGGTATAGAGTGTAAGGTGTAGAGTGTAGGGTATAGAGTGTAGGGTATAGAGTGTAGGGTATAGAGTGTATGGTATAGAGTGTAGAGTGTAGGGTATAGAGTTTAGAGTGTAGGGTATAGAGTGTAAGGTATAGAGTGTAGGGTGTAGAGTGTAGGGTATAGAGTGTAGGGTATAGAGTGTATGGTATAGAGTGTACGGTATAGAGTGTAGGGTATAGAGTGTATGGTATAGAGTGTAGGGTATAGAGTGTAGGGTATAGATTGTAGGGTATAGAGTGTATGGTATAGATTGTAGGGTATAGAGTGTAGGGTGTAGAGTGTATGTTATAGAGTGTAGGGTATAGAGTGTAGGGTATAGAGTTTAGAGTGTAGGGTATAGAGAGTAGGGTATAGAGTGTAAGGTATAGAGTGTAGGGTGTAGAGTGTAGGGTATAGAGTGTAGGGCATAGGGTGTAGGGTATAGAGTGTAGGGTATAGAGTGTAGAGTGTAGGGTATAGAGTGTAGGGTATAGAGTGTAGGGTATAGAGTGTAGAGTGTAGGGTATAGAGTGTAGGGTATTGAGTGTAGGGTATAGAGTGTAGGGTATAGAGTGTAGGGTATAGAGTGTAGAGTTTAGGGTATAGAGTGTAGAGTGTAGGGTATAGAGTGTAGGGTATAGAGTGTAGGGTATAGAGTGTAGGGTAGAGAGTGTAGAGTGTAGGATATAGAGTGTAGGGTATAGAGTGTAGGGTATAGAGTGTAGAGTGTAGGGATTAAAGTGTAGGGTATAGAGTGTAGGGTGTAGAGTGTAGGGTATAGAGTGTAGAGTGTAGGGTATAGAGTGTATGATATAGAGTGTAGGGTATAGAGTGTAGGGTGTAGAGTGTAGGGTATAGAGTGTTGGGCATAGAGTGTAGGGTATAGAGTGTAGGGTATAGAGTGTAGAGTGTAGGGTATAGAGTGTATGGTATAGAGTGTAGGGTATAGAGTGTAGGGTATAGAGTGTAGGGCAAAGAGTGTAGGGTATAGAGTGTAGGGTATAGAGTGTAGGGTATAGAGTGTAGGGTGTAGAGTGTAGGGTATAGAGTGTAGGGTATAGAGTGTAGGGTATAGAGTGTAGGGTATAGAGTGTAGGGAATAGAGTGTAGAGTGTAAGGTATAGAGTGTAGAGTGTAGGGTATAGAGTGTAAGGTATAGAGTGTAGAGTGTAGGGATTAGAGTGTAGGGTATAGAGTGTAGGGTGTAGAGTGTAGGGTATAGAGTGTAGAGTGTAGGGTATAGAGTGTATGGTATAGAGTGTAGGGTATAGAGTCTAGGGTGTAGAGTGTAGGGTATAGAGTGTAGGGTATAGAGTGTAGGGTATAGAGTGTAGGGTATAGAGTGTAGGGAATAGAGTGTGGAGTGTAAGGTATAGAGTGTAGAGTGTAGGGTATAGAGTGTAGGGTATAGACTGTAGGGTATAGAGTGTAGGGTATAGAGTGTAGGGTATAGATTGTAGAGTGTAGGCTATAGAGTGTAGGGTATAGAGAGTAGAGTGTAGGGTATAGAGTGTAGGGTATAGAGTGTAGGGTATAGAGTGTAGGGTATAGAGTGTAGAGTGTAGGGTATAGTGTGTAGGGTATAGAGTGCAGGGTGTAGAGTGTAGGGTATAGAGTGTAGGGTATAGAGTGTAGAGTGTAGGGTATAGAGTGTATGCTATAGAGTGTATGGTGTAGAGTGTATGGTATAGAGTGTAGGGTATAGAGTGTAGAGTGTATGGTATAGAGTGTAGGGTGTAGAGTGTAGGGTATAGAGTGTATGTTATAGAGTGTAGGGTATAGAGTGTAAGGTAGAGAGTGTAGAGTGTAGGGTATAGAGTGTAGGGTATAGAGTGTAGGGTATAGAGTGTAGAGTGTAGGGATTAGAGTGTAGGGTATAGAGTGTAGTGTGTAGAGTGTAGGGTATAGAGTGTAGAGTGTAGGGTATAGAGTGTAGGGTATAGAGTGTAGGGTATAGAGTGTAGGGTATAGAGTGTAGAGTGTAGGGTATAGTGTGTAGGGTATAGAGTGCAGGGTGTAGAGTGTAGGGTACAGAGTGTAGGGTATAGAGTGTAGAGTGTAGGGTATAGAGTGTATGCTATAGAGTGTATGGTGTAGAGTGTATGGTATAGAGTGTAGGGTATAGAGTGTAGAGTGTATGGTATAGAGTGTAGGGTGTAGAGTGTAGGGTATAGAGTGTATGTTATAGAGTGTAGGGTATAGAGTGTAGGGTAGAGAGTGTAGAGTGTAGGGTATAGAGTGTAGGGTATAGAGTGTAGGGTATAGAGTGTAGAGTGTAGGGATTAGAGTGTAGGGTATAGAGAGTAGTGTGTAGAGTGTAGGGTATAGAGTGTAGAGTGTAGGGTATAGAGTGTATGGTATAGAGTGTAGGGTATAGAGTGTAGGGTGTAGAGTGTAGGGTATAGAGTGTAGGGTATAGAGTGTAGGGTATAGAGTGTAGGGAATAGAGTGTAGAGTGTAAGGTATAGAGTGTAGAGTATAGGGTATAGAGTGTAGGGTATAGAGTGTAGAGTGTAGGGATTAGAGTGTAGGGTATAGAGTGTAGGGTGTAGAGTGTAGGGTATAGAGTGTAGAGTGTAGGGTATAGAGTGTATGGTATAGAGTGTAGGGTATAGAGTGTAGGGTGTAGAGTGTAGGGTATAGAGTGTAGGGTATAGAGTGTAGGGTATAGAGTGTAAGGTATAGAGTGTAGGGAATAGAGTGTAGAGTGTAAGGTATAGAGTGTAGAGTGTAGGGTATAGAGTGTAGGGTATAGACTGTAGGGTATAGAGTGTAGGGTATAGAGTGTAGGGTATAGAGTGTAGGGTATAGAGTGTAGGGTATAGAGTGTAGGGTATAGAGTGTAGGGTATAGAGTGTAGAGTGTAGGGTATAGTGTGTAGGGTATAGAGTGCAGGGTGTAGAGTGTAGGGTATAGAGTGTAGGGTATAGAATGTAGAGTGTAGGGTATAGAGTGTATGCTATAGAGTGTATGGTGTAGAGTGTATGGTATAGAGTGTAGGGTATAGAGTGTAGAGTGTAGGGTATAGAGTGTAGGGTATAGAGTGTATGTTATAGAGTGTAGGGTATAGAGTGTAGAGTGTAGGGTATAGAGTGTAGGGTATAGAGTGTAAGGTATAGAGTGTAGGGTGTAGAGTGTAGGGTATAGATTGTAGGGTATAGAGTGTAGGGTATAGAGTGTACGGTATAGAGTGTAGGGTATGGAGTGTATGGTCTAGAGTGTAGGGTATAGAGTGTAGAGTGTAGGGTATAGAGTGTAGGGTATAGAGTGTAGGGTATAGAGTGTAGGGTATAGAGTGTAGGGTATAGAGTGTAGGGTATAGAGTGTAGAGTGCAGGGTATAGAGTTTAGAGTGTAGGGTATAGAGTGTAGGGTATAGAGTGTAAGGTATAGAGTGTAGGGTGTAGAGTGTAGAGTATAGAGTGTAGGGTATAGGGTGTAGGGTATAGAGTGTAGGGTATAGAGTGTAGGGTACAGAGTGTATGGTATAGAGTGTAGGGTATAGAGTGTATGGTATAGAGTGTAGGGTATAGAGTGTAGGGTATAGAGTGTATGTTATAGAGTGTAGGGTATAGAGCGTAGAGTGTAGGGTATAGAGTGTAGAGTGTAGAGTGTAGGGTATAGAGTGTAGAGTGTAGGGTATAGAGTGTAGAGTGTAGGGTATAGAGTTTAGAGTGTAGGGTATAGAGTGTAAGGTATAGAGTGTAGGGTGTAGAGTGTAGGGTATAGATTGTAGGGTATAGAGTGTAGGGTATAGAGTGTACGGTATAGAGTGTAGGGTATGGAGTGTATGGTCTAGAGTGTAGGGTATAGAGTGTAGAGTGTAGGGTATAGAGTGTAGGGTATAGAGTGTAGGGTATAGAGTGTAAGGTGTAGAGTGTAGGGTATAGAGTGTAGGGTATAGAGTGTAGGGTATAGAGTGTATGGTATAGAGTGTAGAGTGTAGGGTATAGAGTTTAGAGTGTAGGGTATAGAGTGTAAGGTATAGAGTGTAGGGTGTAGAGTGTAGGGTATAGAGTGTAGGGTATAGAGTGTATGGTATAGAGTGTACGGTATAGAGTGTAGGGTATAGAGTGTATGGTATAGAGTGTAGGGTATAGAGTGTAGGGTATAGATTGTAGGGTATAGAGTGTATGGTATAGATTGTAGGGTATAGAGTGTAGGGTGTAGAGTGTATGTTATAGAGTGTAGGGTATAGAGTGTAGGGTATAGAGTTTAGAGTGTAGGGTATAGAGAGTAGGGTATAGAGTGTAAGGTATAGAGTGTAGGGTGTAGAGTGTAGGGTATAGAGTGTAGGGCATAGGGTGTAGGGTATAGAGTGTAGGGTATAGAGTGTAGAGTGTAGGGTATAGAGTGTAGGGTATAGAGTGTAGGGTATAGAGTGTAGAGTGTAGGGTATAGAGTGTAGGGTATTGAGTGTAGGGTATAGAGTGTAGGGTATAGAGTGTAGGGTATAGAGTGTAGAGTTTAGGGTATAGAGTGTAGAGTGTAGGGTATAGAGTGTAGGGTATAGAGTGTAGGGTATAGAGTGTAGGGTAGAGAGTGTAGAGTGTAGGATATAGAGTGTAGGGTATAGAGTGTAGGGTATAGAGTGTAGAGTGTAGGGATTAAAGTGTAGGGTATAGAGTGTAGGGTGTAGAGTGTAGGGTATAGAGTGTAGAGTGTAGGGTATAGAGTGTATGATATAGAGTGTAGGGTATAGAGTGTAGGGTGTAGAGTGTAGGGTATAGAGTGTTGGGCATAGAGTGTAGGGTATAGAGTGTAGGGTATAGAGTGTAGAGTGTAGGGTATAGAGTGTATGGTATAGAGTGTAGGGTATAGAGTGTAGGGTATAGAGTGTAGGGCAAAGAGTGTAGGGTATAGAGTGTAGGGTATAGAGTGTAGGGTATAGAGTGTAGGGTATAGAGTGTAGGGTATATAGTGTAGAGTGTAGGGTATAGAGTGTAGGGTATAGAGTGTAGGGCAAAGAGTGTAGGGTATAGAGTGTAGGGTATAGAGTGTAGGGTATAGAGTGTAGGGTATAGAGTGTAGGGTATATAGTGTAGAGTGTAGGGTATAGAGTGTAGGGTATAGAGTGTAGGGTATAGAGTGTAGGGTATATAGTGTAGAGTGTAGGGTATAGAGTGTAGGGTATAGAGTGTAGGGTATAGAGTGTAGGGTATAGAGTGCAGGGTATAGAGTGTAGAGTGTAGGGTATAGAGTGTAGAGTGTAGGGTATAGAGTGTAGGGTATAGAGTGTAGGGTATAGAGTGTAGGGTATAGAGTGTAGAGTGTAGGGTATAGAGTGTAGGGTATAGAGTGTAGGGAGTAGAGTGTAGGGTATAGAGTGTAGGGTTCAGAGTGTAGGGTATAGAGTGTAGGGTATAGAGTGTATGGTATAGAGTGTAGGGTATAGAGTGTAGGGTATAGAGTGTAGGGTATAGAGTGTAGGGTATGGAGTGTAGAGTGTAGGGTATAGAGTGTAGGGTATAGAGTGTATGGTATAGAGTGTAGGGTATAGAGTGTAGGGTATAGAGTGTAGGGTATAGAGTGTAGGGTATAGAGTGTAGAGTGTCGGGATTAGAGTGTAGGGTATAGAGTGTAGGATGTAGAGTGTAGGGTATAGAGTGTAGAGTGTAGGGTATAGAGTGTATGGTATAGAGTGTAGGGTATAGAGTGTAGGGTGTAGAGTGTAGGGTATAGAGTGTAGGGTATAGAGTGTATGGTATAGAGTGTAGGGAATAGAGTGTAGAGTGTAAGGTATAGAGTGTAGAGTGTAGGGTATAGAGTGTAGGGTATAGACTGTAGGGTATAGAGTGTAGGGTATAGAGTGTAGGGTATAGATTGTAGAGTGTAGGCTATAGAGTGTAGGGAATAGAGTGTAGAGTGTAGGGTATAGAGTGTAGGGTATAGAGTGTAGGGTATAGAGTGTAGGGTATAGAGTGTAGGGCATAGAGTGTAGGGTATAGAGTGTAGGGTATAGAGTGTAGGGTATAGAGTGTGGAGTGTAGGACATCGAGTGTAGAGTGTAGGGTATAGAGTGTAGGGTATAGAGTGTAGGGTATAGAGTGTAGGGTATAGAGTGTAGGGTATAGAGTGTAGAGTGTAGGGTATAGAGTGTAGGGTATAGAGTGTATGGTATAGAGTGTAGGGTATAGAGTGTAGGGTATAGAGTGTAGGGCATAGAGTGTAGGGTATAGAGTGTAGAGTGTAGGGTATAGAGTGTAGAGTGTAGGGTATAGAGTGTAGGGTATAGAGTGTAGGGTAGAGAGTGTAGGGTAGAGAGTGTAGAGTGTAGGGTATAGAGTGTAGGGTATAGAGTGTAGGGTATAGATTGTAGAGTGTAGGGATTATAGTGTAGTGTATAGAGTGTAGGGTGTAGAGTGTAGGGTATAGAGTGTAGAGTGTAGGGTATAGAGTGTATGGTATAGAGTGTAGGGTATAGAGTGTGGGGTGTAGAGTGTAGGGTATAGAGTGTAGGGTACAGAGTGTAGGGAATAGAGTGTAGAGTGTAAGGTATAGAGTGTAGAGTGTAGGGCATAGAGTGTAGAGTGTAGGGTATAGAGTGTAGGGTATAGAGTGTAGGGTATAGAGTGTAGGGTATAGAGTGTAGGGTATAGAGTGTAGAGTGTAGGGTATAGAGTGTAGAGTGTAGGGTATAGAGTGTAGAGTGTAGGGTATAGAGTGTAGGGTATAGAGTGTAGGGTATAGAGTGTAGGGTATAGAGTGTAGAGTGTAGGGTATAGAGTGTAGAGTGTAGGGTATAGAGTGTAGGGTATAGTGTGCAGGGTATAGAGTGTAGGGTAGAGAGTGTAGAGTGTAGGGTATAGAGTGTAGGGTATAGAGTGTAGGGTATAGAGTGTAGAGTGTAGGGATTAGAGTGTAGGGTATAGAGTGTAGGGTATAGAGTGTAGGGTGTAGAGTGTAGGGTATAGAGTGTAGGGTATAGAGTGTAGGGTATAGAGTGTAGGGAATAGAGTGTAGAGTGTAAGGTATAGAGTGTAGAGTGTATGGTATAGAGTGTAAGGTATAGAGTGTAGAGTGTAGGGATTAGAGTGTAGGGTATAGAGTGTAGGGTGTAGAGTGTAGGGTATAGAGTGTAGAGTGTATGGTATAGAGTGTAGGGTATAGAGTGTAGGGTGTAGAGTGTAGGGTATAGAGTGTAGGGTATAGAGTGTAGGGTATAGAGTGTAGGGTATAGAGTGTAGGGAATAGAGTGTGGAGTGTAAGGTATAGAGTGTAGAGTGTAGGGTATAGAGTGTAGGGTATAGACTGTAGGGTATAGAGTGTAGGGTATAGAGTGTAGGGTATAGAGTGTAGGGTATAGATTGTAGAGTGTAGGCTATAGAGTGTAGGGTATAGAGAGTAGAGTGTAGGGTATAGAGTGTAGGGTATAGAGTGTAGGGTATAGAGTGTAGGGTATAGAGTGTAGAGTGTAGGGTATAGTGTGTAGGGTATAGAGTGCAGGGTGTAGAGTGTAGGGTATAGAGTGTAGGGTATAGAGTGTAGAGTGTAGGGTATAGAGTGTATGCTATAGAGTGTATGGTGTAGAGTGTATGGTATAGAGTGTAGGGTATAGAGTGTAGAGTGTATGGTATAGAGTGTAGGGTGTAGAGTGTAGGGTATAGAGTGTATGTTATAGAGTGTAGGGTATAGAGTGTAGGGTAGAGAGTGTAGAGTGTAGGGTATAGAGTGTAGGGTATAGAGTGTAGGGTATAGAGTGTAGAGTGTAGGGATTAGAGTGTAGGGTATAGAGTGTAGTGTGTAGAGTGTAGGGTATAGAGTGTAGAGTGTAGGGTATAGAGTGTAGGGTATAAAGTGTAGGGTATAGAGTGTAGGGTATAGAGTGTAGAGTGTAGGGTATAGTGTGTAGGGTATAGAGTGCAGGGTGTAGAGTGTAGGGTATAGAGTGTAGGGTATAGAGTGTAGAGTGTAGGGTATAGAGTGTATGCTATAGAGTGTATGGTGTAGAGTGTATGGTATAGAGTGTAGGGTATAGAGTGTAGAGTGTATGGTATAGAGTGTAGGGTGTAGAGTGTAGGGTATAGAGTGTATGTTATAGAGTGTAGGGTATAGAGTGTAGGGTAGAGAGTGTAGAGTGTAGGGTATAGAGTGTAGGGTATAGAGTGTAGGGTATAGAGTGTAGAGTGTAGGGATTAGAGTGTAGGGTATAGAGTGTAGTGTGTAGAGTGTAGGGTATAGAGTGTAGAGTGTAGGGTATAGAGTGTATGGTATAGAGTGTAGGGTATAGAGTGTAGGGTGTAGAGTGTAGGGTATAGAGTGTAGGGTATAGAGTGTAGGGTATAGAGTGTAGGGAATAGAGTGTAGAGTGTAAGGTATAGAGTGTAGAGTATAGGGTATAGAGTGTAGGGTATAGAGTGTAGAGTGTAGGGTATAGAGTGTAGAGTGTAGGGTATAGAGTGTAGGGTATAGAGTGTAGGGTATAGAGTGTAGGGTATAGAGTGTAGAGTGTAGGGTATAGAGTGTAGGGTATAGAGTGTAGGGAGTAGAGTGTAGGGTATAGAGTGTAGGGTTCAGAGTGTAGGGTATAGAGTGTAGGGTATAGAGTGTATGGTATAGAGTGTAGGGTATAGAGTGTAGGGTATAGAGTGTAGGGTATAGAGTGTAGGGTATAGAGTGTAGAGTGTAGGGTATAGAGTGTAGGGTATAGAGTGTATGGTATAGAGTGTAGGGTATAGAGTGTAGGGTATAGAGTGTAGGGTATAGAGTGTAGGGTATAGAGTGTAGAGTGTCGGGATTAGAGTGTAGGGTATAGAGTGTAGGATGTAGAGTGTAGGGTATAGAGTGTAGAGTGTAGGGTATAGAGTGTATGGTATAGAGTGTAGGGTATAGAGTGTAGGGTGTAGAGTGTAGGGTATAGAGTGTAGGGTATAGAGTGTATGGTATAGAGTGTAGGGAATAGAGTGTAGAGTGTAAGGTATAGAGTGTAGAGTGTAGGGTATAGAGTGTAGGGTATAGACTGTAGGGTATAGAGTGTAGGGTATAGAGTGTAGGGTATAGATTGTAGAGTGTAGGCTATAGAGTGTAGGGAATAGAGTGTAGAGTGTAGGGTATAGAGTGTAGGGTATAGAGTGTAGGGTATAGAGTGTAGGGCATAGAGTGTAGGGTATAGAGTGTAGGGTATAGAGTGTAGGGTATAGAGTGTAGAGTGTAGGGCATCGAGTGTAGAGTGTAGGGTATAGAGTGTAGGGCATAGAGTGTAGGGTATAGAGTGTAGAGTGTAGGGTATAGAGTGTAGAGTGTAGGGTATAGAGTGTAGGGTATAGAGTGTAGGGTAGAGAGTGTAGGGTAGAGAGTGTAGAGTGTAGGGTATAGAGTGTAGGGTATAGAGTGTAGGGTATAGATTGTAGAGTGTAGGGATTATAGTGTAGTGTATAGAGTGTAGGGTGTAGAGTGTAGGGTATAGAGTGTAGAGTGTAGGGTATAGAGTGTATGGTATAGAGTGTAGGGTATAGAGTGTGGGGTGTAGAGTGTAGGGTATAGAGTGTAGGGTACAGAGTGTAGGGAATAGAGTGTAGAGTGTAAGGTATAGAGTGTAGAGTGTAGGGCATAGAGTGTAGAGTGTAGGGTATAGAGTGTAGGGTATAGAGTGTAGGGTATAGAGTGTAGGGTATAGAGTGTAGGGTATAGAGTGTAGAGTGTAGGGTATAGAGTGTAGAGTGTAGGGTATAGAGTGTAGAGTGTAGGGTATAGAGTGTAGGGTATAGAGTGTAGGGTATAGAGTGTAGGGTATAGAGTGTAGAGTGTAGGGTATAGAGTGTAGAGTGTAGGGTATAGAGTGTAGGGTATAGTGTGCAGGGTATAGAGTGTAGGGTAGAGAGTGTAGAGTGTAGGGTATAGAGTGTAGGGTATAGAGTGTAGGGTATAGAGTGTAGAGTGTAGGGATTAGAGTGTAGGGTATAGAGTGTAGGGTATAGAGTGTAGGATGTAGAGTGTAGGGTATAGAGTGTAGAGTGTAGGGTATAGAGTGTATGGTATAGAGTGTAGGGTATAGAGTGTAGGGTGTAGAGTGTAGGGTATAGAGTGTAGGGTATAGAGTGTATGGTATAGAGTGTAGGGAATAGAGTGTAGAGTGTAAGGTATAGAGTGTAGAGTGTAGGGTATAGAGTGTAGGGTATAGACTGTAGGGTATAGAGTGTAGGGTATAGAGTGTAGGGTATAGATTGTAGAGTGTAGGCTATAGAGTGTAGGGAATAGAGTGTAGAGTGTAGGGTATAGAGTGTAGGGTATAGAGTGTAGGGTATAGAGTGTAGGGCATAGAGTGTAGGGTATAGAGTGTAGGGTATAGAGTGTAGGGTATAGAGTGTAGAGTGTAGGGCATCGAGTGTAGAGTGTAGGGTATAGAGTGTAGGGCATAGAGTGTAGGGTATAGAGTGTAGGGCATAGAGTGTAGGGTATAGAGTGTAGAGTGTAGGGTATAGAGTGTAGAGTGTAGGGTATAGAGTGTAGGGTATAGAGTGTAGGGTAGAGAGTGTAGGGTAGAGAGTGTAGAGTGTAGGGTATAGAGTGTAGGGTATAGAGTGTAGGGTATAGATTGTAGAGTGTAGGGATTATAGTGTAGTGTATAGAGTGTAGGGTGTAGAGTGTAGGGTATAGAGTGTAGAGTGTAGGGTATAGAGTGTATGGTATAGAGTGTAGGGTATAGAGTGTGGGGTGTAGAGTGTAGGGTATAGAGTGTAGGGTACAGAGTGTAGGGAATAGAGTGTAGAGTGTAAGGTATAGAGTGTAGAGTGTAGGGCATAGAGTGTAGAGTGTAGGGTATAGAGTGTAGGGTATAGAGTGTAGGGTATAGAGTGTAGGGTATAGAGTGTAGGGTATAGAGTGTAGAGTGTAGGGTATAGAGTGTAGAGTGTAGGGTATAGAGTGTAGAGTGTAGGGTATAGAGTGTAGGGTATAGAGTGTAGGGTATAGAGTGTAGGGTATAGAGTGTAGAGTGTAGGGTATAGAGTGTAGAGTGTAGGGTATAGAGTGTAGGGTATAGTGTGCAGGGTATAGAGTGTAGGGTAGAGAGTGTAGAGTGTAGGGTATAGAGTGTAGGGTATAGAGTGTAGGGTATAGAGTGTAGAGTGTAGGGATTAGAGTGTAGGGTATAGAGTGTAGGGTATAGAGTGTAGGGTGTAGAGTGTAGGGTATAGAATGTAGGGTATAGAGTGTAGGGTATAGAGTGTAGGGAATAGAGTGTAGAGTGTAAGGTATAGAGTGTAGAGTGTATGGTATAGAGTGTAAGGTATAGAGTGTAGAGTGTAGGGATTAGAGTGTAGGGTATAGAGTGTAGGGTGTAGAGTGTAGGGTATAGAGTGTAGAGTGTATGGTATAGAGTGTAGGGTATAGAGTGTAGGGTGTAGAGTGTAGGGTATAGAGTGTAGGGTATAGAGTGTAGGGTATAGAGTGTAGGGTATAGAGTGTAGGGAATAGAGTGTGGAGTGTAAGGTATAGAGTGTAGAGTGTAGGGTATAGAGTGTAGGGTATAGACTGTAGGGTATAGAGTGTAGGGTATAGAGTGTAGGGTATAGAGTGTAGGGTATAGATTGTAGAGTGTAGGCTATAGAGTGTAGGGTATAGAGAGTAGAGTGTAGGGTATAGAGTGTAGGGTATAGAGTGTAGGGTATAGAGTGTAGGGTATAGAGTGTAGAGTGTAGGGTATAGTGTGTAGGGTATAGAGTGCAGGGTGTAGAGTGTAGGGTATAGAGTGTAGGGTATAGAGTGTAGAGTGTAGGGTATAGAGTGTATGCTATAGAGTGTATGGTGTAGAGTGTATGGTATAGAGTGTAGGGTATAGAGTGTAGAGTGTATGGTATAGAGTGTAGGGTGTAGAGTGTAGGGTATAGAGTGTATGTTATAGAGTGTAGGGTATAGAGTGTAGGGTAGAGAGTGTAGAGTGTAGGGTATAGAGTGTAGGGTATAGAGTGTAGGGTATAGAGTGTAGAGTGTAGGGATTAGAGTGTAGGGTATAGAGTGTAGTGTGTAGAGTGTAGGGTATAGAGTGTAGAGTGTAGGGTATAGAGTGTAGGGTATAGAGTGTAGGGTATAGAGTGTAGGGTATAAAGTGTAGAGTGTAGGGTATAGTGTGTAGGGTATAGAGTGCAGGGTGTAGAGTGTAGGGTATAGAGTGTAGGGTATAGAGTGTAGAGTGTAGGGTATAGAGTGTATGCTATAGAGTGTATGGTGTAGAGTGTATGGTATAGAGTGTAGGGTATAGAGTGTAGAGTGTATGGTATAGAGTGTAGGGTGTAGAGTGTAGGGTATAGAGTGTATGTTATAGAGTGTAGGGTATAGAGTGTAGGGTAGAGAGTGTAGAGTGTAGGGTATAGAGTGTAGGGTATAGAGTGTAGGGTATAGAGTGTAGAGTGTAGGGATTAGAGTGTAGGGTATAGAGTGTAGTGTGTAGAGTGTAGGGTATAGAGTGTAGAGTGTAGGGTATAGAGTGTATGGTATAGAGTGTAGGGTATAGAGTGTAGGGTGTAGAGTGTAGGGTATAGAGTGTAGGGTATAGAGTGTAGGGTATAGAGTGTAGGGAATAGAGTGTAGAGTGTAAGGTATAAAGTGTAGAGTATAGGGTATAGAGTGTAGGGTATAGAGTGTAGAGTGTAGGGATTAGAGTGTAGGGTATAGAGTGTAGGGTGTAGAGTGTAGGGTATAGAGTGTAGAGTGTAGGGTATAGAGTGTATGGTATAGAGTGTAGGGTATAGAGTGTAGGGTGTAGAGTGTAGGGTATAGAGTGTAGGGTATAGAGTGTAGGGTATAGAGTGTAAGGTATAGAGTGTAGGGAATAGAGTGTAGAGTGTAAGGTATAGAGTGTAGAGTGTAGGGTATAGAGTGTAGGGTATAGACTGTAGGGTATAGAGTGTAGGGTATAGAGTGTAGGGTATAGAGTGTAGGGTATAGAGTGTAGGGTATAGAGTGTAGAGTGTAGGGTATAGTGTGTAGGGTATAGAGTGCAGGGTGTAGAGTGTAGGGTATAGAGTGTAGGGTATAGAATGTAGAGTGTAGGGTATAGAGTGTATGCTATAGAGTGTATGGTGTAGAGTGTATGGTATAGAGTGTAGGGTATAGAGTGTAGAGTGTAGGGTATAGAGTGTAGGGTATAGAGTGTATGTTATAGAGTGTAGGGTATAGAGTGTAGAGTGTAGGGTATAGAGTTTAGAGTGTAGGGTATAGAGTGTAGGGTATAGAGTGTAAGGTATAGAGTGTAGGGTGTAGAGTGTAGGGTATAGATTGTAGGGTATAGAGTGTAGGGTATAGAGTGTACGGTATAGAGTGTAGGGTATGGAGTGTATGGTCTAGATTGTAGGGTATAGAGTGTAGAGTGTAGGGTATAGAGTGTAGGGTATAGAGTGTAGGGTATAGAGTGTAGGGTATAGAGTGTAGGGTATAGAGTGTAGGGTATAGAGTGTAGGGTATAGAGTGTAGAGTGCAGGGTATAGAGTTTAGAGTGTAGGGTATAGAGTGTAGGGTATAGAGTGTAAGGTATAGAGTGTAGGGTGTAGAGTGTACGGTATAGAGTGTAGGGTATAGGGTGTAGGGTATAGAGTGTAGGGTATAGAGTGTAGGGTACAGAGTGTATGGTATAGAGTGTAGGGTATAGAGTGTAGGGTATAGAGTGTATGGTATAGAGTGTAGGGTATAGAGTGTAGGGTATAGAGTGTATGTTATAGAGTGTAGGGTATAGAGCGTAGAGTGTAGGGTATAGAGTGTAGAGTGTAGAGTGTAGGGTATAGAGTGTAGAGTGTAGGGTATAGAGTGTAGAGTGTAGGGTATAGAGTTTAGAGTGTAGGGTATAGAGTGTAGGGTATAGAGTGTAAGGTGTAGAGTGTAGGGTATAGAGTGTAGGGTATAGAGTGTAGGGTATAGAGTGTAGGGTATAGAGTGTAGGGTATAGAGTGTATGGTATAGAGTGTAGAGTGTAGGGTATAGAGTTTAGAGTGTAGGGTATAGAGTGTAAGGTATAGAGTGTAGGGTGTAGAGTGTAGGGTATAGAGTGTAGGGTATAGAGTGTATGGTATAGAGTGTACGGTATAGAGTGTAGGGTATAGAGTGTATGGTATAGAGTGTAGGGTATAGAGTGTAGGGTATAGAGTGTAGGGTATAGAGTGTATGGTATAGATTGTAGGGTATAGAGTGTAGGGTGTAGAGTGTATGTTATAGAGTGTAGGGTATAGACTGTAGGGTATAGAGTTTAGAGTGTAGGGTATAGAGAGTAGGGTATAGAGTGTAAGGTATAGAGTGTAGGGTGTAGAGTGTAGGGTATAGAGTGTAGGGCATAGGGTGTTGGGTATAGAGTGTAGGGTATAGAGTGTAGAGTGTAGGGTATAGAGTGTAGGGTATAGAGTGTAGGGTATAGAGTGTAGAGTGTAGGGTATAGAGTGTAGGGTATTGAGTGTAGGGTATAGAGTGTAGGGTATAGAGTGTAGGGTATAGAGTGTAGAGTGTAGGGTATAGAGTGTAGGGTATTGAGTGTAGGGTATAGAGTGTAGGGTATAGAGTGTAGGGTATAGAGTGTAGAGTTTAGGGTATAGAGTGTAGAGTGTAGGGTATAGAGTGTAGGGTATAGAGTGTAGGGTATAGAGTGTAGGGTAGAGAGTGTAGAGTGTAGGATATATAGTGTAGGGTATAGAGTGTAGGGTATAGAGTGTAGAGTGTAGGGATTAAAGTGTAGGGTATAGAGTGTAGGGTGTAGAGTGTAGGGTATAGAGTGTAGAGTGTAGGGTATAGAGTGTATGATATAGAGTGTAGGGTATAGAGTGTAGGGTGTAGAGTGTAGGGTATAGAGTGTTGGGCATAGAGTGTAGGGTATAGAGTGTAGGGTATAGAGTGTAGAGTGTAGGGTATAGAGTGTATGGTATAGAGTGTAGGGTATAGAGTGTAGGGTATAGAGTGTAGGGCAAAGAGTGTAGGGTATAGAGTGTAGGGTATAGAGTGTAGGGTATAGAGTGTAGGGTATAGAGTGTAGGGTATATAGTGTAGAGTGTAGGGTATAGAGTGTAGGGTATAGAGTGTAGGGCAAAGAGTGTAGGGTATAGAGTGTAGGGTATAGAGTGTAGGGTATAGAGTGTAGGGTATAGAGTGTAGGGTATATAGTGTAGAGTGTAGGGTATAGAGTGTAGGGTATAGAGTGTAGGGTATAGAGTGTAGGGTATAAAGTGTAGAGTGTAGGGTATAGAGTGTAGGGTATAGAGTGTAGGGTATAGAGTGTAGAGTGTAGGGTATAGAGTGTAGAGTGTAGGGTATAGAGTGTAGGGTACAGAGTGTAGGGTATAGAGTGTAGGGTAGAGAGTGTAGAGTGTAGGGTATAGAGTGTAGGGTATAGAGTGTAGGGTATAGAGTGTAGAGTGTAGGGATTAGAGTGTAGGGTATAGAGTGTAGGGTGTGGAGTGTAGGGTATAGAGTGTAGAGTGTAGGGTATAGAGTGTATGGTATAGAGTGTAGGGTATAGAGTGTAGGGTGTAGAGTGTAGGGTATAGAGTGTAGGGTATAGAGTGTAGGGTATAGAGTGTAGGGTATAGAGTGTAGGGAATAGAGTGTAGAGTGTAAGGTATAGAGTGTAGAGTGTAGGGTATAGAGTGTAAGGTATAGAGTGTAGAGTGTAGGGATTAGAGTGTAGGGTATAGAGTGTAGGGTGTAGAGTGTAGGGTATAGAGTGTAGAGTGTAGGGTATAGAGTGTATGGTATAGAGTGTAGGGTATAGAGTCTAGGGTGTAGAGTGTAAGGTATAGAGTGTAGGGTATAGAGTGTAGGGTATAGAGTGTAGGGTATAGAGTGTAGGGAATAGAGTGTGGAGTGTAAGGTATAGAGTGTAGAGTGTAGGGTATAGAGTGTAGGGTATAGACTGTAGGGTATAGAGTGTAGGGTATAGAGTGTAGGGTATAGATTGTAGAGTGTAGGCTATAGAGTGTAGGGTATAGAGAGTAGAGTGTAGGGTATAGAGTGTAGGGTATAGAGTGTAGGGTATAGAGTGTAGAGTGTAGGGTATAGTGTGTAGGGTATAGAGTGCAGGGTGTAGAGTGTAGGGTATAGAGTGTAGGGTATAGAGTGTAGAGTGTAGGGTATAGAGTGTATGCTATAGAGTGTATGGTGTAGAGTGTATGGTATAGAGTGTAGGGTATAGAGTGTAGAGTGTATGGTATAGAGTGTAGGGTGTAGAGTGTAGGGTATAGAGTGTATGTTATAGAGTGTAGGGTATAGAGTGTAGGGTAGAGAGTGTAGAGTGTAGGGTATAGAGTGTAGGGTATAGAGTGTAGGGTATAGAGTGTAGAGTGTAGGGATTAGAGTGTAGGGTATAGAGTGTAGTGTGTAGAGTGTAGGGTATAGAGTGTAGAGTGTAGGGTATAGAGTGTAGGGTATAGAGTGTAGGGTATAGAGTGTAGGGTATAGAGTGTAGAGTGTAGGGTATAGTGTGTAGGGTATAGAGTGCAGGGTGTAGAGTGTAGGGTATGGAGTGTAGGGTATAGAGTGTAGAGTGTAGGGTATAGAGTGTATGCTATAGAGTGTATGGTGTAGAGTGTATGGTATAGAGTGTAGGGTATAGAGTGTAGAGTGTATGGTATAGAGTGTAGGGTGTAGAGTGTAGGGTATAGAGTGTATGTTATAGAGTGTAGGGTATAGAGTGTAGGGTAGAGAGTGTAGAGTGTAGGGTATAGAGTGTAGGGTATAGAGTGTAGGGTATAGAGTGTAGAGTGTAGGGATTAGAGTGTAGGGTATAGAGTGTAGTGTGTAGAGTGTAGGGTATAGAGTGTAGAGTGTAGGGTATAGAGTGTATGGTATAGAGTGTAGGGTATAGAGTGTAGGGTGTAGAGTGTAGGGTATAGAGTGTAGGGTATAGAGTGTAGGGTATAGAGTGTAGGGAATAGAGTGTAGAGTGTAAGGTATAGAGTGTAGAGTATAGGGTATAGAGTGTAGGGTATAGAGTGTAGAGTGTAGGGATTAGAGTGTAGGGTATAGAGTGTAGGGTGTAGAGTGTAGGGTATAGAGTGTAGAGTGTAGGGTATAGAGTGTATGGTATAGAGTGTAGGGTATAGAGTGTAGGGTGTAGAGTGTAGGGTATAGAGTGTAGGGTATAGAGTGTAGGGTATAGAGTGTAAGGTATAGAGTGTAGGGAATAGAGTGTAGAGTGTAAGGTATAGAGTGTAGAGTGTAGGGTATAGAGTGTAGGGTATAGACTGTAGGGTATAGAGTGTAGGGTATAGAGTGTAGGGTATAGAGTGTAGGGTATAGAGTGTAGGGTATAGAGTGTAGGGTATAGAGTGTAGAGTGTAGAGTATAGTGTGTAGGGTATAGAGTGCAGGGTGTAGAGTGTAGGGTATAGAGTGTAGGGTATAGAATGTAGAGTGTAGGGTATAGAGTGTATGCTATAGAGTGTATGGTGTAGAGTGTATGGTATAGAGTGTAGGGTATAGAGTGTAGAGTGTAGGGTATAGAGTGTAGGGTATAGAGTGTATGTTATAGAGTGTAGGGTATAGAGTGTAGAGTGTAGGGTATAGAGTTTAGAGTGTAGGGTATAGAGTGTAGGGTATAGAGTGTAAGGTATAGAGTGTAGGGTGTAGAGTGTAGGGTATAGATTGTAGGGTATAGAGTGTAGGGTATAGAGTGTACGGTATAGAGTGTAGGGTATGGAGTGTATGGTCTAGAGTGTAGGGTATAGAGTGTAGAGTGTAGGGTATAGAGTGTAGGGTATAGAGTGTAGGGTATAGAGTGTAGGGTATAGAGTGTAGGGTATAGAGTGTAGAGTGCAGGGTATAGAGTTTAGAGTGTAGGGTATAGAGTGTAGTGTGTAGAGTGTAGGGTATAGAGTGTAGAGTGTAGGGTATAGAGTGTATGGTATAGAGTGTAGGGTATATAGTGTAGGGTGTAGAGTGTAGGGTATTGAGTCTAGGGTATAGAGTGTAGGGTATAGAGTGTAGGGAATAGAGTGTAGAGTGTAAGTATAGAGTGTAGAGTATAGGGTATAGAGTGTAGGGTATAGAGTGTAGAGTGTAGGGATTAGAGTGTAGGGTATAGAGTGTAGGGTGTAGAGTGTAGGGTATAGAGTGTAGAGTGTAGGGTATAGAGTGTATGGTATAGAGTGTAGGGTATAGAGTGTAGGGTATAGAGTGTAGGGTATAGAGTGTAGGGTATAGAGTGTAGGGTATAGAGTGTAAGGTATAGAGTGTAGGGTATAGAGTGTAGGGTATAGAGTGTAGAGTGTAGAGTATAGTGTGTAGGGTATAGAGTGTATGGTGTAGAGTGTATGGTAAAGAGTGTAGGGTATAGAGTGTAGAGTGTAGGGTATAGAGTGTAGGGTATAGAGTGTATGTTATAGAGTGTAGGGTATAGAGTGTAGAGTGTAGGGTATAGAGTTTAGAGTGTAGGGTATAGAGTGTAGGGTATAGAGTGTAAGGTATAGAGTGTAGGGTGTAGAGTGTAGGGTATAGATTGTAGGGTATAGAGTGTAGGGTATAGAGTGTACGGTATAGAGTGTAGGGTGTAGAGTGTAGGGTATAGATTGTAGGGTATAGAGTGTAGGGTATAGAGTGTACGGTATAGAGTGTAGGGTATGGAGTGTATGGTCTAGAGTGTAGGGTATAGAGTGTAGAGTGTAGGGTATAGAGTGTAGGGTGTAGAGTGTATGTTATAGAGTGTAGGGTATAGAGTGTAGGGTATAGAGTTTAGAGTGTAGGGTATAGAGAGTAGGGTATAGAGTGTAAGGTATAGAGTGTAGGGTGTAGAGTGTAGGGTATAGAGTGTAGGGCATAGGGTGTAGGGTATAGAGTGTAGGGTATAGAGTGTAGAGTGTAGGGTATAGAGTGTAGGGTATAGAGTGTAGGGTATAGAGTGTAGAGTGTAGGGTATAGAGTGTAGGGTATTGAGTGTAGGGTATAGAGTGTAGGGTATAGAGTGTAGGGTATAGAGTGTAGAGTTTAGGGTATAGAGTGTAGAGTGTAGGGTATAGAGTGTAGGGTATAGAGTGTAGGGTATAGAGTGTAGGGTAGAGAGTGTAGAGTGTAGGATATAGAGTGTAGGGTATAGAGTGTAGGGTATAGAGTGTAGAGTGTAGGGATTAAAGTGTAGGGTATAGAGTGTAGGGTGTAGAGTGTAGGGTATAGAGTGTAGAGTGTAGGGTATAGAGTGTATGATATAGAGTGTAGGGTATAGAGTGTAGGGTGTAGAGTGTAGGGTATAGAGTGTTGGGCATAGAGTGTAGGGTATAGAGTGTAGGGTATAGAGTGTAGAGTGTAGGGTATAGAGTGTATGGTATAGAGTGTAGGGTATAGAGTGTAGGGTATAGAGTGTAGGGCAAAGAGTGTAGGGTATAGAGTGTAGGGTATAGAGTGTAGGGTATAGAGTGTAGGGTATAGAGTGTAGGGTATATAGTGTAGAGTGTAGGGTATAGAGTGTAGGGTATAGAGTGTAGGGCAAAGAGTGTAGGGTATAGAGTGTAGGGTATAGAGTGTAGGGTATAGAGTGTAGGGTATAGAGTGTAGGGTATATAGTGTAGAGTGTAGGGTATAGAGTGTAGGGTATAGAGTGTAGGGTATAGAGTGTAGGGTATATAGTGTAGAGTGTAGGGTATAGAGTGTAGGGTATAGAGTGTAGGGTATAGAGTGTAGGGTATAGAGTGCAGGGTATAGAGTGTAGAGTGTAGGGTATAGAGTGTAGAGTGTAGGGTATAGAGTGTAGGGTATAGAGTGTAGGGTATAGAGTGTAGGGTATAGAGTGTAGAGTGTAGGGTATAGAGTGTAGGGTATAGAGTGTAGGGAGTAGAGTGTAGGGTATAGAGTGTAGGGTTCAGAGTGTAGGGTATAGAGTGTAGGGTATAGAGTGTATGGTATAGAGTGTAGGGTATAGAGTGTAGGGTATAGAGTGTAGGGTATAGAGTGTAGGGTATAGAGTGTAGAGTGTAGGGTATACAGTGTAGGGTATAGAGTGTATGGTATAGAGTGTAGGGTATAGAGTGTAGGGTATAGAGTGTAGGGTATAGAGTGTAGGGTATAGAGTGTAGAGTGTCGGGATTAGAGTGTAGGGTATAGAGTGTAGGATGTAGAGTGTAGGGTATAGAGTGTAGAGTGTAGGGTATAGAGTGTATGGTATAGAGTGTAGGGTATAGAGTGTAGGGTGTAGAGTGTAGGGTATAGAGTGTAGGGTATAGAGTGTATGGTATAGAGTGTAGGGAATAGAGTGTAGAGTGTAAGATATAGAGTGTAGAGTGTAGGGTATAGAGTGTAGGGTATAGACTGTAGGGTATAGAGTGTAGGGTATAGAGTGTAGGGTATAGATTGTAGAGTGTAGGCTATAGAGTGTAGGGAATAGAGTGTAGAGTGTAGGGTATAGAGTGTAGGGTATAGAGTGTAGGGTATAGAGTGTAGGGTATAGAGTGTAGGGCATAGAGTGTAGGGTATAGAGTGTAGGGTATAGAGTGTAGGGTATAGAGTGTAGAGTGTAGGGCATCGAGTGTAGAGTGTAGGGTATAGAGTGTAGGGCATAGAGTGTAGGGTATAGAGTGTAGAGTGTAGGGTATAGAGTGTAGAGTGTAGGGTATAGAGTGTAGGGTATAGAGTGTAGGGTAGCGAGTGTAGGGTAGAGAGTGTAGAGTGTAGGGTATAGAGTGTAGGGTATAGAGTGTAGGGTATAGATTGTAGAGTGTAGGGATTATAGTGTAGTGTATAGAGTGTAGGGTGTAGAGTGTAGGGTATAGAGTGTAGAGTGTAGGGTATAGAGTGTATGGTATAGAGTGTAGGGTATAGAGTGTGGGGTGTAGAGTGTAGGGTATAGAGTGTAGGGTACAGAGTGTAGGGAATAGAGTGTAGAGTGTAAGGTATAGAGTGTAGAGTGTAGGGCATAGAGTGTAGAGTGTAGGGTATAGAGTGTAGGGTATAGAGTGTAGGGTATAGAGTGTAGGGTATAGAGTGTAGGGTATAGAGTGTAGAGTGTAGGGTATAGAGTGTAGAGTGTAGGGTATAGAGTGTAGAGTGTAGGGTATAGAGTGTAGGGTATAGAGTGTAGGGTATAGAGTGTAGGGTATAGAGTGTAGGGTATAGAGTGTAGAGTGTAGGGTATAGAGTGTAGAGTGTAGGGTATAGAGTGTAGGGTATAGTGTGCAGGGTATAGAGTGTAGGGTAGAGAGTGTAGAGTGTAGGGTATAGAGTGTAGGGTATAGAGTGTAGGGTATAGAGTGTAGAGTGTAGGGATTAGAGTGTAGGGTATAGAGTGTAGGGTATAGAGTGTAGGGTGTATAGTGTAGGGTATAGAGTGTAGGGTATAGAGTGTAGGGTATAGAGTGTAGGGAATAGAGTGTAGAGTGTAAGGTATAGAGTGTAGAGTGTATGGTATAGAGTGTAAGGTATAGAGTGTAGAGTGTAGGGATTAGAGTGTAGGGTATAGAGTGTAGGGTGTAGAGTGTAGGGTATAGAGTGTAGAGTGTATGGTATAGAGTGTAGGGTATAGAGTGTAGGGTGTAGAGTGTAGGGTATAGAGTGTAGGGTATAGAGTGTAGGGTATAGAGTGTAGGGAATAGAGTGTGGAGTGTAAGGTATAGAGTGTAGAGTGTAGGGTATAGAGTGTAGGGTATAGACTGTAGGGTATAGAGTGTAGGGTATAGAGTGTAGGGTATAGATTGTAGAGTGTAGGCTATAGAGTGTAGGGTATAGAGAGTAGAGTGTAGGGTATAGAGTGTAGGGTATAGAGTGTAGGGTATAGAGTGTAGGGTATAGAGTGTAGAGTGTAGGGTATAGTGTGTAGGGTATAGAGTGCAGGGTGTAGAGTGTAGGGTATAGAGTGTAGGGTATAGAGTGTAGAGTGTAGGGTATAGAGTGTATGCTATAGAGTGTATGGTGTAGAGTGTATGGTATAGAGTGTAGGGTATAGAGTGTAGAGTGTATGGTATAGAGTGTAGGGTGTAGAGTGTAGGGTATAGAGTGTATGTTATAGAGTGTAGGGTATAGAGTGTAGGGTAGAGAGTGTAGAGTGTAGGGTATAGAGTGTAGGGTATAGAGTGTAGGGTATAGAGTGTAGAGTGTAGGGATTAGAGTGTAGGGTATAGAGTGTAGTGTGTAGAGTGTAGGGTATAGAGTGTAGAGTGTAGGGTATAGAGTGTAGGGTATAGAGTGTAGGGTATAGAGTGTAGGGTATAGAGTGTAGAGTGTAGGGTATAGTGTGTAGGGTATAGAGTGCAGGGTGTAGAGTGTAGGGTATAGAGTGTAGGGTATAGAGTGTAGAGTGTAGGGTGTAGAGTGTATGCTATAGAGTGTATGGTGTAGAGTGTATGGTATAGAGTGTAGGGTATAGAGTGTAGAGTGTATGATATAGAGTGTAGGGTGTAGAGTGTAGGGTATAGAGTGTATGTTATAGAGTGTAGGGTATAGAGTGTAGGGTAGAGAGTGTAGAGTGTAGGGTATAGAGTGTAGGGTATAGAGTGTAGGGTATAGAGTGTAGAGTGTAGGGATTAGAGTGTAGGGTATAGAGTGTAGTGTGTAGAGTGTAGGGTATAGAGTGTAGAGTGTAGGGTATAGAGTGTATGGTATAGAGTGTAGGGTATAGAGTGTAGGGTGTAGAGTGTAGGGTATAGAGTGTAGGGTATAGAGTGTAGGGTATAGAGTGTAGGGAATAGAGTGTAGAGTGTAAGGTATAGAGTGTAGAGTATAGGGTATAGAGTGTAGGGTATAGAGTGTAGAGTGTAGGGATTAGAGTGTAGGGTATAGAGTGTAGGGTGTAGAGTGTAGGGTATAGAGTGTAGAGTGTAGGGTATAGAGTGTATGGTATAGAGTGTAGGGTATAGAGTGTAGGGTGTAGAGTGTAGGGTATAGAGTGTAGGGTATAGAGTGTAGGGTATAGAGTGTAAGGTATAGAGTGTAGGAAATAGAGTGTAGAGTGTAAGGTATAGAGTGTAGAGTGTAGGGTATAGAGTGTAGGGTATAGACTGTAGGGTATAGAGTGTAGGGTATAGAGTGTAGGGTATAGAGTGTAGGGTATAGAGTGTAGGGTATAGAGTGTAGAGTGTAGGGTATAGTGTGTAGGGTATAGAGTGCAGGGTGTAGAGTGTAGGGTATAGAGTGTAGGGTATAGAATGTAGAGTGTAGGGTATAGAGTGTATGCTATAGAGTGTATGGTGTAGAGTGTATGGTATAGAGTGTAGGGTATAGAGTGTAGGGTATAGAGTGTATGTTATAGAGTGTAGGGTATAGAGTGTAGGGTATAGAGTGTAAGGTATAGAGTGTAGGGTGTAGAGTGTAGGGTATAGATTGTAGGGTATAGAGTGTAGGGTATAGAGTGTACGGTATAGAGTGTAGGGTATGGAGTGTATGGTCTAGAGTGTAGGGTATAGAGTGTAGAGTGTAGGGTATAGAGTGTAGGGTATAGAGTGTAGGGTATAGAGTGTAGGGTATAGAGTGTAGGGTATAGAGTGTAGGGTATAGAGTGTAGAGTGCAGGGTATAGAGTTTAGAGTGTAGGGTATAGAGTGTAGGGTATAGAGTGTAAGGTATAGAGTGTAGGGTGTAGAGTGTAGGGTATAGAGTGTAGGGTATAGGGTGTAGGGTATAGAGTGTAGGGTATAGAGTGTAGGGTACAGAGTGTATGGTATAGAGTGTAGGGTATAGAGTGTAGGGTATAGAGTGTATGGTATAGAGTGTAGGGTATAGAGTGTAGGGTATAGAGTGTATGTTATAGAGTGTAGGGTATAGAGCGTAGAGTGTAGGGTATAGAGTGTAGAGTGTAGAGTGTAGGGTATAGAGTGTAGAGTGTAGGGTATAGAGTGTAGAGTGTAGGGTATAGAGTTTAGAGTGTAGGGTATAGAGTGTAGGGTATAGAGTGTAAGGTGTAGAGTGTAGGGTATAGAGTGTAGGGTATAGAGTGTAGGGTATAGAGTGTAGGGTATAGAGTGTAGGGTATAGAGTGTATGGTATAGAGTGTAGAGTGTAGGGTATAGAGTTTAGAGTGTAGGGTATAGAGTGTAAGGTATAGAGTGTAGGGTGTAGAGTGTAGGGTATAGAGTGTAGGGTATAGAGTGTATGGTATAGAGTGTACGGTATAGAGTGTAGGGTATAGAGTGTATGGTATAGAGTGTAGGGTATAGAGTGTAGGGTATAGAGTGTAGGGTATAGAGTGTATGGTATAGATTGTAGGGTATAGAGTGTAGGGTGTAGAGTGTATGTTATAGAGTGTAGGGTATAGAGTGTAGGGTATAGAGTTTAGAGTGTAGGGTATAGAGAGTAGGGTATAGAGTGTAAGGTATAGAGTGTAGGGTGTAGAGTGTAGGGTATAGAGTGTAGGGCATAGGGTGTAGGGTATAGAGTGTAGGGTATAGAGTGTAGAGTGTAGGGTATAGAGTGTAGGGTATAGAGTGTAGGGTATAGAGTGTAGAGTGTAGGGTATAGAGTGTAGGGTATTGAGTGTAGGGTATAGAGTGTAGGGTATAGAGTGTTGGGTATAGAGTGTAGAGTTTAGGGTATAGAGTGTAGAGTGTAGGGTATAGAGTGTAGGGTATAGAGTGTAGGGTATAGAGTGTAGGGTAGAGAGTCTAGAGTGTAGGATATAGAGTGTAGGGTATAGAGTGTAGGGTATAGAGTGTAGAGTGTAGGGATTAAAGTGTAGGGTATAGAGTGTAGGGTGTAGAGTGTAGGGTATAGAGTGTAGAGTGTAGGGTATAGAGTGTATGATATAGAGTGTAGGGTATAGAGTGTAGGGTGTAGAGTGTAGGGTATAGAGTGTTGGGCATAGAGTGTAGGGTATAGAGTGTAGGGTATAGAGTGTAGAGTGTAGGGTATAGAGTGTATGGTATAGAGTGTAGGGTATAGAGTGTAGGGTATAGAGTGTAGGGCAAAGAGTGTAGGGTATAGAGTGTAGGGTATAGAGTGTAGGGTATAGAGTGTAGGGTATAGAGTGTAGGGTATATAGTGTAGAGTGTAGGGTATAGAGTGTAGGGCATAGAGTGTAGGGCAAAGAGTGTAGGGTATAGAGTGTAGGGTATAGAGTGTAGGGTATAGAGTGTAGGGTATAGAGTGTAGGGTATATAGTGTAGAGTGTAGGGTATAGAGTGTAGGGTATAGAGTGTAGGGTATAGAGTGTAGGGTATAAAGTGTAGAGTGTAGGGTATAGAGTGTAGGGTATAGAGTGTAGGGTATAGAGTGTAGAGTGTAGGGTATAGAGTGTAGAGTGTAGGGTATAGAGTGTAGGGTACAGAGTGTAGGGTATAGAGTGTAGGGTAGAGAGTGTAGAGTGTAGGGTATAGAGTGTAGGGTATAGAGTGTAGGGTATAGAGTGTAGAGTGTAGGGATTAGAGTGTAGGGTATAGAGTGTAGGGTGTGGAGTGTAGGGTATAGAGTGTAGAGTGTAGGGTATAGAGTGTAGGGTATAGAGTGTAGGGTGTAGAGTGTAGGGTATAGAGTGTAGGGTATAGAGTGTAGGGTATAGAGTGTAGGGAATAGAGTGTAGAGTGTAAGGTATAGAGTGTAGAGTGTAGGGTATAGAGTGTAAGGTATAGAGTGTAGAGTGTAGGGATTAGAGTGTAGGGTATAGAGTGTAGGGTGTAGAGTGTAGGGTATAGAGTGTAGAGTGTAGGGTATAGAGTGTATGGTATAGAGTGTAGGGTATAGAGTCTAGGGTGTAGAGTGTAGGGTATAGAGTGTAGGGTATAGAGTGTAGGGTATAGAGTGTAGGGTATAGAGTGTAGGGAATAGAGTGTGGAGTGTAAGGTATAGAGTGTAGAGTGTAGGGTATAGGCTGTAGGGTATAGAGTGTAGGGTATAGAGTGTAGGGTATAGATTGTAGAGTGTAGGCTATAGAGTGTAGGGTATAGAGAGTAGAGTGTAGGGTATAGAGTGTAGGGTATAGAGTGTAGGGTATAGAGTGTAGAGTGTAGGGTATAGTGTGTAGGGTATAGAGTGCAGGGTGTAGAGTGTAGGGTATAGAGTGTAGGGTATAGAGTGTAGAGTGTAGGGTATAGAGTGTATGCTATAGAGTGTATGGTGTAGAGTGTATGGTATAGAGTGTAGGGTATAGAGTGTAGAGTGTATGGTATAGAGTGTAGGGTGTAGAGTGTAGGGTATAGAGTGTATGTTATAGAGTGTAGGGTATAGAGTGTAGGGTAGAGAGTGTAGAGTGTAGGGTATAGAGTGTAGGGTATAGAGTGTAGGGTATAGAGTGTAGAGTGTAGGGATTAGAGTGTAGGGTATAGAGTGTAGTGTGTAGAGTGTAGGGTATAGAGTGTAGAGTGTAGGGTATAGAGTGTAGGGTATAGAGTGTAGGGTATAGAGTGTAGGGTATAGAGTGTAGAGTGTAGGGTATAGTGTGTAGGGTATAGAGTGCAGGGTGTAGAGTGTAGGGTATGGAGTGTAGGGTATAGAGTGTAGAGTGTAGGGTATAGAGTGTATGCTATAGAGTGTATGGTGTAGAGTGTATGGTATAGAGTGTAGGGTATAGAGTGTAGAGTGTATGGTATAGAGTGTAGGGTGGAGAGTGTAGGGTATAGAGTGTATGTTATAGAGTGTAGGGTATAGAGTGTAGGGTAGAGAGTGTAGAGTGTAGGGTATAGAGTGTAGGGTATAGAGTGTAGGGTATAGAGTGTAGAGTGTAGGGATTAGAGTGTAGGGTATAGAGTGTAGTGTGTAGAGTGTAGGGTATAGAGTGTAGAGTGTAGGGTATAGAGTGTATGGTATAGAGTGTAGGGTATAGAGTGTAGGGTGTAGAGTGTAGGGTATAGAGTGTAGGGTATAGAGTGTAGGGTATAGAGTGTAGGGAATAGAGTGTAGAGTGTAAGGTATAGAGTGTAGAGTATAGGGTATAGAGTGTAGGGTATAGAGTGTAGAGTGTAGGGATTAGAGTGTAGGGTATAGAGTGTAGGGTGTAGAGTGTAGGGTATAGAGTGTAGAGTGTAGGGTATAGAGTGTATGGTATAGAGTGTAGGGTATAGAGTGTAGGGTGTAGAGTGTAGGGTATAGAGTGTAGGGTATAGAGTGTAGGGTATAGAGTGTAAGGTATAGAGTGTAGGGAATAGAGTGTAGAGTGTAAGGTATAGAGTGTAGAGTGTAGGGTATAGAGTGTAGGGTATAGACTGTAGGGTATAGAGTGTAGGGTATAGAGTGTAGGGTATAGAGTGTAGGGTATAGAGTGTAGGGTATAGAGTGTAGAGTGTAGAGTATAGTGTGTAGGGTATAGAGTGCAGGGTGTAGAGTGTAGGGTATAGAGTGTAGGGTATAGAATGTAGAGTGTAGGGTATAGAGTGTATGCTATAGAGTGTATGGTGTAGAGTGTATGGTATAGAGTGTAGGGTATAGAGTGTAGAGTGTAGGGTATAGAGTGTAGGGTATAGAGTGTATGTTATAGAGTGTAGGGTATAGAGTGTAGAGTGTAGGGTATAGAGTTTAGAGTGTAGGGTATAGAGTGTAGGGTATAGAGTGTAAGGTATAGAGTGTAGGGTGTAGAGTGTAGGGTATAGATTGTAGGGTATAGAGTGTAGGGTATAGAGTGTACGGTATAGAGTGTAGGGTATGGAGTGTATGGTCTAGAGTGTAGGGTATAGAGTGTAGAGTGTAGGGTATAGAGTGTAGGGTATAGAGTGTAGGGTATAGAGTGTAGGGTATAGAGTGTAGAGTGCAGGGTATAGAGTTTAGAGTGTAGGGTATAGAGTGTAGTGTGTAGAGTGTAGGGTATAGAGTGTAGAGTGTAGGGTATAGAGTGTAGGGTGTAGAGTGTAGGGTATTGAGTGTAGGGTATAGAGTGTAGGGTATAGAGTGTAGGGAATAGAGTGTAGAGTGTAAGTATAGAGTGTAGAGTATAGGGATTAGAGTGTAGGGTATAGAGTGTAGGGTGTAGAGTGTAGGGTATAGAGTGTAGAGTGTAGGGTATAGAGTGTATGGTATAGAGTGTAGGGTATAGAGTGTAGGGTGTAGAGTGTAGGGTATAGAGTGTAGGGTATAGAGTGTAGGGTATAGAGTGTAAGGTATAGAGTGTAGGGAATAGAGTGTAGAGTGTAAGGTATAGAGTGTAGAGTGTAGGGTATAGAGTGTAGGGTATAGAGTGTAGGGTATAGAGTGTAGGGTATAGAGTGTAGGGTATAGAGTGTAGGGTATAGAGTGTAGAGTGTAGAGTATAGTGTGTAGGGTATAGAGTGCAGGGTGTAGAGTGTAGGGTATAGTGTGTAGGGTATAGAATGTAGAGTGTAGGGTATAGAGTGTATGCTATAGAGTGTATGGTGTAGAGTGTATGGTATAGAGTGTAGGGTATAGAGTGTAGAGTGTAGGGTATAGAGTGTAGGGTATAGAGTGTAGGGTGTAGAGTGTAGGGTATAGAGTGTAGGGTATAGAGTGTAGGGTATAGAGTGTAAGGTATAGAGTGTAGGGAATAGAGTGTAGAGTGTAAGGTATAGAGTGTAGAGTGTAGGGTATAGAGTGTAGGGTATAGAGTGTAGGGTATAGAGTGTAGGGTATAGAGTGTAGGGTATAGAGTGTAGGGTATAGAGTGTAGAGTGTAGAGTATAGTGTGTAGGGTATAGAGTGCAGGGTGTAGAGTGTAGGGTATAGTGTGTAGGGTATAGAATGTAGAGTGTAGGGTATAGAGTGTATGCTATAGAGTGTATGGTGTAGAGTGTATGGTATAGAGTGTAGGGTATAGAGTGTAGAGTGTAGGGTATAGAGTGTAGGGTATAGAGTGTATGATATAGAGTGTAGGGTATAGAGTGTAGAGTGTAGGGTATAGAGTTTAGAGTGTAGGGTATAGAGTGTAGGGTATAGAGTGTAAGGTATAGAGTGTAGGGTGTAGAGTGTAGGGTATAGATTGTAGGGTATAGAGTGTAGGGTATAGAGTGTACGGTATAGAGTGTAGGGTATGGAGTGTATGGTCTAGAGTGTAGGGTATAGAGTGTAGAGTGTAGGGTATAGAGTGTAGGGTATAGAGTGTAGGGTATAGAGTGTAGGGTATAGAGTGTAGGGTATAGAGTGTAGAGTGCAGGGTATAGAGTTTAGAGTGTAGGGTATAGAGTGTAGGGTATAGAGTGTAAGGTATAGAGTGTAGGGTGTAGAGTGTAGGGTATAGAGTGTAGGGTATAGAGTGTAGGGTATAGAGTGTAGGGTATAGAGTGTAGGGTATAGAGTGTAGAGTGCAGGGTATAGAGTTTAGAGTGTAGGGTATAGAGTGTAGGGTATAGCGTGTAAGGTATAGAGTGTAGGGTGTAGAGTGTAGGGTATAGAGTGTAGGGTATAGGGTGTAGGGTATAGAGTGTAGGGTATAGAGTGTAGGGTACAGAGTGTATGGTATAGAGTGTAGGGTATAGAGTGTAGGGTATAGAGTGTATGGTATAGAGTGTAGGGTATAGAGTGTAGGGTATAGAGTGTATGTTATAGAGTGTAGGGTATAGAGCGTAGAGTGTAGGGTATAGAGTGTAGAGTGTAGAGTGTAGGGTATAGAGTGTAGAGTGTAGGGTATAGAGTGTAGAGTGTAGGGTATAGAGTTTAGAGTGTAGGGTATAGAGTGTAGGGTATAGAGTGTAAGGCGTAGAGTGTAGGGTATAGAGTGTAGGGTATAGAGTGTAGGGTATAGAGTGTAGGGTATAGATTGTATGGTATAGAGTGTAGAGTGTAGGGTATAGAGTGTAGAGTGTAGGGTATAGAGTTTAGAGTGTAGGGTATAGAGTGTAGGGTATAGAGTGTAAGGCGTAGAGTGTAAGGTATAGAGTGTAGGGTGTAGAGTGTAGGGTATAGAGTGTAGGGTATAGAGTGTATGGTATAGAGTGTACGGTATAGAGTGTAGGGTATAGAGTGTATGGTATAGAGTGTAGGGTATAGAGTGTAGGGTATAGAGTGTAGGGTATAGAGTGTATGGTATAGATTGTAGGGTATAGAGTGTAGGGTGTAGAGTGTATGTTATAGAGTGTAGGGTATAGAGTGTAGGGTATAGAGTTTAGAGTGTAGGGTATAGAGAGTAGGGTATAGAGTGTAAGGTATAGAGTGTAGGGTGTAGAGTGTAGGGTATAGAGTGTAGGGCATAGGGTGTAGGGTATAGAGTGTAGGGTATAGAGTGTAGAGTGTAGGGTATAGAGTGTAGGGTATAGAGTGTAGGGTATAGAGTGTAGAGTGTAGGGTATAGAGTGTAGGGTATTGAGTGTAGGGTATAGAGTGTAGGGTATAGAGTGTAGGGTATAGAGTGTAGAGTTTAGGGTATAGAGTGTAGAGTGTAGGGTATAGAGTGTAGGGTATAGAGTGTAGGGTATAGAGTGTAGGGTAGAGAGTGTAGAGTGTAGGATATAGAGTGTAGGGTATAGAGTGTAGGGTATAGAGTGTAGAGTGTAGGGATTAAAGTGTAGGGTATAGAGTGTAGGGTGTAGAGTGTAGGGTATAGAGTGTAGAGTGTAGGGTATAGAGTGTATGATATAGAGTGTAGGGTATAGAGTGTAGGGTGTAGAGTGTAGGGTATAGAGTGTTGGGCATAGAGTGTAGGGTATAGAGTGTAGGGTATAGAGTGTAGAGTGTAGGGTATAGAGTGTATGGTATAGAGTGTAGGATATAGAGTGTAGGGTATAGAGTGTAGGGCAAAGAGTGTAGGGTATAGAGTGTAGGGTATAGAGTGTAGGGTATAGAGTGTAGGGTATAGAGTGTAGGGTATATAGTGTAGAGTGTAGGGTATAGAGTGTAGGGTATAGAGTGTAGGGCAAAGAGTGTAGGGTATAGAGTGTAGGGTATAGAGTGTAGGGTATAGAGTGTAGGGTATAGAGTGTAGGGTATATAGTGTAGAGTGTAGGGTATAGAGTGTAGGGTATAGAGTGTAGGGTATAGAGTGTAGGGTATATAGTGTAGAGTGTAGGGTATAGAGTGTAGGGTATAGAGTGTAGGGTATAGAGTGTAGGGTATAGAGTGCAGGGTATAGAGTGTAGAGTGTAGGGTATAGAGTGTAGAGTGTAGGGTATAGAGTGTAGGGTATAGAGTGTAGGGTATAGAGTGTAGAGTGTAGGGTATAGAGTGTAGGGTATAGAGTGTAGGGAGTAGAGTGTAGGGTATAGAGTGTAGGGTTCAGAGTGTAGGGTATAGAGTGTAGGGTATAGAGTGTATGGTATAGAGTGTAGGGTATAGAGTGTAGGGTATAGAGTGTAGGGTATAGAGTGTAGGGTATAGAGTGTAGAGTGTAGGGTATAGAGTGTAGGGTATAGAGTGTAGGGTAGAGAGTGTAGGGTATAGAGTGTAGGGTATAGAGTGTAGAGTGTAGGGTATAGTGTGTAGGGTATAGAGTGCAGGGTGTAGAGTGTAGGGTATGGAGTGTAGGGTATAGAGTGTAGAGAGTAGGGTATAGAGTGTATGCTATAGAGTGTATGGTGTAGAGTGTATGGTATAGAGTGTAGGGTATAGAGTGTAGAGTGTATGGTATAGAGTGTAGGGTGTAGAGTGTAGGGTATAGAGTGTATGTTATAGAGTGTAGGGTATAGAGTGTAGGGTAGAGAGTGTAGAGTGTAGGGTATAGAGTGTAGGGTATAGAGTGTAGGGTATAGAGTGTAGAGTGTAGGGATTAGAGTGTAGGGTATAGAGTGTAGTGTGTAGAGTGTAGGGTATAGAGTGTAGAGTGTAGGGTATAGAGTGTATGGTATAGAGTGTAGGGTATAGAGTGTAGGGTGTAGAGTGTAGGGTATAGAGTGTAGGGTATAGAGTGTAGGGTATAGAGTGTAGGGAATAGAGTGTAGAGTGTAAGGTATAGAGTGTAGAGTATAGGGTATAGAGTGTAGGGTATAGAGTGTAGAGTGTAGGGATTAGAGTGTAGGGTATAGAGTGTAGGGTGTAGAGTGTAGGGTATAGAGTGTAGAGTGTAGGGTATAGAGTGTATGGTATAGAGTGTAGGGTATAGAGTGTAGGGTGTAGAGTGTAGGGTATAGAGTGTAGGGTATAGAGTGTAGGGTATAGAGTGTAAGGTATAGAGTGTAGGGAATAGAGTGTAGAGTGTAAGGTATAGAGTGTAGAGTGTAGGGTATAGAGTGTAGGGTATAGACTGTAGGGTATAGAGTGTAGGGTATAGAGTGTAGGGTATAGAGTGTAGGGTATAGAGTGTAGGGTATAGAGTGTAGGGTATAGAGTGTAGAGTGTAGAGTATAGTGTGTAGGGTATAGAGTGCAGGGTGTAGAGTGTAGGGTATAGAGTGTAGGGTATAGAATGTAGAGTGTAGGGTATAGAGTGTATGCTATAGAGTGTATGGTGTAGAGTGTATGGTATAGAGTGTAGGGTATAGAGTGTAGAGTGTAGGGTATAGAGTGTAGGGTATAGAGTGTATGTTATAGAGTGTAGGGTATAGAGTGTAGAGTGTAGGGTATAGAGTTTAGAGTGTAGGGTATAGAGTGTAGGGTATAGAGTGTAAGGTATAGAGTGTAGGGTGTAGAGTGTAGGGTATAGATTGTAGGGTATAGAGTGTAGGGTATAGAGTGTACGGTATAGAGTGTAGGGTATGGAGTGTATGGTCTAGAGTGTAGGGTATAGAGTGTAGAGTGTAGGGTATAGAGTGTAGGGTATAGAGTGTAGGGTATAGAGTGTAGGGTATAGAGTGTAGAGTGCAGGGTATAGAGTTTAGAGTGTAGGGTATAGAGTGTAGTGTGTAGAGTGTAGGGTATAGAGTGTAGAGTGTAGGGTATAGAGTGTATGGTATAGAGTGTAGGGTATAGAGTGTAGGGTGTAGAGTGTAGGGTATTGAGTGTAGGGTATAGAGTGTAGGGTATAGAGTGTAGGGAATAGAGTGTAGAGTGTAAGTATAGAGTGTAGAGTATAGGGTATAGAGTGTAGGGTATAGAGTGTAGAGTGTAGGGATTAGAGTGTAGGGTATAGAGTGTAGGGTGTAGAGTGTAGGGTATAGAGTGTAGAGTGTAGGGTATAGAGTGTATGGTATAGAGTGTAGGGTATAGAGTGTAGGGTGTAGAGTGTAGGGTATAGAGTGTAGGGTATAGAGTGTAGGGTATAGAGTGTAAGGTATAGAGTGTAGGGAATAGAGTGTAGAGTGTAAGGTATAGAGTGTAGAGTGTAGGGTATAGAGTGTAGGGTATAGAGTGTAGGGTATAGAGTGTAGGGTATAGAGTGTAGGGTATAGAGTGTAGGGTATAGAGTGTAGAGTGTAGAGTATAGTGTGTAGGGTATAGAGTGCAGGGTGTAGAGTGTAGGGTATAGAGTGTAGGGTATAGAATGTAGAGTGTAGGGTATAGAGTGTATGCTATAGAGTGTATGGTGTAGAGTGTATGGTATAGAGTGTAGGGTATAGAGTGTAGAGTGTAGGGTATAGAGTGTAGGGTATAGAGTGTATGTTATAGAGTGTAGGGTATAGAGTGTAGAGTGTAGGGTATAGAGTTTAGAGTGTAGGGTATAGAGTGTAGGGTATAGAGTGTAAGGTATAGAGTGTAGGGTGTAGAGTGTAGGGTATAGATTGTAGGGTATAGAGTGTAGGGTATAGAGTGTACGGTATAGAGTGTAGGGTATGGAGTGTATGGTCTAGAGTGTAGGGTATAGAGTGTAGAGTGTAGGGTATAGAGTGTAGGGTATAGAGTGTAGGGTATAGAGTGTAGGGTATAGAGTGTAGGGTATAGAGTGTAGAGTGCAGGGTATAGAGTTTAGAGTGTAGGGTATAGAGTGTAGGGTATAGAGTGTAAGGTATAGAGTGTAGGGTGTAGAGTGTAGGGTATAGAGTGTAGGGTATAGGGTGTAGGGTATAGAGTGTAGGGTATAGAGTGTAGGGTACAGAGTGTATGGTATAGAGTGTAGGGTATAGAGTGTAGGGTATAGAGTGTATGGTATAGAGTGTAGGGTATAGAGTGTAGGGTATAGAGTGTATGTTATAGAGTGTAGGGTATAGAGCGTAGAGTGTAGGGTATAGAGTGTAGAGTGTAGAGTGTAGGGTATAGAGTGTAGAGTGTAGGGTATAGAGTGTAGAGTGTAGGGTATAGAGTTTAGAGTGTAGGGTATAGAGTGTAGGGTATAGAGTGTAAGGTGTAGAGTGTAGGGTATAGAGTGTAGGGTATAGAGTGTAGGGTATAGAGTGTAGGGTATAGAGTGTATGGTATAGAGTGTAGAGTGTAGGGTATAGAGTTTAGAGTGTAGGGTATAGAGTGTAAGGTATAGAGTGTAGGGTGTAGAGTGTAGGGTATAGAGTGTAGGGTATAGAGTGTATGGTATAGAGTGTAGGGTATAGAGTGTAGGGTATAGAGTGTAGGGTATAGAGTGTATGGTATAGATTGTAGGGTATAGAGTGTAGGGTGTAGAGTGTATGTTATAGAGTGTAGGGTATAGAGTGTAGGGTATAGAGTTTAGAGTGTAGGGTATAGAGAGTAGGGTATAGAGTGTAAGGTATAGAGTGTAGGGTGTAGAGTGTAGGGTATAGAGTGTAGGGCATAGGGTGTAGGGTATAGAGTGTAGGGTATAGAGTGTAGAGTGTAGGGTATAGAGTGTAGGGTATAGAGTGTAGGGTATAGAGTGTAGAGTGTAGGGTATAGAGTGTAGGGTATTGAGTGTAGGGTATAGAGTGTAGGGTATAGAGTGTAGGGTATAGAGTGTAGAGTTTAGGGTATAGAGTGTAGAGTGTAGGGTATAGAGTGTAGGGTATAGAGTGTAGGGTATAGAGTGTAGGGTAGAGAGTGTAGAGTGTAGGATATAGAGTGTAGGGTATAGAGTGTAGGGTATAGAGTGTAGAGTGTAGGGATTAAAGTGTAGGGTATAGAGTGTAGGGTGTAGAGTGTAGGGTATAGAGTGTAGAGTGTAGGGTATAGAGTGTATGATATAGAGTGTAGGGTATAGAGTGTAGGGTGTAGAGTGTAGGGTATAGAGTGTTGGGCATAGAGTGTAGGGTATAGAGTGTAGGGTATAGAGTGTAGAGTGTAGGGTATAGAGTGTATGGTATAGAGTGTAGGATATAGAGTGTAGGGTATAGAGTGTAGGGCAAAGAGTGTAGGGTATAGAGTGTAGGGTATAGAGTGTAGGGTATAGAGTGTAGGGTATAGAGTGTAGGGTATATAGTGTAGAGTGTAGGGTATAGAGTGTAGGGTATAGAGTGTAGGGCAAAGAGTGTAGGGTATAGAGTGTAGGGTATAGAGTGTAGGGTATAGAGTGTAGGGTATAGAGTGTAGGGTATATAGTGTAGAGTGTAGGGTATAGAGTGTAGGGTATAGAGTGTAGGGTATAGAGTGTAGGGTATATAGTGTAGAGTGTAGGGTATAGAGTGTAGGGTATAGAGTGTAGGGTATAGAGTGTAGGGTATAGAGTGCAGGGTATAGAGTGTAGAGTGTAGGGTATAGAGTGTAGAGTGTAGGGTATAGAGTGTAGGGTATAGAGTGTAGGGTATAGAGTGTAGAGTGTAGGGTATAGAGTGTAGGGTATAGAGTGTAGGGAGTAGAGTGTAGGGTATAGAGTGTAGGGTTCAGAGTGTAGGGTATAGAGTGTAGGGTATAGAGTGTATGGTATAGAGTGTAGGGTATAGAGTGTAGGGTATAGAGTGTAGGGTATAGAGTGTAGGGTATAGAGTGTAGAGTGTAGGGTATAGAGTGTAGGGTATAGAGTGTAGGGTAGAGAGTGTAGAGTGTAGGGTATAGAGTGTAGGGTATAGAGTGTAGAGTATAGAGTGTAGAGTGTCGGGATTAGAGTGTAGGGTATAGAGTGTAGGATGTAGAGTGTAGGGTATAGAGTGTAGAGTGTAGGGTATAGAGTGTATGGTATAGAGTGTAGGGTATAGAGTGTAGGGTGTAGAGTGTAGGGTATAGAGTGTAGGGTATAGAGTGTATGGTATAGAGTGTAGGGTATAGAGTGTAGGGTATAGAGTGTAGGGAATAGAGTGTAGAGTGTAAGGTATAGAGTGTAGAGTGTAGGGTATAGAGTGTAGGGTATAGACTGTAGGGTATAGAGTGTAGGGTATAGAGTGTAGGGTATAGATTGTAGAGTGTAGGCTATAGAGTGTAGGGTATAGAGTGTAGGGCATAGAGTGTAGGGTATAGAGTGTAGAGTATAGAGTGTAGAGTGTCGGGATTAGAGTGTAGGGTATAGAGTGTAGGATGTAGAGTGTAGGGTATAGAGTGTAGAGTGTAGGGTATAGAGTGTATGGTATAGAGTGTAGGGTATAGAGTGTAGGGTATAGAGTGTAGGGTATAGAGTGTAGGGCATAGAGTGTAGGGTATAGAGTGTAGGGTATAGAGTGTAGAGTGTAGGGTATAGAGTGTAGGGTATAGAGTGTAGGGTATAGAGTGTAGAGTGTAGGGCATCGAGTGAAGAGTGTAGGGAATAGAGTGTAGGGCATAGAGTGTAGGGTATAGAGTGTAGAGTGTAGGGTATAGAGTGTAGAGTGTAGGGTATAGAGTGTAGGGTATAGAGTGTAGGGTAGAGAGTGTAGGGTAGAGAGTGTAGAGTGTAGGGTATAGAATGTAGGGTATAGAGTGTAGGGTATAGATTGTAGAGTGTAGGGATTATAGTGTAGTGTATAGAGTGTAGGGTGTAGAGTGTAGGGTATAGAGTGTAGAGTGTAGGGTATAGAGTGTATGGTATAGAGTGTAGGGTATAGAGTGTGGGGTGTAGAGTGTAGGGTATAGAGTGTAGTGTACAGAGTGTAGGGAATAGAGTGTAGAGTGTAAGGTATAGAGTGTAGAGTGTAGGGCATAGAGTGTAGAGTGTAGGGTATAGAGTGTAGGGTATAGAGTGTAGGGTATAGAGTGTAGGGTATAGAGTGTAGGGTATAGAGTGTAGAGTGTAGGGTATAGAGTGTAGAGTGTAGGGTATAGAGTGTAGAGTGTAGGGTATAGAGTGTAGGGTATAGAGTGTAGGGTATAGAGTGTAGGGTATAGAGTGTAGGGTATAGAGTGTAGAGTGTAGGGTATAGAGTGTAGAGTGTAGGGTATAGAGTGTAGGGTATAGTGTGCAGGGTATAGAGTGTAGGGTAGAGAGTGTAGAGTGTAGGGTATAGAGTGTAGGGTATAGAGTGTAGGGTATAGAGTGTAGAGTGTAGGGATTAGAGTGTAGGGTATAGAGTGTAGGGTATAGAGTGTAGGGTGTAGAGTGTAGGGTATAGAGTGTAGGGTATAGAGTGTAGGGTATAGAGTGTAGGGTATAGAGTGTAGGGAATAGAGTGTAGAGTGTAAGGTATAGAGTGTAGAGTGTAGGGTATAGAGTGTAAGGTATAGAGTGTAGAGTGTAGGGATTAGAGTGTAGGGTATAGAGTGTAGGGTGTAGAGTGTAGGGTATAGAGTGTAGAGTGTAGGGTATAGAGTGTATGGTATAGAGTGTAGGGTATAGAGTGTAGGGTGTAGAGTGTAGGGTATAGAGTGTAGGGTATAGAGTGTAGGGTATAGAGTGTAGGGAATAGAGTGTGGAGTGTAAGGTATAGAGTGTAGAGTGTAGGGTATAGAGTGTAGGGTATAGACTGTAGGGTATAGAGTGTAGGGTATAGAGTGTAGGGTATAGATTGTAGAGTGTAGACTATAGAGTGTAGGGTATAGAGAGTAGAGTGTAGGGTATAGAGTGTAGGGTATAGAGTGTAGGGTATAGAGTGTAGGGTATAGAGTGTAGAGTGTAGGGTATAGTGTGTAGGGTATAGAGTGCAGGGTGTAGAGTGTAGGGGTATAGAGTGTAGGGTATAGAGTGTAGAGTGTAGGGTATAGAGTGTATGCTATAGAGTGTATGGTGTAGAGTGTATGGTATAGAGTGTAGGGTATAGAGTGTAGAGTGTATGGTATAGAGTGTAGGGTTTAGAGTGTAGGGTATAGAGTGTATGTTATAGAGTGTAGGGTATAGAGTGTAGGGTAGAGAGTGTAGAGTGTAGGGTATAGAGTGTAGGGTATAGAGTGTAGGGTATAGAGTGTAGAGTGTAGGGATTAGAGTGTAGGGTATAGAGTGTATGCTATAGAGTGTATGGTGTAGAGTGTATGGTATAGAGTGTAGGGTATAGAGTGTAGAGTGTATGGTATAGAGTGTAGGGTGTAGAGTGTAGGGTATAGAGTGTATGCTATAGAGTGTATGGTGTAGAGTGTATGGTATAGAGTGTAGGGTATAGAGTGTAGAGTGTATGGTATAGAGTGTAGGGTGTAGAGTGTAGGGTATAGAGTGTATGTTATAGAGTGTAGGGTATAGAGTGTAGGGTATAGAGTGTAGAGTGTAGGGTATAGAGTGTAGAGTGTAGGGTATAGAGTGTAGGGTATAGAGTGTAGGGTATAGAGTGTAGGGTATAGAGTGTAGGGT
This sequence comes from Ranitomeya imitator, assembly GCF_032444005.1. NCBI lineage: Eukaryota > Metazoa > Chordata > Amphibia > Anura > Dendrobatidae > Ranitomeya > Ranitomeya imitator. Next base: position 107,411 of record NW_027193670.1, on the reverse strand, counting down.
ATAGAGTGTAGAGTGTAGGGTATAGAGTGTAGAGTGTAGGGTATAGAGTGTAGGGTATAGTGTGCAGGGTATAGAGTGTAGGTTAGAGAGTGTAGTGTGTAGGGTATAGAGTGTAGGGTATAGAGTGTAGGGTATAGAGTGTAGAGTGTAGGGATTAGAGTGTAGGGTATAGAGTGTAGGGTATAGAGTGTAGGGTGTAGAGTGTAGGGTATAGAGTGTAGGGTATAGAGTGTAGGGTATAGAGTGTAGGGTATAGAGTGTAGGGAATAGAGTGTAGAGTGTAAGGTATAGAGTGTAGAGTGTAGGGTATAGAGTGTAAGGTATAGAGTGTAGAGTGTAGGGATTAGAGTGTAGGGTATAGAGTGTAGGGTGTAGAGTGTAGGGTATAGAGTGTAGAGTGTAGGGTATAGAGTGTATGGTATAGAGTGTAGGGTATAGAGTGTAGGGTGTAGAGTGTAGGGTATAGAGTGTAGGGTATAGAGTGTAGGGTATAGAGTGTAGGGAATAGAGTGTGGAGTGTAAGGTATAGAGTGTAGAGTGTAGGGTATAGAGTGTAGGGTATAGACTGTAGGGTATAGAATGTAGGGTATAGAGTGTAGGGTATAGATTGTAGAGTGTAGGCTATAGAGTGTAGGGTATAGAGAGTAGAGTGTAGGGTATAGAGTGTAGGGTATAGAGTGTAGGGTATAGAGTGTAGGGTATAGAGTGTAGAGTGTAGGGTATAGTGTGTAGGGTATAGAGTGCAGGGTGTAGAGTGTAGGGTATAGAGTGTAGGGTATAGAGTGTAGAGTGTAGGGTATAGAGTGTATGCTATAGAGTGTATGGTGTAGAGTGTATGGTATAGAGTGTAGGGTATAGAGTGTAGAGTGTATGGTATAGAGTGTAGGGTGTAGAGTGTAGGGTATAGAGTGTATGTTATAGAGTGTAGGGTATAGAGTGTAGGGTAGAGAGTGTAGAGTGTAGGGTATAGAGTGTAGGGTATAGAGTGTAGGGTATAGAGTGTAGAGTGTAGGGATTAGAGTGTAGGGTATAGAGTGTAGTGTGTAGAGTGTAGGGTATAGAGTGTAGAGTGTAGGGTATAGAGTGTAGGGTATAGAGTGTAGGGTATAGAGTGTAGGGTATAGAGTGTAGAGTGTAGGGTATAGTGTGTAGGGTATAGAGTGCAGGGTGTAGAGTGTAGGGTATAGAGTGTAGGGTATAGAGTGTAGAGTGTAGGGTATAGAGTGTATGCTATAGAGTGTATGGTGTAGAGTGTATGGTATAGAGTGTAGGGTATAGAGTGTAGAGTGTATGGTATAGAGTGTAGGGTGTAGAGTGTAGGGTATAGAGTGTATGTTATAGAGTGTAGGGTATAGAGTGTAGGGTAGAGAGTGTAGAGTGTATAGTATAGAGTGTAGGGTATAGCGTGTAGGGTATAGAGTGTAGAGTGTAGGGATTAGAGTGTAGGGTATAGAGTGTAGTGTGTAGAGTGTAGGGTATAGAGTGTAGAGTGTAGGGTATAGAGTGTATGGTATAGAGTGTAGGGTATAGAGTGTAGGGTATAGAGTGTAGGGAATAGAGTGTAGAGTGTAAGGTATAGAGTGTAGAGTATAGGGTATAGAGTGTAGGGTATAGAGTGTAGAGTGTAGGGATTAGAGTGTAGGGTATAGAGTGTAGGGTGTAGAGTGTAGGGTATAGAGTGTAGAGTGTAGGGTATAGAGTGTATGGTATAGAGTGTAGGGTATAGAGTGTAGGGTGTAGAGTGTAGGGTATAGAGTGTAGGGTATAGAGTGTAGGGTATAGAGTGTAAGGTATAGAGTGTAGGGAATAGAGTGTAGAGTGTAAGGTATAGAGTGTAGAGTGTAGGGTATAGAGTGTAGGGTATAGACTGTAGGGTATAGAGTGTAGGGTATAGAGTGTAGGGTATAGAGTGTAGGGTATAGAGTGTAGGGTATAGAGTGTAGAGTGTAGGGTATAGTGTGTAGGGTATAGAGTGCAGGGTGTAGAGTGTAGGGTATAGAGTGTAGGGTATAGAATGTAGAGTGTAGGGTATAGAGTGTATGCTATAGAGTGTATGGTGTAGAGTGTATGGTATAGAGTGTAGGGTATAGAGTGTAGAGTGTAGGGTATAGAGTGTAGGGTATAGAGTGTATGTTATAGAGTGTAGGGTATAGAGTGTAGAGTGTAGGGTATAGAGTTTAGAGTGTAGGGTATAGAGTGTAGGGTATAGAGTGTAAGGTATAGAGTGTAGGGTGTAGAGTGTAGGGTATAGATTGTAGGGTATAGAGTGTAGGGTATAGAGTGTACGGTATAGAGTGTAGGGTATGGAGTGTATGGTCTAGAGTGTAGGGTATAGAGTGTAGAGTGTAGGGTATAGAGTGTAGGGTATAGAGTGTAGGGTATAGAGTGTAGGGTATAGAGTGTAGGGTATAGAGTGTAGGGTATAGAGTGTAGAGTGCAGGGTATAGAGTTTAGAGTGTAGGGTATAGAGTGTAGGGTATAGAGTGTAAGGTATAGAGTGTAGGGTGTAGAGTGTAGGGTATAGAGTGTAGGGTATAGGGTGTAGGGTATAGAGTGTAGGGTATAGAGTGTAGGGTACAGAGTGTATGGTATAGAGTGTAGGGTATAGAGTGTAGGGTATAGAGTGTATGGTATAGAGTGTAGGGTATAGAGTGTAGGGTATAGAGTGTATGTTATAGAGTGTAGGGTATAGAGCGTAGAGTGTAGGGTATAGAGTGTAGAGTGTAGAGTGTAGGGTATAGAGTGTAGAGTGTAGGGTATAGAGTGTAGAGTGTAGGGTATAGAGTTTAGAGTGTAGGGTATAGAGTGTAGGGTATAGAGTGTAAGGTGTAGAGTGTAGGGTATAGAGTGTAGGGTATAGAGTGTAGGGTATAGAGTGTAGGGTATAGAGTGTAGGGTATAGAGTGTATGGTATAGAGTGTAGAGTGTAGGGTATAGAGTTTAGAGTGTAGGGTATAGAGTGTAAGGTATAGAGTGTAGGGTGTAGAGTGTAGGGTATAGAGTGTAGGGTATAGAGTGTATGGTATAGAGTGTACGGTATAGAGTGTAGGGTATAGAGTGTATGGTATAGAGTGTAGGGTATAGAGTGTAGGGTATAGAGTGTAGGGTATAGAGTGTATGGTATAGATTGTAGGGTATAGAGTGTAGGGTGTAGAGTGTATGTTATAGAGTGTAGGGTATAGAGTGTAGGGTATAGAGTTTAGAGTGTAGGGTATAGAGAGTAGGGTATAGAGTGTAAGGTATAGAGTGTAGGGTGTAGAGTGTAGGGTATAGAGTGTAGGGCATAGGGTGTAGGGTATAGAGTGTAGGGTATAGAGTGTAGAGTGTAGGGTATAGAGTGTAGGGTATAGAGTGTAGGGTATAGAGTGTAGAGTGTAGGGTATAGAGTGTAGGGTATTGAGTGTAGGGTATAGAGTGTAGGGTATAGAGTGTAGGGTATAGAGTGTAGAGTTTAGGGTATAGAGTGTAGAGTGTAGGGTATAGAGTGTAGGGTATAGAGTGTAGGGTATAGAGTGTAGGGTAGAGAGTGTAGAGTGTAGGATATAGAGTGTAGGGTATAGAGTGTAGGGTATAGAGTGTAGAGTGTAGGGATTAAAGTGTAGGGTATAGAGTGTAGGGTGTAGAGTGTAGGGTATAGAGTGTAGAGTGTAGGGTATAGAGTGTATGATATAGAGTGTAGGGTATAGAGTGTAGGGTGTAGAGTGTAGGGTATAGAGTGTTGGGCATAGAGTGTAGGGTATAGAGTGTAGGGTATAGAGTGTAGAGTGTAGGGTATAGAGTGTATGGTATAGAGTGTAGGGTATAGAGTGTAGGGTATAGAGTGTAGGGCAAAGAGTGTAGGGTATAGAGTGTAGGGTATAGAGTGTAGGGTATAGAGTGTAGGGTATAGAGTGTAGGGTATATAGTGTAGAGTGTAGGGTATAGAGTGTAGGGTATAGAGTGTAGGGCAAAGAGTGTAGGGTATAGAGTGTAGGGTATAGAGTGTAGGGTATAGAGTGTAGGGTGTAGAGTGTAGGGTATATAGTGTAGAGTGTAGGGTATAGAGTGTAGGGTATAGCGTGTAGGGTATAGAGTGTAGGGTATATAGTGTAGAGTGTAGGGTATAGAGTGTAGGGTATAGAGTGTAGGGTATAGAGTGTAGGGTATAGAGTGCAGGGTATAGAGTGTAGAGTGTAGGGTATAGAGTGTAGAGTGTAGGGTATAGAGTGTAGGGTATAGAGTGTAGGGTATAGAGTGTAGGGTATAGAGTGTAGAGTGTAGGGTATAGAGTGTAGGGTATAGAGTGTAGGGAGTAGAGTGTAGGGTATAGAGTGTAGGGTTCAGAGTGTAGAGTATAGAGTGTAGGGTATAGAGTGTATGGTATAGAGTGTAGGGTATAGAGTGTAGGGTATAGAGTGTAGGGTATAGAGTGTAGAGTGTAGGGTATAGAGTGTAGGGTATAGAGTGTAGGGTAGAGAGTGTAGAGTGTAGGGTATAGAGTGTAGGGTATAGAGTGTAGGGTATAGAGTGTAGAGTGTCGGGATTAGAGTGTAGGGTATAGAGTGTAGGATGTAGAGTGTAGGGTATAGAGTGTAGAGTGTAGGGTATAGAGTGTATGGTATAGAGTGTAGGGTATAGAGTGTAGGGTGTAGAGTGTAGGGTATAGAGTGTAGGGTATAGAGTGTAGGGTATAGAGTGTAGGGTATAGAGTGTAGGGAATAGAGTGTAGAGTGTAAGGTATAGAGTGTAGAGTGTAGGGTATAGAGTGTAGGGTATAGACTGTAGGGTATAGAGTGTAGGGTATAGAGTGTAGGGTATAGATTGTAGAGTGTAGGCTATAGAGTGTAGGGTATAGAGTGTAGAGTGTAGGGTATAGAGTGTAGGGTATAGAGTGTAGGGTATAGAGTGTAGGGTATAGAGTGTAGGGCATAGAGTGTAGGGTATAGAGTGTAGGGTATAGAGTGTAGAGTGTAGGGTATAGAGTGTAGGGTATAGAGTGTAGGGTATAGAGTGTAGAGTGTAGGGCATCGAGTGTAGAGTGTAGGGTATAGAGTGTAGGGCATAGAGTGTAGGGTATAGAGTGTAGAGTGTAGGGTATAGAGTGTAGAGTGTAGGGTATAGAGTGTAGGGTATAGAGTGTAGGGTAGAGAGTGTAGGGTAGAGAGTGTAGAGTGTAGGGTATAGAGTGTAGGGTATAGAGTGTAGGGTATAGATTGTAGAGTGTAGGGATTATAGTGTAGTGTATAGAGTGTAGGGTGTAGAGTGTAGGGTATAGAGTGTAGAGTGTAGGGTATAGAGTGTATGGTATAGAGTGTAGGGTATAGAGTGTGGGGTGTAGAGTGTAGGGTATAGAGTGTAGGGTACAGAGTGTAGGGAATAGAGTGTAGAGTGTAAGGTATAGAGTGTAGAGTGTAGGGCATAGAGTGTAGAGTGTAGGGTATAGAGTGTAGGGTATAGAGTGTAGGGTATAGAGTGTAGGGTATAGAGTGTAGGGTATAGAGTGTAGAGTGTAGGGTATAGAGTGTAGAGTGTAGGGTGTAGAGTGTAGGGTATAGAGTGTAGGGTATAGAGTGTAGGGTATAGAGTGTAGGGTATAGAGTGTAGGGTGTAGAGTGTAGGGTATAGAGTGTAGGGTATAGAGTGTAGGGTATAGAGTGTAGGGTATAGAGTGTAGGGAATAGAGTGTAGAGTGTAAGGTATAGAGTGTAGAGTGTAGGGTATAGAGTGTAAGGTATAGAGTGTAGAGTGTAGGGATTAGAGTGTAGGGTATAGAGTGTAGGGTGTAGAGTGTAGGGTATAGAGTGTAGAGTGTAGGGTATAGAGTGTATGGTATAGAGTGTAGGGTATAGAGTGTAGGGTGTAGAGTGTAGGGTATAGAGTGTAGGGTATAGAGTGTAGGGTATAGAGTGTAGGGAATAGAGAGTGGAGTGTAAGGTATAGAGTGTAGAGTGTAGGGTAAAGAGTGTAGGGTATAGACTGTAGGGTATAGAATGTAGGGTATAGAGTGTAGGGTATAGATTGTAGAGTGTAGGCTATAGAGTGTAGGGTATAGAGAGTAGAGTGTAGGGTATAGAGTGTAGGGTATAGAGTGTAGGGTATAGAGTGTAGGGTATAGAGTGTAGAGTGTAGGGTATAGTGTGTAGGGTATAGAGTGCAGGGTGTAGAGTGTAGGGTATAGAGTGTAGGGTATAGAGTGTAGAGTGTAGGGTATAGAGTGTATGCTATAGAGTGTATGGTGTAGAGTGTATGGTATAGAGTGTAGGGTATAGAGTGTAGAGTGTATGGTATAGAGTGTAGGGTGTAGAGTGTAGGGTATAGAGTGTATGTTATAGAGTGTAGGGTATAGAGTGTAGGGTAGAGAGTGTAGAGTGTAGGGTATAGAGTGTAGGGTATAGAGTGTAGGGTATAGAGTGTAGAGTGTAGGGATTAGAGTGTAGGGTATAGAGTGTAGTGTGTAGAGTGTAGGGTATAGAGTGTAGAGTGTAGGGTATAGAGTGTAGGGTATAGAGTGTAGGGTATAGAGTGTAGGGTATAGAGTGTAGAGTGTAGGGTATAGTGTGTAGAGTATAGAGTGCAGGGTGTAGAGTGTAGGGTATAGAGTGTAGGGTATAGAGTGTAGAGTGTAGGGTATAGAGTGTATGCTATAGAGTGTATGGTGTAGAGTGTATGGTATAGAGTGTAGGGTATAGAGTGTAGAGTGTATGGTATAGAGTGTAGGGTGTAGAGTGTAGGGTATAGAGTGTATGTTATAGAGTGTAGGGTATAGAGTGTAGGGTAGAGAGTGTAGAGTGTAGGGTATAGAGTGTAGGGTATAGAGTGTAGGGTATAGAGTGTAGAGTGTAGGGATTAGAGTGTAGGGTATAGAGTGTAGTGTGTAGAGTGTAGGGTATAGAGTGTAGAGTGTAGGGTATAGAGTGTATGGTATAGAGTGTAGGGTATAGAGTGTAGGGTATAGAGTGTAGGGAATAGAGTGTAGAGTGTAAGGTATAGAGTGTAGAGTATAGGGTATAGAGTGTAGGGTATAGAGTGTAGAGTGTAGGGATTAGAGTGTAGGGTATAGAGTGTAGGGTGTAGAGTGTAGGGTATAGAGTGTAGAGTGTAGGGTATAGAGTGTATGGTATAGAGTGTAGGGTATAGAGTGTAGGGTGTAGAGTGTAGGGTATAGAGTGTAGGGTATAGAGTGTAGGGTATAGAGTGTAAGGTATAGAGTGTAGGGAATAGAGTGTAGAGTGTAAGGTATAGAGTGTAGAGTGTAGGGTATAGAGTGTAGGGTATAGACTGTAGGGTATAGAGTGTAGGGTATAGAGTGTAGGGTATAGAGTGTAGGGTATAGAGTGTAGGGTATAGAGTGTAGGGTATAGAGTGTAGAGTGTAGGGTATAGTGTGTAGGGTATAGAGTGCAGGGTGTAGAGTGTAGGGTATAGAGTGTAGGGTATAGAATGTAGAGTGTAGGGTATAGAGTGTATGCTATAGAGTGTATGGTGTAGAGTGTATGGTATAGAGTGTAGGGTATAGAGTGTAGAGTGTAGGGTATAGAGTGTAGGGTATAGAGTGTATGTTATAGAGTGTAGGGTATAGAGTGTAGAGTGTAGGGTATAGAGTTTAGAGTGTAGGGTATAGAGTGTAGGGTATAGAGTGTAAGGTATAGAGTGTAGGGTGTAGAGTGTAGGGTATAGATTGTAGGGTATAGAGTGTAGGGTATAGAGTGTACGGTATAGAGTGTAGGGTATGGAGTGTATGGTCTAGAGTGTAGGGTATAGAGTGTAGAGTGTAGGGTATAGAGTGTAGGGTATAGAGTGTAGGGTATAGAGTGTAGGGTATAGAGTGTAGGGTATAGAGTGTAGGGTATAGAGTGTAGAGTGCAGGGTATAGAGTTTAGAGTGTAGGGTATAGAGTGTAGGGTATAGAGTGTAAGGTATAGAGTGTAGGGTGTAGAGTGTAGGGTATAGAGAGTAGGGTATAGGGTGTAGGGTATAGAGTGTAGGGTATAGAGTGTAGGGTACAGAGTGTATGGTATAGAGTGTAGGGTATAGAGTGTAGGGTATAGAGTGTATGGTATAGAGTGTAGGGTATAGAGTGTAGGGTATAGAGTGTATGTTATAGAGTGTAGGGTATAGAGCGTAGAGTGTAGGGTATAGAGTGTAGAGTGTAGAGTGTAGGGTATAGAGTGTAGAGTGTAGGGTATAGAGTGTAGAGTGTAGGGTATAGAGTTTAGAGTGTAGGGTATAGAGTGTAGGGTATAGAGTGTAAGGTGTAGAGTGTAGGGTATAGAGTGTAGGGTATAGAGTGTAGGGTATAGAGTGTAGGGTATAGAGTGTAGGGTATAGAGTGTAGGGTATAGAGTGTAGAGTGTAGGGTATAGAGTTTAGAGTGTAGGGTATAGAGTGTAAGGTATAGAGTGTAGGGTGTAGAGTGTAGGGTATAGAGTGTAGGGTATAGAGTGTATGGTATAGAGTGTACGGTATAGAGTGTAGGGTATAGAGTGTATGGTATAGAGTGTAGGGTATAGAGTGTAGGGTATAGAGTGTAGGGTATAGAGTGTATGGTATAGATTGTAGGGTATAGAGTGTAGGGTATAGAGTGTATGTTATAGAGTGTAGGGTATAGAGCGTAGAGTGTAGGGTATAGAGTGTAGAGTGTAGAGTGTAGGGTATAGAGTGTAGAGTGTAGGGTATAGAGTGTAGAGTGTAGGGTATAGAGTTTAGAGTGTAGGGTATAGAGTGTAGGGTATAGAGTGTAAGGTGTAGAGTGTAGGGTATAGAGTGTAGGGTATAGAGTGTAGGGTATAGAGTGTAGGGTATAGAGTGTAGGGTATAGAGTGTATGGTATAGAGTGTAGAGTGTAGGGTATAGAGTTTAGAGTGTAGGGTATAGAGTGTAAGGTATAGAGTGTAGGGTGTAGAGTGTAGGGTATAGAGTGTAGGGTATAGAGTGTATGGTATAGAGTGTACGGTATAGAGTGTAGGGTATAGAGTGTATGGTATAGAGTGTAGGGTATAGAGTGTAGGGTATAGAGTGTAGGGTATAGAGTGTATGGTATAGATTGTAGGGTATAGAGTGTAGGGTGTAGAGTGTATGTTATAGAGTGTAGGGTATAGAGTGTAGGGTATAGAGTTTAGAGTGTAGGGTATAGAGAGTAGGGTATAGAGTGTAAGGTATAGAGTGTAGGGTGTAGAGTGTAGGGTATAGAGTGTAGGGCATAGGGTGTAGGGTATAGAGTGTAGGGTATAGAGTGTAGAGTGTAGGGTATAGAGTGTAGGGTATAGAGTGTAGGGTATAGAGTGTAGAGTGTAGGGTATAGAGTGTAGGGTATTGAGTGTAGGGTATAGAGTGTAGGGTATAGAGTGTAGGGTATAGAGTGTAGAGTTTAGGGTATAGAGTGTAGAGTGTAGGGTATAGAGTGTAGGGTATAGAGTGTAGGGTATAGAGTGTAGGGTAGAGAGTGTAGAGTGTAGGATATAGAGTGTAGGGTATAGAGTGTAGGGTATAGAGTGTAGAGTGTAGGGATTAAAGTGTAGGGTATAGAGTGTAGGGTGTAGAGTGTAGGGTATAGAGTGTAGAGTGTAGGGTATAGAGTGTATGATATAGAGTGTAGGGTATAGAGTGTAGGGTGTAGAGTGTAGGGTATAGAGTGTTGGGCATAGAGTGTAGGGTATAGAGTGTAGGGTATAGAGTGTAGAGTGTAGGGTATAGAGTGTATGGTATAGAGTGTAGGGTATAGAGTGTAGGGTATAGAGTGTAGGGCAAAGAGTGTAGGGTATAGAGTGTAGGGTATAGAGTGTAGGGTATAGAGTGTAGGGTATAGAGTGTAGGGTATATAGTGTAGAGTGTAGGGTATAGAGTGTAGGGTATAGAGTGTAGGGCAAAGAGTGTAGGGTATAGAGTGTAGGGTATAGAGTGTAGGGTATAGAGTGTAGGGTGTAGAGTGTAGGGTATATAGTGTAGAGTGTAGGGTATAGAGTGTAGGGTATAGCGTGTAGGGTATAGAGTGTAGGGTATATAGTGTAGAGTGTAGGGTATAGAGTGTAGGGTATAGAGTGTAGGGTATAGAGTGTAGGGTATAGAGTGCAGGGTATAGAGTGTAGAGTGTAGGGTATAGAGTGTAGAGTGTAGGGTATAGAGTGTAGGGTATAGAGTGTAGGGTATAGAGTGTAGGGTATAGAGTGTAGAGTGTAGGGTATAGAGTGTAGGGTATAGAGTGTAGGGAGTAGAGTGTAGGGTATAGAGTGTAGGGTTCAGAGTGTAGAGTATAGAGTGTAGGGTATAGAGTGTATGGTATAGAGTGTAGGGTATAGAGTGTAGGGTATAGAGTGTAGGGTATAGAGCGTAGAGTGTAGGGTATAGAGTGTATGTTATAGAGTGTAGGGTATAGAGTGTAGAGTGTAGGGTATAGAGTTTAGAGTGTAGGGTATAGAGTGTAGGGTATAGAGTGTAAGGTATAGAGTGTAGGGTGTAGAGTGTAGGGTATAGATTGTAGGGTATAGAGTGTAGGGTATAGAGTGTACGGTATAGAGTGTAGGGTATGGAGTGTATGGTATAGAGTGTAGGGTATAGAGTGTAGGGTATAGAGTGTAGGGTATAGAGTGTAGAGTGTAGGGTATAGAGTGTAGGGTATAGAGTGTAGGGTATACAGTGTAGGGTATACAGTGTAGGGTATAGAGTGTAGGGTATAGAGTGTAGGGTATAGAGTGTAGAGTGTAGGGTATAGAGTTTAGAGTGTAGGGTATAGAGTGTAGGGTATAGAGTGTAAGGTATAGAGTGTAGGGTGTAGAGTGTAGGGTATAGAGTGTAGGGTATAGAGTGTAGGGTATAGAGTGTACGGTATAGAGTGTAGGGTATAGAGTGTATGGTATAGAGTGTAGGGTATAGAGTGTAGGGTATAGAGTGTAGGGTATAGAGTGTATGGTATAGATTGTAGGGTATAGAGTGTAGGGTATAGAGTGTAGGGTATAGAGTGTAGAGTGTAGGGTATAGAGTGTAGAGTGTAGGGTATAGAGTGTAGAGTGTAGGGTATAGATTGTATGGTATAGAGTGTAGGGTATAGAATGTAGGGTGTAGAGTGTTGGGTATAGAGTGTAGGGTATAGAGTGTAGGGTATAGAGTGTAGGGTATAGAGTGTAGGGTATAGAGTGTAGGGAATAGAGTGTAGAGTGTAAGGTATAGAGTGTAGAGTGTAGGGTATAGAGTGTAGGGTATAGAGTGTAGAGTGTAGGGATTAGAGTGTAGGGTATAGAGTGTAGGGTATAGAGTGTAGGGTATAGAGTGTAGAGTGTAGGGTATAGAGTGTAGAGTGTAGGGTATAGAGTGTAGGGTATAGAGTGTAGGGTATAGAGTGTAGGGTAGAGTGTGTAGAGTGTAGGGTATAGAGTGTAGAGTGTAGGGTATAGAGTGTAGAGTGTAGGGTATAGAGTGTAGGGTATAGAGTGTAGGGTATAGAGTGTAGGGTGTAGAGTGTAGGGTATAGAGTGTAGGGTATAGAGTGTAGGGTATAGAGTGTAGGGTATAGAGTGTAGGGTAGAGTGTGTAGAGTGTAGGGTATAGAGTGTAGAGTGTAGGGTAGAGTGTGTAGAGTGTAGGGTATAGAGTGTAGGGTATAGAGTGTAGGGTATAGAGTGTAGAGTGTAGGGATTAGAGTGTAGGGTATAGAGTGTAGGGTGTAGAGTGTAGGGTATAGAGTGTAGAGTGTAGGGTATAGAGTGTATGGTATAGAGTGTAGGGTATAGAGTGTAGGGTGTAGAGTGTAGGGTATAGAGTGTAGGGTATAGAGTGTAGGGTATAGAGTGTAAGGTATAGAGTGTAGAGTGCAGGGTATAGAGTGTAGGGTATAGAGTGTAGAGTGAAGGGATTAGAGTGTAGGGTATAGAGTGTAGGGTGTAGAGTGTAGGGTATAGAGTGTAGAGTGTAGGGTATAGAGTGTATGGTACAGAGTGTAGGGTATAGAGTGTAGGGTGTAGAGTGTAGGGCATAGAGTGTAGGGTATAGAGTGTAGGGTATAGAGTGTAGGGTATAGAGTGTAGGGAATAGAATGTAGAGTGTAAGGTATAGAGTGTAGAGTGTAGGGTATAGAGTGTAGGGTATAGACTGTAGGGTATAGAGTGTAGGGTATAGAGTGTAGGGTATAGATTGTAGAGTGTAGGCTATAGAGTGTAGGGTATAGAGTGTAGAGTGTAGGGTATAGAGTGTAGGGTATAGAGTGTAGGGTATAGAGTGTAGGGTATAGAGTGTAGAGTGTAGGGTATAGTGTGTAGGGTATAGAGTGCAGGGTGTAGAGTGTAGGGTATAGAGTGTAGGGTATAGAGTGTAGATTGTAGGGTATAGAATGTATGCTATAGAGTGTATGGTGTAGAGTGTATGGTATAGAGTGTAGGGTAGAGATTGTAGAGTGTAGGGTATAGAGTGTAGGGTATAGAGTGTAGAGTGTCGGGATTAGAGTGTAGGGTATAGAGTGTAGGATGTAGAGTGTAGGGTATAGAGTGTAGAGTGTAGGGTATAGAGTGTATGGTATAGAGTGTAGGGTATAGAGTGTAGGGTGTAGAGTGTAGGGTATAGAGTGTTGGGTATAGAGTGTAGGGTATAGAGTGTAGGGTATAGAGTGTAGGGTGTAGAGTGTAGGGTATAGAGTGTATGGTATAGAGTGTAGGGTATAGAATGTATGGTATAGAGTGTAGAGTGTAGGATATAGAGTGTAGGGTATAGAGTGTAGAGTGTAGGGTATAGAGTGTAGGGTATAGAGTGTAGGGTATAGAGTGTAGAGTGTAGGGATTAGAGTGTAGGGTATAGAGTGTAGGGTATAGAGTGTAGAGTGTAGGGTAGAGAGTGTAGGATATAGAGTGTAGAGTGTAGGGTATAGAGTGTAGGGTATAGAGTGTAGGGTATAGAGTGTAGGGTATAGAGTGTAGAGTGTAGGGTATAGAGTGTAGGGTATAGAGTGTAGGGTATAGAGTGTAGGGTATAGAGTGTAGGGTGTAGAGTGTAGGGTATAGAGTGTAGGGTATAGAGTGTAGGGTATAGAGTGTAGGGTGTAGAGTGTAGGGTATAGAGTGTATGGTATAGAGTGCAGGGTATAGAATGTATGGTATAGAGTGTAGAGTGTAGGATATAGAGTGTAGGGTATAGAGTGTAGAGTGTAGGGATTAGAGTGTAGGGTATAGAGTGTAGGGTATAGAGTGTAGAGTGTAGGGTAGAGAGTGTAGGATATAGAGTGTAGAGTGTAGGGTATAGAGTGTAGGGTATAGAGTGTAGGGTATAGAGTGTAGGGTTTAGAGTGTAGAGTGTAGGGTATAGAGTGTAGGGTATAGAGTGTATGGTATAGAGTGTAGGGTATAGAGTGTAGGGTGTAGAGTGTAGGGTATAGAGTGTAGGGTATAGAGTGTAGGGTATAGAGTGTAGGGTATAGAGTGTAGGGTGTAGAGTGTAGGGTATAGAGTGTATGGTATAGAGTGTAGGGTATAGAATGTATGTATAGAGTGTAGAGTGTAGGATATAGAGTGTAGGGTATAGAGTGTAGAGTGTAGGGTATAGAGTGTAGGGTATAGAGTGTAGGGTATAGAGTGTAGAGTGTAGGGATTAGAGTGTAGGGTATAGAGTGTAGGGTATAGAGTGTAGAGTGTAGGGTAGAGAGTGTAGGATATAGAGTGTAGAGTGTAGGGTATAGAGTGTAGGGTATAGAGTGTAGGGTATAGAGTGTAGGGTATAGAGTGTAGAGTGTAGGGCATAGAGTGTAGGGTATAGAGTGTAGGGTATAGAGTGTAGAGTGTAGGGTATAGAGTGTAGGGTATAGATTGTAGGGTATAGAGTGTAGGGCATAGAGTGTAGGGTAAAGAGTGTAGGGTGTAGAGTGTAGGGTATAGAGTGTAGGGTATAGAGTGTAGAGTGTAGGGTATAGAGTGTAGGGTATAAAGTGTAGGGTATAGAGTGTAGGGTATAGAGTGTAGGGTATAGAGTGTAGAGTGTAGGGTATAGCGTGTAGAGTGTCGGGTATAGAGTGTAGGGTATAGAGTGTAGGGTATAGAGTGTAGGGTATAGAGTGTAGAGTGTAGGGTATAGAGTGTAGAGTGTAGGGTATAGAGTGTATGGTATAGAGTGTAGGGTATAGAGTGTAGGGTGTAGAGTGTTGGGTATAGAGTGTAGGGTATAGAGTGTAGGGTATAGAGTGTAGGGTATAGAGTGTAGGGAATAGAGTGTAGAGTGTAAGGTATAGAGTGTAGAGTGTAGGGTATAGAGTGTAGGGTATAGAGTGTAGAGTGTAGGGATTAGAGTGTAGGGTATAGAGTGTAGGGTATAGAGTGTAGTGAATAGAGTGTAGGGAATAGAGTGTGGAGTGTAAGGTATAGAGTGTAGAGTGTAGGGTATAGAGTGTAGGGTATAGACTGTAGGGTATAGAGTGTAGGGTATAGAGTGTAGGGTATAGATTGTAGAGTATAGGCTATAGAGTGTAGGGTATAGAGTGTAGAGTGTAGGGTATAGAGTGTAGGGTATAGAGTGTAGGGTATAGAGTGTAGAGTGTAGGGTATAGTGTGTAGGGTATAGAGTGCAGGGTGTAGAGTGTAGGGTATAGAGTGTAGGGTATAGAGTGTAGAGTGTAGGGTATAGAGTGTATGCTATAGAGTGTATGGTGTAGAGTGTATGGTATAGAGTGTAGGGTATACAGTGTAGAGTGTATGGTATAGAGTGTAGGGTGTAGAGTGTAGGGTATAGAGTGTATGTTATAGAGTGTAGGGTATAGAGTGTAGGGTAGAGAGTGTAGAGTGTAGGGTATAGAGTGTAGGGTATAGAGTGTAGGGTATAGAGTGTAGAGTGTAGGGATTAGAGTGTAGGGTATAGAGTGTAGTGTGTAGAGTGTAGGGTATAGAGTGTAGAGTGTAGGGTATAGAGTGTATGGTATAGAGTGTAGGGTATAGAGTGTAGGGTGTAGAGTGTAGGGTATAGAGTGTAGGGTATAGAGTGTAGGGTATAGAGTGTAGGGAATAGAGTGTAGAGTGTAAGGTATAGAGTGTAGAGTTTAGGGTATAGAGTGTAGGGTATAGAGTGTAGAGTGTAGGGTATAGAGTGTATGGTATAGAGTGTAGGGTATAGAGTGTAGGGTGTAGAGTGTAGGGTATAGAGTGTAGGGTATAGAGTGTAGGGTATAGAGTGTAGGGAATAGAGTGTAGAGTGTAAGGTATAGAGTGTAGAGTGTAGGGTATAGAGTGTAGGGTAAAGACTGTAGGGTATAAAGTGTAGGGTATAGATTGTAGGCTATAGAGTGTAGGGTATAGAGTGTAGGGTATAGAGTGTAGGGTATAGAGTGTAGAGTGTAGGGTATAGTGTGTAGGATATAGAGTGCAGGGTGTAGAGTGTAGGGTATAGAGTGTAGGGTATAGAGTGTAGAGTGTAGGGTATAGAGTGTATGCTATAGAGTGTATGGTGTAGAGTGTATGGTATAGAGTGTAGGGTATAGAGTGTAGAGTGTAGGGTATAGAGTGTAGGGTATAGAGTGTATGTTATAGAGTGTAGGGTATAGAGTGTAGGGTGTAGAGTGTAGGGTATAGAGTGTAGGGTATAGAGTGTAGGGTATAGAGTGTAGGGTATAGAGTGTAGGGAATAGAGTGTAGAGTGTAAGGTATAGAGTGTAGAGTGTAGGGTATAGAGTGTAGGGTATAGACTGTAGGGTATAAAGTGTAGGGTATAGATTGTAGGCTATAGAGTGTAGGGTATAGAGTGTAGGGTATAGAGTGTAGGGTATAGAGTGTAGGGTATAGAGTGTAGAGTGTAGGGTATAGTGTGTAGGGTATAGAGTGCAGGGTGTAGAGTGTAGGGTATAGAGTGTAGGGTATAGAGTGTAGAGTGTAGGGTATAGAGTGTATGCTATAGAGTGTATGGTGTAGAGTGTATGGTATAGAGTGTAGGGTATAGAGTGTAGAGTGTAGGGTATAGAGTGTAGGGTATAGAGTGTATGTTATAGAGTGTAGGGTATAGAGTGTAGAGTGTAGGGTATAGAGTTTAGAGTGTAGGGTATAGAGTGTAGGGTATAGAGTGTAAGGTATAGAGTGTAGAGTGTAGGGTATAGAGTGTATGCTATAGAGTGTATGGTGTAGAGTGTATGGTATAGAGTGTAGGGTATACAGTGTAGAGTGTATGGTATAGAGTGTAGGGTGTAGAGTGTAGGGTATAGAGTGTATGTTATAGAGTGTAGGGTATAGAGTGTAGGGTAGAGAGTGTAGAGTGTAGGGTATAGAGTGTAGGGTATAGAGTGTAGGGTATAGAGTGTAGAGTGTAGGGATTAGAGTGTAGGGTATAGAGTGTAGTGTGTAGAGTGTAGGGTATAGAGTGTAGAGTGTAGGGTATAGAGTGTAGGGTATAGAGTGTAGGGTATAGAGTGTAGGGTGTAGAGTGTAGGGTATAGAGTGTAGGGTATAGAGTGTAGGGTATAGAGTGTAGGGAATAGAGTGTAGAGTGTAAGGTATAGAGTGTAGAGTTTAGGGTATAGAGTGTAGGGTATAGAGTGTAGAGTGTAGGGATTAGAGTGTAGGGTATAGAGTGTAGGGTGTAGAGTGTAGGGTATAGAGTGTAGAGTGTAGGGTATAGAGTGTATGGTATAGAGTGTAGGGTATAAAGTGTATGGTGTAGAGTGTAGGGTATAGAGTGTAGGGTATAGAGTGTAGGGTATAGAGTGTAGGGAATAGAGTGTAGAGTGTAAGGTATAGAGTGTAGAGTGTAGGGTATAGAGTGTAGGGTATAGACTGTAGGGTATAAAGTGTAGGGTATAGATTGTAGGCTATAGAGTGTAGGGTATAGAGTGTAGGGTATAGAGTGTAGGGTATAGAGTGTAGGGTATAGAGTGTAGAGTGTGGGGTATAGTGTGTAGGGTATAGAGTGCAGGGTGTAGAGTGTAGGGTATAGAGTGTAGAGTGTAGGGTATAGAGTGTATGCTATAGAGTGTATGGTGTAGAGTGTATGGTATAGAGTGTAGGGTATAGAGTGTAGAGTGTAGGGTATAGAGTGTAGGGTACAGAGTGTATGTTATAGAGTGTAGGGTATAGAGTGTAGAGTGTAGGGTATAGAGTTTAGAGTGTAGGGTATTGAGTGTAGGGTATAGAGTGTAAGGTATAGAGTGTAGGGTGTAGAGTGTAGGGTATAGATTGTAGGGTATAGAGTGTAGGGTATAGAGTGTACGGTATAGAGTGTAGGGTATGGAGTGTATGGTATAGAGTGTAGGGTATAGAGTGTAGGGTATAGAGTGTAGGGTATAAAGTGTAGAGTGTAGGGTATAGAGTGTAGAGTGTAGGGTATTTGAGTGTATGGTATAGAGCGTAGGGTATAGAGTGTAGGGTGTAGAGTGTTGGGTATAGAGTGTAGGGTATAGAGTGTAGGGTATAGAGTGTAGGGTATAGAGTGTAGGGAATAGAGTGTAGAGTGTAAGGTATAGAGTGTAGAGTTTAGGGTATAGAGTGTAGGGTATAGAGTGTAGAGTGTAGGGATTAGAGTGTAGGGTATAGAGTGTAGGGTGTAGAGTGTAGGGTATAGAGTGTAGAGTGTAGGGTATAGAGTGTATGGTATAGAGTGTAGGGTATAGAGTGTAGGGTGTAGAGTGTAGGGTATAGAGTGTAGGGTATAGAGTGTAGGGTATAGAGTGTAGGGTATAGAGTGTAGGGAATAGAGTGTAGAGTGTAAGGTATAGAGTGTAGAGTGTAGGGTATAGAGTGTAGGGTATAGACTGTAGGGTATAAAGTGTAGGGTATAGATTGTAGGCTATAGAGTGTAGGGTATAGAGTGTAGGGTATAGAGTGTAGGGTATAGAGTGTAGAGTGTAGGGTATAGTGTGTAGGGTATAGAGTGCAGGGTGTAGAGTGTAGGGTATAGAGTGTAGGGTATAGAGTGTAGAGTGTAGGGTATAGAGTGTATGCTATAGAGTGTATGGTGTAGAGTGTATGGTATAGAGTGTAGGGTATAGAGTGTAGAGTGTAGGGTATAGATTGTAGGGTATAGAGTGTAGGGTATAGAGTGTACGGTATAGAGTGTAGGGTATGGAGTGTATGGTATAGAGTGTAGGGTATAGAGTGTAGGGTATAGAGTGTAGGGTATAAAGTGTAGAGTGTAGGGTATAGAGTGTAGAGTGTAGGGTATTTGAGTGTATGGTATAGAGCGTAGGGTATAGAGTGTAGGGTGTAGAGTGTTGGGTATAGAGTGTAGGGTATAGAGTGTAGGGTATAGAGTGTAGGGTATAGAGTGTAGGGAATAGAGTGTAGAGTGTAAGGTATAGAGTGTAGAGTGTAGGGTATAGAGTGTAGGGTATAGAGTGTAGAGTGTAGGGATTAGAGTGTAGGGTATAGAGTGTAGGGTATAGAGTGTAGGGTATAGAGTGTAGGGTATAGAGTGTAGAGTGTAGGGTATAGAGTGTAGAGTGTAGGGTATAGAGTGTAGGGTATAGAGTGTAGGGTATAGAGTGTAGGGTAGAGTCTGTAGAGTGTAAGGTATAGAGTGTAGGGTATAGAGTGTGGAGTATAGAGTGTAGAGTGTAGGGATTAGAGTGTAGGGTATAGAGTGTAGAGTGTAGGGCATAGAGTGCAGAGTGTAGGGTATAGAGTGTAGGGTATAGAGTGTAGGGTAGAGAGTGTAGGGTAGAGAGTGTAGAGTGTAGGGATTAGAGTGTAGGGTATAGAGTGTAGGGTGTAGAGTGTAGGGCATAGAGTGTAGAGTGTAGGGTATAGAGTGTATGGTATAGAGTGTAGAGTATAGAGTGTAGGGTGTAGAGTGTAGGGTATAGAGTGTAGGGTATAGAGTGTAGGGTAGAGAGTGTAGGGAATAGAGTGTTGAGTGTAAGGTACAGAGTGTAGAGTGTAGGGCATAGAGTGTAGAGTGTAGGGTATAGAGTGTAGGGTATAGAGTGTAGGGTATAGAGTGTAGGATATACAGTGTAGGGTATAGAGTGTAGAGTGTAGGGTATAGAGTGTAGAATGTAGGGTATAGAGTGTAGAGTGTAGGGCATAGAGTGTAGATTGTAGGGTATAGAGTGTAGGGTATAGAGTGTAGGGTATAGAGTGTAGGGTATAGAGTGTAGAGTGTAGGGTATAGAGTGTAGAGTGTAGGGTATAGAGTGTAGGGTACAGAGTGTAGGGTATAGAGTGTAGGGTAGAGAGTGTAGATTGTAGGGTATAGAGTGTAGGGTATAGAGTGTAGGGTATAGAGTGTAGAGTGTAGGGATTAGAGTGTAGGGTATAGAGTGTAGGGTATAGAGTGTAGGGTGTAGAGTGTAGGGTATAGAGTGTAGGGTATAGAGTGTAGGGTATAGAGTGTAGGGTATAGAGTGTAGGGAATAGAGTGTAGAGTGTAAGGTATAGAGTGTAGAGTGTAGGGTATAGAGTGTAAGGTATAGAGTGTAGAGTGTAGGGATTAGAGTGTAGGGTATAGAGTGTAGGGTGTAGAGTGTAGGGCATAGAGTGTAGAGTGTAGGGTATAGAGTGTATGGTATAGAGTGTAGAGTATAGAGTGTAGGGTGTAGAGTGTAGGGTATAGAGTGTAGGGTATAGAGTGTAGGGTATAGAGTGTAGGGAATAGAGTGTAGAGTGTAAGGTATAGAGTGTAGAGTGTAGGGTATAGAGTGTAGGGTATAGAGTGTAGAGTGTAGGGATTAGAGTGTAGGGTATAGAGTGTAGGGTATAGAGTGTAGGGTATAGAGTGTAGGGTATAGAGTGTAGGGTATAGAGTGTAGAGTGTAGGGTATAGAGTGTAGAGTGTAGGGTATAGAGTGTAGGGCATAGAGTGTAGAGTGTAGGGTATAGAGTGTATGCTATAGAGTGTATGGTGTAGAGTGTATGGTATAGAGTGTAGGGTATACAGTGTAGAGTGTATGGTATAGAGTGTAGGGTGTAGAGTGTAGGGTATAGAGTGTATGTTATAGAGTGTAGGGTATAGAGTGTAGGGTAGAGAGTGTAGAGTGTAGGGTATAGAGTGTAGGGTATAGAGTGTAGGGTATAGAGTGTAGAGTGTAGGGATTAGAGTGTAGGGTATAGAGTGTAGTGTGTAGAGTGTAGGGTATAGAGTGTAGAGTGTAGGGTATAGAGTGTATGGTATAGAGTGTAGGGTATAGAGTGTAGGGTGTAGAGTGTAGGGTATAGAGTGTAGGGTATAGAGTGTAGGGTATAGAGTGTAGGGAATAGAGTGTGAGGTATAGAGTGTAGAGTATAGGGTATAGAGTGTAGGGTATAGAGTGTAGAGTGTAGGGATTAGAGTGTAGGGTATAGAGTGTAGGGTGTAGAGTGTAGGGTATAGAGTGTAGAGTGTAGGGTATAGAGTGTATGGTATAGAGTGTAGGGTATAGAGTGTAGGGTGTAGAGTGTAGGGTATAGAGTGTAGGGTATAGAGTGTAGGGTATAGAGTGTAGGGTATAGAGTTTAGGGAATCGAGTGTAGAGTGTAAGGTATAGAGTGTAGAGTGTAGGGTATAGAGTGTAGGGTATAGACTGTAGGGTATAGAGTGTAGGGTATAGATTGTAGGCTATAGAGTGTAGGGTATAGAGTGTAGGGTATAGAGTGTAGGGTATAGAGTGTAGGGTATAGAGTGTAGGGTATAGAGTGTAGAGTGTAGGGTATAGTGTGTAGGGTATAGAGTGCAGGGTGTAGAGTGTAGGGTATAGAGTGTAGGGTATAGATTGTAGAGTGTATGGTATAGAGTGTATGGTACAGAGTGTAGGGTATAGAGTGTAGAGTGTAGGGTATAGAGTGTAGGGTATAGAGTGTAGGGTATAGAGTGTAGGGTATAGAGTGTAGAGTGTAGGGTATATAGTGTATGGTACAGAGTGTAGGGTATAGAGTGTAGAGTGTAGGGTATAGAGTGTAGGGTATAGAGTGTAGGGTATAGAGTGTAGGGCATAGAGTGTAGGGTATAGAGTGTAGGGTGTAGAGTGTAGGGTATAGAGTGTAGGGTATAGAGTGTAGGGTATAGAGTGTAGGGTGTAGAGTGTTGGGTATAGAGTGTAGGGTATAGAGTGTAGGGTATAGAGTGTAGGGTATAGAGTGTAGGGAATAGAGTGTAGAGTGTAGGGTATAGAGTGTAGAGTGTAGGGTATAGAGTGTATGGTATAGAGTGTAGGGTATAGAGTGTAGGGTGTAGAGTGTTGGGTATAGAGTGTAGGGTATAGAGTGTAGGGTATAGAGTGTAGGGTATAGAGTGTAGGGAATAGAGTGTAGAGTGTAAGGTATAGAGTGTAGAGTGTAGGGTATAGAGTGTAGGGTATAGAGTGTAGAGTGTAGGGATTAGAGTGTAGGGTATAGAGTGTAGAGTATAGAGTGTAGTGAATAGAGTGTAGGGAATAGAGTGTGGAGTGTAAGGTATAGAGTGTAGAGTGTAGGGTATAGAGTGTAGGGTATAGACTGTAGGGTATAGAGTGTAGGGTATAGAGTGTAGGGTATAGATTGTAGAGTATAGGCTATAGAGTGTAGGGTATAGAGTGTAGAGTGTAGGGTATAGAGTGTAGGGTATAGAGTGTAGGGTATAGAGTGTAGAGTGTAGGGTATAGTGTGTAGGGTATAGAGTGCAGGGTGTAGAGTGTAGGGTATAGAGTGTAGGGTATAGAGTGTAGAGTGTAGGGTATAGAGTGTATGCTATAGAGTGTATGGTGTAGAGTGTATGGTATAGAGTGTAGGGTATACAGTGTAGAGTGTATGGTATAGAGTGTAGGGTGTAGAGTGTAGGGTATAGAGTGTATGTTATAGAGTGTAGGGTATAGAGTGTAGGGTAGAGAGTGTAGAGTGTAGGGTATAGAGTGTAGGGTATAGAGTGTAGGGTATAGAGTGTAGAGTGTAGGGATTAGAGTGTAGGGTATAGAGTGTAGTGTGTAGAGTGTAGGGTATAGAGTGTAGAGTGTAGGGTATAGAGTGTATGGTATAGAGTGTAGGGTATAGAGTGTAGGGTGTAGAGTGTAGGGTATAGAGTGTAGGGTATAGAGTGTAGGGTATAGAGTGTAGGGAATAGAGTGTAGAGTGTAAGGTATAGAGTGTAGAGTTTAGGGTATAGAGTGTAGGGTATAGAGTGTAGAGTGTAGGGTATAGAGTGTATGGTATAGAGTGTAGGGTATAGAGTGTAGGGTGTAGAGTGTAGGGTATAGAGTGTAGGGTATAGAGTGTATGGTATAGAGTGTAGGGTATAGAGTGTAGGGTGTAGAGTGTAGGGTATAGAGTGTAGGGTATAGAGTGTAGGGTATAGAGTGTAGGGAATAGAGTGTAGAGTGTAAGGTATAGAGTGTAGAGTGTAGGGTATAGAGTGTAGGGTATAGACTGTAGGGTATAAAGTGTAGGGTATAGATTGTAGGCTATAGAGTGTAGGGTATAGAGTGTAGGGTATAGAGTGTAGGGTATAGAGTGTAGGGTATAGAGTGTAGAGTGTAGGGTATAGTGTGTAGGATATAGAGTGCAGGGTGTAGAGTGTAGGGTATAGAGTGTAGGGTATAGAGTGTAGAGTGTAGGGTATAGAGTGTATGCTATAGAGTGTATGGTGTAGAGTGTATGGTATAGAGTGTAGGGTATAGAGTGTAGAGTGTAGGGTATAGAGTGTAGGGTATAGAGTGTATGTTATAGAGTGTAGGGTATAGAGTGTAGGGTGTAGAGTGTAGGGTATAGAGTGTAGGGTATAGAGTGTAGGGTATAGAGTGTAGGGTATAGAGTGTAGGGAATAGAGTGTAGAGTGTAAGGTATAGAGTGTAGAGTGTAGGGTATAGAGTGTAGGGTATAGACTGTAGGGTATAAAGTGTAGGGTATAGATTGTAGGCTATAGAGTGTAGGGTATAGAGTGTAGGGTATAGAGTGTAGGGTATAGAGTGTAGAGTGTAGGGTATAGAGTGTATGCTATAGAGTGTATGGTGTAGAGTGTATGGTATAGAGTGTAGGGTATAGAGTGTAGAGTGTAGGGTATAGAGTGTAGGGTATAGAGTGTATGTTATAGAGTGTAGGGTATAGAGTGTAGAGTGTAGGGTATAGAGTTTAGAGTGTAGGGTATAGAGTGTAGGGTATAGAGTGTAAGGTATAGAGTGTAGAGTGTAGGGTATAGAGTGTATGCTATAGAGTGTATGGTGTAGAGTGTATGGTATAGAGTGTAGGGTATACAGTGTAGAGTGTATGGTATAGAGTGTAGGGTGTAGAGTGTAGGGTATAGAGTGTATGTTATAGAGTGTAGGGTATAGAGTGTAGGGTAGAGAGTGTAGAGTGTAGGGTATAGAGTGTAGGGTATAGAGTGTAGGGTATAGAGTGTAGAGTGTAGGGATTAGAGTGTAGGGTATAGAGTGTAGTGTGTAGAGTGTAGGGTATAGAGTGTAGAGTGTAGGGTATAGAGTGTAGGGTATAGAGTGTAGGGTATAGAGTGTAGGGTGTAGAGTGTAGGGTATAGAGTGTAGGGTATAGAGTGTAGGGTATAGAGTGTAGGGAATATAGTGTAGAGTGTAAGGTATAGAGTGTAGAGTTTAGGGTATAGAGTGTAGGGTATAGAGTGTAGAGTGTAGGGATTAGAGTGTAGGGTATAGAGTGTAGGGTGTAGAGTGTAGGGTATAGAGTGTAGAGTGTAGGGTATAGAGTGTATGGTATAGAGTGTAGGGTATAAAGTGTATGGTGTAGAGTGTAGGGTATAGAGTGTAGGGTATAGAGTGTAGGGTATAGAGTGTAGGGAATAGAGTGTAGAGTGTAAGGTATAGAGTGTAGAGTGTAGGGTATAGAGTGTAGGGTATAGACTGTAGGGTATAAAGTGTAGGGTATAGATTGTAGGCTATAGAGTGTAGGGTATAGAGTGTAGGGTATAGAGTTTAGGGTATAGAGTGTAGGGTATAGAGTGTAGAGTGTGGGGTATAGTGTGTAGGGTATAGAGTGCAGGGTGTAGAGTGTAGGGTATAGAGTGTAGAGTGTAGGGTATAGAGTGTATGCTATAGAGTGTATGGTGTAGAGTGTATGGTATAGAGTGTAGGGTATAGAGTGTAGAGTGTAGGGTATAGAGTGTAGGGTACAGAGTGTATGTTATAGAGTGTAGGGTATAGAGTGTAGAGTGTAGGGTATAGAGTTTAGAGTGTAGGGTATTGAGTGTAGGGTATAGAGTGTAAGGTATAGAGTGTAGGGTGTAGAGTGTAGGGTATAGATTGTAGGGTATAGAGTGTAGGGTATAGAGTGTACGGTATAGAGTGTAGGGTATGGAGTGTATGGTATAGAGTGTAGGGTATAGAGTGTAGGGTATAGAGTGTAGGGTATAAAGTGTAGAGTGTAGGGTATAGAGTGTAGAGTGTAGGGTATTTGAGTGTATGGTATAGAGCGTAGGGTATAGAGTGTAGGGTGTAGAGTGTTGGGTATAGAGTGTAGGGTATAGAGTGTAGGGTATAGAGTGTAGGGTATAGAGTGTAGGGAATAGAGTGTAGAGTGTAAGGTATAGAGTGTAGAGTTTAGGGTATAGAGTGTAGGGTATAGAGTGTAGAGTGTAGGGATTAGAGTGTAGGGTATAGAGTGTAGGGTGTAGAGTGTAGGGTATAGAGTGTAGAGTGTAGGGTATAGAGTGTATGGTATAGAGTGTAGGGTATAGAGTGTAGGGTGTAGAGTGTAGGGTATAGAGTGTAGGGTATAGAGTGTAGGGTATAGAGTGTAGGGTATAGAGTGTAGGGAATAGAGTGTAGAGTGTAAGGTATAGAGTGTAGAGTGTAGGGTATAGAGTGTAGGGTATAGACTGTAGGGTATAAAGTGTAGGGTATAGATTGTAGGCTATAGAGTGTAGGGTATAGAGTGTAGGGTATAGAGTGTAGGGTATAGAGTGTAGAGTGTAGGGTATAGTGTGTAGGGTATAGAGTGCAGGGTGTAGAGTGTAGGGTATAGAGTGTAGGGTATAGAGTGTAGAGTGTAGGGTATAGAGTGTAGGGTATAGAGTGTAGGGAATAGAGTGTAGAGTGTAGGGTATAGAGTGTATGGTATAGAGTGTAGGGTATAGAGTGTAGGGTGTAGAGTGTTGGGTATAGAGTGTAGGGTATAGAGTGTAGGGTATAGAGTGTAGGGTATAGAGTGTAGGGAATAGAGTGTAGAGTGTAAGGTATAGAGTGTAGAGTGTAGGGTATAGAGTGTAGGGTATAGAGTGTAGAGTGTAGGGATTAGAGTGTAGGGTATAGAGTGTAGAGTATAGAGTGTAGTGAATAGAGTGTAGGGAATAGAGTGTGGAGTGTAAGGTATAGAGTGTAGAGTGTAGGGTATAGAGTGTAGGGTATAGACTGTAGGGTATAGAGTGTAGGGTATAGAGTGTAGGGTATAGATTGTAGAGTATAGGCTATAGAGTGTAGGGTATAGAGTGTAGAGTGTAGGGTATAGAGTGTAGGGTATAGAGTGTAGGGTATAGAGTGTAGAGTGTAGGGTATAGTGTGTAGGGTATAGAGTGCAGGGTGTAGAGTGTAGGGTATAGAGTGTAGGGTATAGAGTGTAGAGTGTAGGGTATAGAGTGTATGCTATAGAGTGTATGGTGTAGAGTGTATGGTATAGAGTGTAGGGTATACAGTGTAGAGTGTATGGTATAGAGTGTAGGGTGTAGAGTGTAGGGTATAGAGTGTATGTTATAGAGTGTAGGGTATAGAGTGTAGGGTAGAGAGTGTAGAGTGTAGGGTATAGAGTGTAGGGTATAGAGTGTAGGGTATAGAGTGTAGAGTGTAGGGATTAGAGTGTAGGGTATAGAGTGTAGTGTGTAGAGTGTAGGGTATAGAGTGTAGAGTGTAGGGTATAGAGTGTATGGTATAGAGTGTAGGGTATAGAGTGTAGGGTGTAGAGTGTAGGGTATAGAGTGTAGGGTATAGAGTGTAGGGTATAGAGTGTAGGGAATAGAGTGTAGAGTGTAAGGTATAGAGTGTAGAGTTTAGGGTATAGAGTGTAGGGTATAGAGTGTAGAGTGTAGGGTATAGAGTGTATGGTATAGAGTGTAGGGTATAGAGTGTAGGGTGTAGAGTGTAGGGTATAGAGTGTAGGGTATAGAGTGTATGGTATAGAGTGTAGGGTATAGAGTGTAGGGTGTAGAGTGTAGGGTATAGAGTGTAGGGTATAGAGTGTAGGGTATAGAGTGTAGGGAATAGAGTGTAGAGTGTAAGGTATAGAGTGTAGAGTGTAGGGTATAGAGTGTAGGGTATAGACTGTAGGGTATAAAGTGTAGGGTATAGATTGTAGGCTATAGAGTGTAGGGTATAGAGTGTAGGGTATAGAGTGTAGGGTATAGAGTGTAGGGTATAGAGTGTAGAGTGTAGGGTATAGTGTGTAGGATATAGAGTGCAGGGTGTAGAGTGTAGGGTATAGAGTGTAGGGTATAGAGTGTAGAGTGTAGGGTATAGAGTGTATGCTATAGAGTGTATGGTGTAGAGTGTATGGTATAGAGTGTAGGGTATAGAGTGTAGAGTGTAGGGTATAGAGTGTAGGGTATAGAGTGTATGTTATAGAGTGTAGGGTATAGAGTGTAGGGTGTAGAGTGTAGGGTATAGAGTGTAGGGTATAGAGTGTAGGGTATAGAGTGTAGGGTATAGAGTGTAGGGAATAGAGTGTAGAGTGTAAGGTATAGAGTGTAGAGTGTAGGGTATAGAGTGTAGGGTATAGACTGTAGGGTATAAAGTGTAGGGTATAGATTGTAGGCTATAGAGTGTAGGGTATAGAGTGTAGGGTATAGAGTGTAGGGTATAGAGTGTAGAGTGTAGGGTATAGAGTGTATGCTATAGAGTGTATGGTGTAGAGTGTATGGTATAGAGTGTAGGGTATAGAGTGTAGAGTGTAGGGTATAGAGTGTAGGGTATAGAGTGTATGTTATAGAGTGTAGGGTATAGAGTGTAGAGTGTAGGGTATAGAGTTTAGAGTGTAGGGTATAGAGTGTAGGGTATAGAGTGTAAGGTATAGAGTGTAGAGTGTAGGGTATAGAGTGTATGCTATAGAGTGTATGGTGTAGAGTGTATGGTATAGAGTGTAGGGTATACAGTGTAGAGTGTATGGTATAGAGTGTAGGGTGTAGAGTGTAGGGTATAGAGTGTATGTTATAGAGTGTAGGGTATAGAGTGTAGGGTAGAGAGTGTAGAGTGTAGGGTATAGAGTGTAGGGTATAGAGTGTAGGGTATAGAGTGTAGAGTGTAGGGATTAGAGTGTAGGGTATAGAGTGTAGTGTGTAGAGTGTAGGGTATAGAGTGTAGAGTGTAGGGTATAGAGTGTAGGGTATAGAGTGTAGGGTATAGAGTGTAGGGTGTAGAGTGTAGGGTATAGAGTGTAGGGTATAGAGTGTAGGGTATAGAGTGTAGGGAATAGAGTGTAGAGTGTAAGGTATAGAGTGTAGAGTTTAGGGTATAGAGTGTAGGGTATAGAGTGTAGAGTGTAGGGATTAGAGTGTAGGGTATAGAGTGTAGGGTGTAGAGTGTAGGGTATAGAGTGTAGAGTGTAGGGTATAGAGTGTATGGTATAGAGTGTAGGGTATAAAGTGTATGGTGTAGAGTGTAGGGTATAGAGTGTAGGGTATAGAGTGTAGGGTATAGAGTGTAGGGAATAGAGTGTAGAGTGTAAGGTATAGAGTGTAGAGTGTAGGGTATAGAGTGTAGGGTATAGACTGTAGGGTATAAAGTGTAGGGTATAGATTGTAGGCTATAGAGTGTAGGGTATAGAGTGTAGGGTATAGAGTTTAGGGTATAGAGTGTAGGGTATAGAGTGTAGAGTGTGGGGTATAGTGTGTAGGGTATAGAGTGCAGGGTGTAGAGTGTAGGGTATAGAGTGTAGAGTGTAGGGTATAGAGTGTATGCTATAGAGTGTATGGTGTAGAGTGTATGGTATAGAGTGTAGGGTATAGAGTGTAGAGTGTAGGGTATAGAGTGTAGGGTACAGAGTGTATGTTATAGAGTGTAGGGTATAGAGTGTAGAGTGTAGGGTATAGAGTTTAGAGTGTAGGGTATTGAGTGTAGGGTATAGAGTGTAAGGTATAGAGTGTAGGGTGTAGAGTGTAGGGTATAGATTGTAGGGTATAGAGTGTAGGGTATAGAGTGTACGGTATAGAGTGTAGGGTATGGAGTGTATGGTATAGAGTGTAGGGTATAGAGTGTAGGGTATAGAGTGTAGGGTATAAAGTGTAGAGTGTAGGGTATAGAGTGTAGAGTGTAGGGTATTTGAGTGTATGGTATAGAGCGTAGGGTATAGAGTGTAGGGTGTAGAGTGTTGGGTATAGAGTGTAGGGTATAGAGTGTAGGGTATAGAGTGTAGGGTATAGAGTGTAGGGAATAGAGTGTAGAGTGTAAGGTATAGAGTGTAGAGTTTAGGGTATAGAGTGTAGGGTATAGAGTGTAGAGTGTAGGGATTAGAGTGTAGGGTATAGAGTGTAGGGTGTAGAGTGTAGGGTATAGAGTGTAGAGTGTAGGGTATAGAGTGTATGGTATAGAGTGTAGGGTATAGAGTGTAGGGTGTAGAGTGTAGGGTATAGAGTGTAGGGTATAGAGTGTAGGGTATAGAGTGTAGGGTATAGAGTGTAGGGAATAGAGTGTAGAGTGTAAGGTATAGAGTGTAGAGTGTAGGGTATAGAGTGTAGGGTATAGACTGTAGGGTATAAAGTGTAGGGTATAGATTGTAGGCTATAGAGTGTAGGGTATAGAGTGTAGGGTATAGAGTGTAGGGTATAGAGTGTAGAGTGTAGGGTATAGTGTGTAGGGTATAGAGTGCAGGGTGTAGAGTGTAGGGTATAGAGTGTAGGGTATAGAGTGTAGAGTGTAGGGTATAGAGTGTATGCTATAGAGTGTATGGTGTAGAGTGTATGGTATAGAGTGTAGGGTATAGAGTGTAGAGTGTAGGGTATAGAGTGTAGGGTACAGAGTGTATGTTATAGAGTGTAGGGTATAGAGTGTAAAGTGTAGGGTATAGAGTTTAGAGTGTAGGGTATTGAGTGTAGGGTATAGAGTGTAAGGTATAGAGTGTAGGGTGTAGAGTGTAGGGTATAGATTGTAGGGTATAGAGTGTAGGGTATAGAGTGTACGGTATAGAGTGTAGGGTATGGAGTGTATGGTATAGAGTGTAGGGTATAGAGTGTAGGGTATAGAGTGTAGGGTATAAAGTGTAGAGTGTAGGGTATAGAGTGTAGAGTGTAGGGTATTTGAGTGTATGGTATAGAGCGTAGGGTATAGAGTGTAGGGTGTAGAGTGTTGGGTATAGAGTGTAGGGTATAGAGTGTAGGGTATAGAGTGTAGGGTATAGAGTGTAGGGAATAGAGTGTAGAGTGTAAGGTATAGAGTGTAGAGTGTAGGGTATAGAGTGTAGGGTATAGAGTGTAGAGTGTAGGGATTAGAGTGTAGGGTATAGAGTGTAGGGTATAGAGTGTAGGGTATAGAGTGTAGGGTATAGAGTGTAGAGTGTAGGGTATAGAGTGTAGAGTGTAGGGTATAGAGTGTAGGGTATAGAGTGTAGGGTATAGAGTGTAGGGTAGAGTCTGTAGAGTGTAGGGTATAGAGTGTAGGGTATAGAGTGTGGAGTATAGAGTGTAGAGTGTAGGGATTAGAGTGTAGGGTATAGAGTGTAGAGTGTAGGGCATAGAGTGCAGAGTGTAGGGTATAGAGTGTAGGGTATAGAGTGTAGGGTAGAGAGTGTAGGGTAGAGAGTGTAGAGTGTAGGGATTAGAGTGTAGGGTATAGAGTGTAGGGTGTAGAGTGTAGGGCATAGAGTGTAGAGTGTAGGGTATAGAGTGTATGGTATAGAGTGTAGAGTATAGAGTGTAGGGTGTAGAGTGTAGGGTATAGAGTGTAGGGTATAGAGTGTAGGGTAGAGAGTGTAGGGAATAGAGTGTTGAGTGTAAGGTACAGAGTGTAGAGTGTAGGGCATAGAGTGTAGAGTGTAGGGTATAGAGTGTAGGGTATAGAGTGTAGGGTATAGAGTGTAGGATATACAGTGTAGGGTATAGAGTGTAGAGTGTAGGGTATAGAGTGTAGAATGTAGGGTATAGAGTGTAGAGTGTAGGGCATAGAGTGTAGATTGTAGGGTATAGAGTGTAGGGTATAGAGTGTAGGGTATAGAGTGTAGGGTATAGAGTGTAGAGTGTAGGGTATAGAGTGTAGAGTGTAGGGTATAGAGTGTAGGGTACAGAGTGTAGGGTATAGAGTGTAGGGTAGAGAGTGTAGATTGTAGGGTATAGAGTGTAGGGTATAGAGTGTAGGGTATAGAGTGTAGAGTGTAGGGATTAGAGTGTAGGGTATAGAGTGTAGGGTATAGAGTGTAGGGTGTAGAGTGTAGGGTATAGAGTGTAGGGTATAGAGTGTAGGGTATAGAGTGTAGGGTATAGAGTGTAGGGAATAGAGTGTAGAGTGTAAGGTATAGAGTGTAGAGTGTAGGGTATAGAGTGTAAGGTATAGAGTGTAGAGTGTAGGGATTAGAGTGTAGTGTATAGAGTGTAGGGTGTAGAGTGTAGGGCATAGAGTGTAGAGTGTAGGGTATAGAGTGTATGGTATAGAGTGTAGAGTATAGAGTGTAGGGTGTAGAGTGTAGGGTATAGAGTGTAGGGTATAGAGTGTAGGGTATAGAGTGTAGGGAATAGAGTGTAGAGTGTAAGGTATAGAGTGTAGAGTGTAGGGTATAGAGTGTAGGGTATAGAGTGTAGAGTGTAGGGATTAGAGTGTAGGGTATAGAGTGTAGGGTATAGTGTGTAGGGTATAGAGTGTAGAGTGTAGGGTATAGAGTGTAGAGTGTAGGGTATAGAGTGTAGGGCATAGAGTGTAGAGTGTAGGGTATAGAGTGTATGCTATAGAGTGTATGGTGTAGAGTGTATGGTATAGAGTGTAGGGTATACAGTGTAGAGTGTATGGTATAGAGTGTAGGGTGTAGAGTGTAGGGTATAGAGTGTATGTTATAGAGTGTAGGGTATAGAGTGTAGGGTAGAGAGTGTAGAGTGTAGGGTATAGAGTGTAGGGTATAGAGTGTAGGGTATAGAGTGTAGAGTGTAGGGATTAGAGTGTAGGGTATAGAGTGTAGTGTGTAGAGTGTAGGGTATAGAGTGTAGAGTGTAGGGTATAGAGTGTATGGTATAGAGTGTAGGGTATAGAGTGTAGGGTGTAGAGTGTAGGGTATAGAGTGTAGGGTATAGAGTGTAGGGTATAGAGTGTAGGGAATAGAGTGTGAGGTATAGAGTGTAGAGTATAGGGTATAGAGTGTAGGGTATAGAGTGTAGAGTGTAGGGATTAGAGTGTAGGGTATAGAGTGTAGGGTGTAGAGTGTAGGGTATAGAGTGTAGAGTGTAGGGTATAGAGTGTATGGTATAGAGTGTAGGGTATAGAGTGTAGGGTGTAGAGTGTAGGGTATAGAGTGTAGGGTATAGAGTGTAGGGTATAGAGTGTAGGGTATAGAGTTTAGGGAATCGAGTGTAGAGTGTAAGGTATAGAGTGTAGAGTGTAGGGTATAGAGTGTAGGGTATAGACTGTAGGGTATAGAGTGTAGGGTATAGATTGTAGGCTATAGAGTGTAGGGTATAGAGTGTAGGGTATAGAGTGTAGGGTATAGAGTGTAGGGTATAGAGTGTAGAGTGTAGGGTATAGTGTGTAGGGTATAGAGTGCAGGGTGTAGAGTGTAGGGTATAGAGTGTAGAGTGTAGGGTATAGAGTGTATGCTATAGAGTGTATGGTGTAGAGTGTATGGTATAGAGTGTAGGGTATAGATTGTAGAGTGTATGGTATAGAGTGTATGGTACAGAGTGTAGGGTATAGAGTGTAGAGTGTAGGGTATAGAGTGTAGGGTATAGAGTGTAGGGTATAGAGTGTAGGGTATAGAGTGTAGAGAGTAGGGTATATAGTGTATGGTACAGAGTGTAGGGTATAGAGTGTAGAGTGTAGGGTATAGAGTGTAGGGTATAGAGTGTAGGGTATAGAGTGTAGGGCATAGAGTGTAGGGTATAGAGTGTAGGGTGTAGAGTGTAGGGTATAGAGTGTAGGGTATAGAGTGTAGAGTGTAGGGTATAGAGTGTAGGGTATAGAGTGTAGGGCATAGAGTGTAGGGTATAGAGTGTAGGGTATAGAGTGTAGAGTGTAGGGTATAGCGTGTAGAGTGTCGGGTATAGAGTGTAGGGTATAGAGTGTAGGGTATAGAGTGTAGGGTATAGAGTGTAGAGTGTAGGGTATAGAGTGTAGAGTGTAGGGTATAGAGTGTATGGTATAGAGTGTAGGGTATTGAGTGTAGGGTGTAGAGTGTTGGGTATAGAGTGTAGGGTATAGAGTGTAGGGTATAGAGTGTATGGTATAGAGTGTAGGGAATAGAGTGTAGAGTGTAAGGTATAGAGTGTAGAGTGTAGGGTATAGAGTGTAGGGTATAGAGTGTAGAGTGTAGGGATTAGAGTGTAGGGTATAGAGTGTAGGGTATAGTGTGTAGGGTATAGAGTGTAGAGTGTAGGGTATAGAGTGTAGAGTGTAGGGTATAGAGTGTAGGGTATAGAGTGTAGGGTATAGAGTGTAGGGCATAGAGTGTAGGGTATAGAGTGTAGGGTATAGAGTGTAGAGTGTAGGGTATAGAGTGTAGGGTATAGAGTGTAGGGTATAGAGTGTAGAGTGTAGGGTATAGAGTGTAGGGTATAGAGTGTAGGGTATAGAGTGTAGGGTATAGAGTGTAGGGTATAGAGTGTAGGGCATGAGTGTAGGGTATAGAGTGTAGGGTATAAGTGTAGAGTGTAGGGTATAGAGTGTAGGGTATAGAGTGTAGGGTATAGAGTGTAGAGTGTAGGACATAGAGTGTAGAGTATAGGGTATAGAGTGTAGGGTATAGAGTGTAGGGTAGAGAGTGTAGGGTAGAGAGTGTAGAGTGTAGGGATTAGAGTGTAGGGTATAGAGTGTAGGGTGTAGAGTGTAGGGCATAGAGTGTAGAGTGTAGGGTATAGAGTGTATGGTATAGAGTGTAGAGTATAGAGTGTAGGGTGTAGAGTGTAGGGTATAGAGTGTAGGGTATAGAGTGTAGGGTATAGAGAGTAGGGAATAGAGTGTTGAGTGTAAGGTACAGAGTGTAGAGTGTAGGGCATAGAGTGTAGAGTGTAGGGTATAGAGTGTAGGGTATAGAGTGTAGGGTATAGAGTGTAGGGTATACAGTGTAGGGTATAGAGTGTAGAGTGTAGGGTATAGAGTGTAGAGTGTAGGGTATAGAGTGTAGAGTGTAGGGCATAGAGTGTAGATTGTAGGGTATAGAGTGTAGGGTATAGAGTGTAGGGTATAGAGTGTAGGGTATAGAGTGTAGAGTGTAGGGTAGAGAGTGTAGAGTGTAGGGTATAGAGTGTAGGGTATAGAGTGTAGGGTATAGAGTGTAGAGTGTAGGGATTAGAGTGTAGGGTATAGAGTGTAGGGTGTGGAGTGTAGGGTATAGAGTGTAGAGTGTAGGGTATAGAGTGTAGGGTATAGAGTGTAGGGTATAGAGTGTAGGGTATAGAGTGTAGGGAATAGAGTGTAGAGTGTAAGGTATAGAGTGTAGAGTATAGGGTATAGAGTGTAGGGTATAGAGTGTAGGGTATAGAGTGTAGGGTATAGAGTGTAGGGTATAGAGTGTAGGGAATAGAGTGTAGAGTGTAAGGTATAGAGTGTAGAGTTTAGGGTATAGAGTGTAAGGTATAGAGTGTAGAGTGTAGGGATTAGAGTGTAGGGTATAGAGTGTAGGGTGTAGAGTGTAGGGCATAGAGTGTAGAGTGTAGGGTATAGAGTGTATGGTATAGAGTGTAGAGTATAGAGTGTAGGGTGTAGAGTGTAGGGTATAGAGTGTAGGGTATAGAGTGTAGGGTATAGAGTGTAGGGAATAGAGTGTAGAGTGTAAGGTATAGAGTGTAGAGTGTAGAGTGTAGGGTATAGAGTGTAGAGTGTAGGGATTAGAGTGTAGGGTATAGAGTGTAGGGTATAGTGTGTAGGGTATAGAGTGTAGAGTGTAGGGTATAGAGTGTAGAGTGTAGGGTATAGAGTGTAGGGTATAGAGTGTAGAGTGTAGGGTATAGAGTGTATGCTATAGAGTGTATGGTGTAGAGTGTATGGTATAGAGTGTAGGGTATACAGTGTAGAGTGTATGGTATAGAGCGTAGGGTGTAGAGTGTAGGGTATAGAGTGTATGTTATAGAGTGTAGGGTATAGAGTGTAGGGTAGAGAGTGTAGAGTGTAGGGTATAGAGTGTAGGGTATAGAGTGTAGGGTATAGAGTGTAGAGTGTAGGGATTAGAGTGTAGGGTATAGAGTGTAGTGTGTAGAATGTAGGGTATAGAGTGTAGAGTGTAGGGTATAGAGTGTATGGTATAGAGTGTAGGGTATAGAGTGTAGGGTGTAGAGTGTAGGGTATAGAGTGTAGGGTATAGAGTGTAGGGTATAGAGTGTAGGGAATAGAGTGTAGAGTGTAAGGTATAGAGTGTAGAGTATAGGGTATAGAGTGTAGGGTATAGAGTGTAGAGTGTAGGGATTAGAGTGTAGGGTATAGAGTGTAGGGTGTAGAGTGTAGGGTATAGAGTGTAGAGTGTAGGGTATAGAGTGTATGGTATAGAGTGTAGGGTATAGAGTGTAGGGTGTAGAGTGTAGGGTATAGAGTGTAGGGTATAGAGTGTAGGGTATAGAGTGTAGGGTATAGAGTGTAGGGAATCGAGTGTAGAGTGTAAGGTATAGAGTGTAGAGTGTAGGGTATAGAGTGTAGGGTATAGACTGTAGGGTATAGAGTGTAGGGTATAGATTGTAGGCTATAAAGTGTAGGGTATAGAGTGTAGGGTATAGAGTGTAGGGTATAGAGTGTAGGGTATAGAGTGTAGAGTGTAGGGTATAGTGTGTAGGGTATAGAGTGCAGGGTGTAGAGTGTAGGGTATAGAGTGTAGGGTATAGAGTGTAGAGTGTAGGGTATAGAGTGTATGCTATAGAGTGTATGGTGTAGAGTGTATGGTATAGAGTGTAGGGTATAGAGTGTAGAGTGTAGGGTATAGAGTGTAGGGTATAGAGTGTAGGGTATAGAGTGTATGTTATAGAGTGTAGGGTATAGAGTGTAGAGTGTAGGGTATAGAGTTTAGAGTGTAGGGTATAGAGTGTAGGGTATAGAGTGTAAGGTATAGAGTGTAGGGTGTAGAGTGTAGGGTATAGATTGTAGGGTATAGAGTGTAGGGTATAGAGTGTACGGTATAGAGTGTAGGGTATGGAGTGTATGGTATAGAGTGTAGGGTATAGAGTGTAGGGTATAGAGTGTAGGGTATAAAGTGTAGAGTGTAGGGTATAGCGTGTAGAGTGTAGGGTATAGAGTGTAGGGTATATAGTGTATGGTACAGAGTGTAGGGTATAGAGTGTAGAGTGTAGGGTATAGAGTGTAGGGTATAGAGTGTAGGGTATAGAGTGTAGGGCATAGAGTGTAGGGTATGTAGGGTATAGAGTGTAGAGTGTAGGGTATAGAGTGTAGGGTATAGAGTGTAGGGTATAGAGTGTAGGGCATAGAGTGTAGGGTATAGAGTGTAGGGTGTAGAGTGTAGGGTATAGAGTGTAGGGTATAGAGTGTAGAGTGTAGGGTATAGAGTGTAGGGTATAGAGTGTAGGGTATAGAGTGTAGGGTATAGAGTGTAGGGTATAGAGTGTAGAGTGTAGGGTATAGCGTGTAGAGTGTCGGGTATAGAGTGTAGGGTATAGAGTGTAGGGTATAGAGTGTAGGGTATAGAGTGTAGAGTGTAGGGTATAGAGTGTAGAGTGTAGGGTATAGAGTGTATGGTATAGAGTGTAGGGTATTGAGTGTAGGGTGTAGAGTGTTGGGTATAGAGTGTAGGGTATAGAGTGTAGGGTATAGAGTGTAGGGTATATAGTTTGTATATAGTTTGTAAGCTTGCGAGCAGGGCCCTCACTCCTCCTGGTATCTGTTTTGAACTGTATTTCTGTTATGCTGTAATGTTTATTGTCTGTACAAGTCCCCTCTATAATTTGTAAAGCGCTGCGGAATATGTTGGCGCTATATAAATAAAATTATTATTATTATTATTATTATTATAGAGTGTAGGGAATAGAGTGTAGAGTGTAAGGTATAGAGTGTAGAGTGTAGGGTATAGAGTGTAGGGTATAGAGTGTAGAGTGTAGGGATTAGAGTGTAGGGTATAGAGTGTAGGGTATAGTGTGTAGGGTATAGAGTGTAGAGTGTAGGGTATAGAGTGTAGAGTGTAGGGTATAGAGTGTAGGGTATAGAGTGTAGGGTATAGAGTGTAGGGCATAGAGTGTAGGGTATAGAGTGTAGGGTATAGAGTGTAGAGTGTAGGGTATAGAGTGTAGGGTATAGAGTGTAGGGTATAGAGTGTAGAGTGTAGGGTATAGAGTGTAGGGTATAGAGTGTAGGGTATAGAGTGTAGGGCATAGAGTGTAGGGTATAGAGTGTAGGGTATAGAGTGTAGAGTGTAGGGTATAGAGTGTAGGGTATAGAGTGTAGGGTATAGAGTGTAGAGTGTAGGGCATAGAGTGTAGAGTGTAGGGTATAGAGTGTAGGGTATAGAGTGTAGGGTAGAGAGTGTAGGGTAGAGAGTGTAGAGTGTAGGGATTAGAGTGTAGGGTATAGAGTGTAGGGTGTAGAGTGTAGGGCATAGAGTGTAGAGTGTAGGGTATAGAGTGTATGGTATAGAGTGTAGAGTATAGAGTGTAGGGTGTAGAGTGTAGGGTATAGAGTGTAGGGTATAGAGTGTAGGGTATAGAGTGTAGGGAATAGAGTGTTGAGTGTAAGGTACAGAGTGTAGAGTGTAGGGCATAGAGTGTAGAGTGTAGGGTATAGAGTGTAGGGTATAGAATGTAGGGTATAGAGTGTAGGGTATACAGTGTAGGGTATAGAGTGTAGAGTGTAGGGTATAGAGTGTAGAGTGTAGGGTATAGAGTGTAGAGTGTAGGGCATAGAGTGTAGATTGTAGGGTATAGAGTGTAGGGTATAGAGTGTAGGGTATAGAGTGTAGGGTATAGAGTGTAGAGTGTAGGGTAGAGAGTGTAGAGTGTAGGGTATAGAGTGTAGGGTATAGACTGTAGGGTATAGAGTGTAGAGTGTAGGGATTAGAGTGTAGGGTATAGAGTGTAGGGTGTGGAGTGTAGGGTATAGAGTGTAGAGTGTAGGGTATAGAGTGTAGGGTATAGAGTGTAGGGTATAGAGTGTAGGGAATAGAGTGTAGAGTGTAAGGTATAGAGTGTAGAGTATAGGGTATAGAGTGTAGGGTATAGAGTGTAGGGTATAGAGTGTAGGGTATAGAGTGTAGGGAATAGAGTGTAGAGTGTAAGGTATAGAGTGTAGAGTTTAGGGTATAGAGTGTAAGGTATAGAGTGTAGAGTGTAGGGATTAGAGTGTAGGGTATAGAGTGTAGGGTGTAGAGTGTAGGGCATAGAGTGTAGAGTGTAGGGTATAGAGTGTATGGTATAGAGTGTAGAGTATAGAGTGTAGGGTGTAGAGTGTAGGGTATAGAGTGTAGGGTATAGAGTGTAGGGTATAGAGTGTAGGGAATAGAGTGTAGAGTGTAAGGTATAGAGTGTAGAGTGTAGGGATTAGAGTGTAGGGTATAGAGTGTAGGGTATAGTGTGTAGGGTATAGAGTGTAGAGTGTAGGGTATAGAGTGTAGAGTGTAGGGTATAGAGTGTAGGGTATAGAGTGTAGAGTGTAGGGTATAGAGTGTATGCTATAGAGTGTATTGTGTAGAGTGTATGGTATAGAGTGTAGGGTATACAGTGTAGAGTGTATGGTATAGAGCGTAGGGTGTAGAGTGTAGGGTATAGAGTGTATGTTATAGAGTGTAGGGTATAGAGTGTAGGGTAGAGAGTGTAGAGTGTAGGGTATAGAGTGTAGGGTATAGAGTGTAGGGTATAGAGTGTAGAGTGTAGGGATTAGAGTGTAGGGTATAGAGTGTAGTGTGTAGAATGTAGGGTATAGAGTGTAGAGTGTAGGGTATAGAGTGTATGGTATAGAGTGTAGGGTATAGAGTGTTGGGTGTAGAGTGTAGGGTATAGAGTGTAGGGTATAGAGTGTAGGGTATAGAGTGCAGGGAATAGAGTGTAGAGTGTAAGGTATAGAGTGTAGAGTATAGGGTATAGAGTGTAGGGTATAGAGTGTAGAGTGTAGGGATTAGAGTGTAGGGTATAGAGTGTAGGGTGTAGAGTGTAGGGTATAGAGTGTAGAGTGTAGGGTATAGAGTGTATGGTATAGAGTGTAGGGTATAGAGTGTAGGGTGTAGAGTGTAGGGTATAGAGTGTAGGGTATAGAGTGTAGGGTATAGAGTGTAGGGTATAGAGTGTAGGGAGTCGAGTGTAGAGTGTAAGGTATAGAGTGTAGAGTGTAGGGTATAGAGTGTAGGGTATAGACTGTAGGGTATAGAGTGTAGGGTATAGATTGTAGGCTATAGAGTGTAGGGTATAGAGTGTAGGGTATAGAGTGTAGGGTATAGAGTGTAGGGTATAGAGTGTAGGGTATAGAGTGTAGAGTGTAGGGTATAGTGTGTAGGGTATAGAGTGCATGGTGTAGAGTGTAGGGTATAGAGTGTAGGGTATAGAGTGTAGAGTGTAGGGTATAGAGTGTATGCTATAGAGTGTATGGTGTAGAGTGTATGGTATAGAGTGTAGGGTATAGAGTGTAGAGTGTAGGGTATAGAGTGTAGGGTATAGAGTGTAGGGTATAGAGTGTATGTTATAGAGTGTAGGGTATAGAGTGTAGAGTGTAGGGTATAGAGTTTAGAGTGTAGGGTATAGAGTGTAGGGTATAGAGTGTAAGGTATAGAGTGTAGGGTGTAGAGTGTAGGGTATAGATTGTAGGGTATAGAGTGTAGGGTATAGAGTGTACGGTATAGAGTGTAGGGTATGGAGTGTATGGTATAGAGTGTAGGGTATAGAGTGTAGGGTATAGAGTGTAGGGTATAAAGTGTAGAGTGTAGGGTATAGCGTGTAGAGTGTAGGGTATAGAGTGTAGGGTATAGAGTGTAGGGTATAGAGTGTAGGGTATAGATTTTAGAGTGTAGGGTATAGAGTGTATGGTATAGAGTGTAGGGTATAGAGTGTAGGATGTAGAGTGTTTGGTATAGAGTGTAGGGTATAGAGTGTAGGGTATAGAGTGTAGGGTATAGAGTGTAGGGAATAGAGTGTAGAGTGTAAGGTATAGAGTGTAGAGTGTAGGGTATAGAGTGTAGGGTATAGAGTGTAGGGTATAGAGTGTAGAGTGTAGGGTATAGAGTGTAGAGTGTAGGGTATAGAGTGTAGGGTATAGAGTGTAGGGTAGAGTGTGTAGAGTGTAGGGTATAGAGTGTAGGGTATAGAGTGTAGGGTATAGAGTGTAGAGTGTAGGGATTAGAGTGTAGGGTATAGAGTGTAGGGTGTAGAGTGTAGGGAATAGAGTGTAGGGTATAGAGTGTAGGGTATAGAGTGTAGGGTGTAGAGTGTAGGGTATAGAGTGTATGGTATAGAGTGTAGGGTATAGAATGTATGGTATAGAGTGTAGAGTGTAGGATATAGAGTGTAGGGTATAGAGTGTAGAGTGTAGGGTATAGAGTGTAGGGTATAGAGTGTAGGGTATAGAGTGTAGAGTGTAGGGATTAGAGTGTAGGGTATAGAGTGTAGGGTATAGAGTGTAGAGTGTAGGGTAGAGAGTGTAGGATATAGAGTGTAGAGTGTAGGGTATAGAGTGTAGGGTATAGAGTGTAGGGTATAGAGTGTAGGGTATAGAGTGTAGAGTGTAGGGTATAGAGTGTAGGGTATAGAGTGTAGGGTATAGAGTGTAGAGTGTAGGGTATAGAGTGTAGGGTATAGAGTGTAGGGTATAGAGTGTAGGGCATAGAGTGTAGGGTATAGAGTGTAGGGTGTAGAGTGTAGGGTATAGAGTGTAGGGTATAGAGTGTAGAGTGTAGGGTATAGAGTGTAGGGTATAGAGTGTAGGGTATAGAGTGTAGGGTATAGAGTGTAGGGTATAGAGTGTAGAGTGTAGGGTATAGCGTGTAGAGTGTCGGGTATAGAGTGTAGGGTATAGAGTGTAGGGTATAGAGTGTAGGGTATAGAGTGTAGAGTGTAGGGTATAGAGTGTAGAGTGTAGGGTATAGAGTGTATGGTATAGAGTGTAGGGTATAGAGTGTAGGGTGTAGAGCGTTCGGTATAGAGTGTAGGGTATAGAGTGTAGAATATAGAGTGTAGGGTATAGAGTGTAGGGAATAGAGTGTAGAG
The DNA here is from genome assembly GCF_032444005.1 of Ranitomeya imitator. Lineage (NCBI taxonomy): Eukaryota > Metazoa > Chordata > Amphibia > Anura > Dendrobatidae > Ranitomeya > Ranitomeya imitator. The sequence continues at coordinate 67,350 of NW_027193670.1, read as the reverse complement.
TGTAAGGTATAGAGTGTAGAGTGTAGGGTATAGAGTGTAAGGTATAGAGTGTAGAGTGTAGGGATTAGAGTGTAGGGTATAGAGTGTATGGTGTAGAGTGTAGGGCATAGAGTGTAGAGTGTAGGGTATAGAGTGTATGGTATAGAGTGTAGAGTATAGAGTGTAGGGTGTAGAGTGTAGGGTATAGAGTGTAGGGTATAGAGTGTAGGGTATAGAGTGTAGGGAATAGAGTGTAGAGTGTAAGGTATAGAGTGTAGAGTGTAGGGTATAGAGTGTAGGGTATAGAGTGTAGAGTGTAGGGATTAGAGTGTAGGGTATAGAGTGTAGGGTATAGTGTGTAGGGTATAGAGTGTAGAGTGTAGGGTATAGAGTGTAGAGTGTAGGGTATAGAGTGTAGGGCATAGAGTGTAGAGTGTAGGGTATAGAGTGTATGCTATAGAGTGTATGGTGTAGAGTGTATGGTATAGAGTGTAGGGTATACAGTGTAGAGTGTATGGTATAGAGTGTAGGGTGTAGAGTGTAGGGTATAGAGTGTATGTTATAGAGTGTAGGGTATAGAATGTAGGGTAGAGAGTGTAGAGTGTAGGGTATAGAGTGTAGGGTATAGAGTGTAGGGTATAGAGTGTAGAGTGTAGGGATTAGAGTGTAGGGTATAGAGTGTAGTGTGTAGAGTGTAGGGTATAGAGTGTAGAGTGTAGAGTATAGAGTGTATGGTATAGAGTGTAGGGTATAGAGTGTAGGGTGTAGAGTGTAGGGTATAGAGTGTAGGGTATAGAGTGTAGGGTATAGAGTGTAGGGAATAGAGTGTAGAGTGTGAGGTATAGAGTGTAGAGTATAGGGTATAGAGTGTAGGGTATAGAGTGTAGAGTGTAGGGATTAGAGTGTAGGGTATAGAGTGTAGGGTGTAGAGTGTAGGGTATAGAGTGTAGAGTGTAGGGTATAGAGTGTATGGTATAGAGTGTAGGGTATAGAGTGTAGGGTGTAGAGTGTAGGGTATAGAGTGTAGGGTATAGAGTGTAGGGTATAGAGTGTAGGGTATAGAGTGTAGGGAATCGAGTGTAGAGTGTAAGGTATAGAGTGTAGAGTGTAGGGTATAGAGTGTAGGGTATAGACTGTAGGGTATAGAGTGTAGGGTATAGATTGTAGGCTATAGAGTGTAGGGTATAGAGTGTAGGGTATAGAGTGTAGAGTGTAGGGTATAGAGTGTAGGGTATAGAGTGTAGGGTATAGAGTGTAGGGTATAGAGTGTAGAGTGTAGGGTATAGTGTGTAGGGTATAGAGTGCAGGGTGTAGAGTGTAGGGTATAGAGTGTAGGGTATAGAGTGTAGAGTGTAGGGTATAGAGTGTATGCTATAGAGTGTATGGTGTAGAGTGTATGGTATAGAGTGTAGGGTATAGATTGTAGAGTGTATGGTATAGAGTGTATGGTACAGAGTGTAGGGTATAGAGTGTAGAGTGTAGGGTATAGAGTGTAGGGTATAGAGTGTAGGGTATAGAGTGTAGGGTATAGAGTGTAGAGTGTAGGGTATATAGTGTATGGTACAGAGTGTAGGGTATAGAGTGTAGAGTGTAGGGTATAGAGTGTAGGGCATAGAGTGTAGGGTATAGAGTGTAGGGTGTAGAGTGTAGGGTATAGAGTGTAGGGTATAGAGTGTAGAGTGTAGGGTATAGAGTGTAGGGTATAGAGTGTAGGGTATAGAGTGTAGGGTATAGAGTGCAGGGTGTAGAGTGTAGGGTATAGAGTGTAGGGTATAGAGTGTAGAGTGTAGGGTATAGAGTGTATGCTATAGAGTGTATGGTGTAGAGTGTATGGTATAGAGTGTAGGGTATAGATTGTAGAGTGTATGGTATAGAGTGTATGGTACAGAGTGTAGGGTATAGAGTGTAGAGTGTAGGGTATAGAGTGTAGGGTATAGAGTGTAGGGTATAGAGTGTAGGGTATAGAGTGTAGAGTGTAGGGTATATAGTGTATGGTACAGAGTGTAGGGTATAGAGTGTAGAGTGTAGGGTATAGAGTGTAGGGCATAGAGTGTAGGGTATAGAGTGTAGGGTGTAGAGTGTAGGGTATAGAGTGTAGGGTATAGAGTGTAGGGTGTAGAGTGTAGGGTATAGAGTGTAGGGTATAGAGTGTAGAGTGTAGGGTATAGAGTGTAGGGTATAGAGTGTAGGGTATAGAGTGTAGGGTATAGAGTGTAGGGTATAGAGTGTAGAGTGTAGGGTATAGCTTGTAGAGTGTCGGGTATAGAGTGTAGGGTATAGAGTGTAGGGTATAGAGTGTAGGGTATAGAGTGTAGAGTGTAGGGTATAGAGTGTAGAGTGTAGGGTATAGAGTGTATGGTATAGAGTGTAGGGTATAGAGTGTAGGGTGTAGAGCGTTGGGTATAGAGTGTAGGGTATAGAGTGTAGGGTATAGAGTGTAGGGTATAGAGTGTAGGGAATAGAGTGTAGAGTGTAAGGTATAGAGTGTAGAGTGTAGGGTATAGAGTGTAAGGTATAGAGTGTAGAGTGTAGGGATTAGAGTGTAGGGTATAGAGTGTAGGGTGTAGAGTGTAGGGCATAGAGTGTAGAGTGTAGGGTATAGAGTGTATGGTATAGAGTGTAGAGTATAGAGTGTAGGGTGTAGAGTGTAGGGTATAGAGTGTAGGGTATAGAGTGTAGGGTATAGAGTGTAGGGAATAGAGTGTAGAGTGTAAGGTATAGAGTGTAGAGTGTAGGGTATAGAGTGTAGGGTATAGAGTGTAGAGTGTAGGGATTAGAGTGTAGGGTATAGAGTGTAGGGTATAGTGTGTAGGGTATAGAGTGTAGAGTGTAGGGTATAGAGTGTAGAGTGTAGGGTATAGAGTGTAGGGCATAGAGTGTAGAGTGTAGGGTATAGAGTGTATGCTATAGAGTGTATGGTGTAGAGTGTATGGTATAGAGTGTAGGGTATACAGTGTAGAGTGTATGGTATAGAGTGTAGGGTGTAGAGTGTAGGGTATAGAGTGTATGTTATAGAGTGTAGGGTATAGAATGTAGGGTAGAGAGTGTAGAGTGTAGGGTATAGAGTGTAGGGTATAGAGTGTAGGGTATAGAGTGTAGAGTGTAGGGATTAGAGTGTAGGGTATAGAGTGTAGTGTGTAGAGTGTAGGGTATAGAGTGTAGAGTGTAGAGTATAGAGTGTATGGTATAGAGTGTAGGGTATAGAGTGTAGGGTGTAGAGTGTAGGGTATAGAGTGTAGGGTATAGAGTGTAGGGTATAGAGTGTAGGGAATAGAGTGTAGAGTGTGAGGTATAGAGTGTAGAGTATAGGGTATAGAGTGTAGGGTATAGAGTGTAGAGTGTAGGGATTAGAGTGTAGGGTATAGAGTGTAGGGTGTAGAGTGTAGGGTATAGAGTGTAGAGTGTAGGGTATAGAGTGTATGGTATAGAGTGTAGGGTATAGAGTGTAGGGTGTAGAGTGTAGGGTATAGAGTGTAGGGTATAGAGTGTAGGGTATAGAGTGTAGGGTATAGAGTGTAGGGAATCGAGTGTAGAGTGTAAGGTATAGAGTGTAGAGTGTAGGGTATAGAGTGTAGGGTATAGACTGTAGGGTATAGAGTGTAGGGTATAGATTGTAGGCTATAGAGTGTAGGGTATAGAGTGTAGGGTATAGAGTGTAGAGTGTAGGGTATAGAGTGTAGGGCATAGAGTGTAGAGTGTAGGGTATAGAGTGTATGCTATAGAGTGTATGGTGTAGAGTGTATGGTATAGAGTGTAGGGTATACAGTGTAGAGTGTATGGTATAGAGTGTAGGGTGTAGAGTGTAGGGTATAGAGTGTATGTTATAGAGTGTAGGGTATAGAATGTAGGGTAGAGAGTGTAGAGTGTAGGGTATAGAGTGTAGGGTATAGAGTGTAGGGTATAGAGTGTAGAGTGTAGGGATTAGAGTGTAGGGTATAGAGTGTAGTGTGTAGAGTGTAGGGTATAGAGTGTAGAGTGTAGAGTATAGAGTGTATGGTATAGAGTGTAGGGTATAGAGTGTAGGGTGTAGAGTGTAGGGTATAGAGTGTAGGGTATAGAGTGTAGGGTATAGAGTGTAGGGAATAGAGTGTAGAGTGTGAGGTATAGAGTGTAGAGTATAGGGTATAGAGTGTAGGGTATAGAGTGTAGAGTGTAGGGATTAGAGTGTAGGGTATAGAGTGTAGGGTGTAGAGTGTAGGGTATAGAGTGTAGAGTGTAGGGTATAGAGTGTATGGTATAGAGTGTAGGGTATAGAGTGTAGGGTGTAGAGTGTAGGGTATAGAGTGTAGGGTATAGAGTGTAGGGTATAGAGTGTAGGGTATAGAGTGTAGGGAATCGAGTGTAGAGTGTAAGGTATAGAGTGTAGAGTGTAGGGTATAGAGTGTAGGGTATAGACTGTAGGGTATAGAGTGTAGGGTATAGATTGTAGGCTATAGAGTGTAGGGTATAGAGTGTAGGGTATAGAGTGTAGAGTGTAGGGTATAGAGTGTAGGGTATAGAGTGTAGGGTATAGAGTGTAGGGTATAGAGTGTAGAGTGTAGGGTATAGTGTGTAGGGTATAGAGTGCAGGGTGTAGAGTGTAGGGTATAGAGTGTAGGGTATAGAGTGTAGAGTGTAGGGTATAGAGTGTATGCTATAGAGTGTATGGTGTAGAGTGTATGGTATAGAGTGTAGGGTATAGATTGTAGAGTGTATGGTATAGAGTGTATGGTACAGAGTGTAGGGTATAGAGTGTAGAGTGTAGGGTATAGAGTGTAGGGTATAGAGTGTAGGGTATAGAGTGTAGGGTATAGAGTGTAGAGTGTAGGGTATATAGTGTATGGTACAGAGTGTAGGGTATAGAGTGTAGAGTGTAGGGTATAGAGTGTAGGGCATAGAGTGTAGGGTATAGAGTGTAGGGTGTAGAGTGTAGGGTATAGAGTGTAGGGTATAGAGTGTAGAGTGTAGGGTATAGAGTGTAGGGTATAGAGTGTAGGGTATAGAGTGTAGGGTTTAGAGAGTAGGGTATAGAGTGTAGAGTGTAGGGTATAGCGTGTAGAGTGTCGGGTATAGAATGTAGGGTATAGAGTGTAGGGTATAGAGTGTAGGGTATAGAGTGTAGAGTGTAGGGTATAGAGTGTAGAGTGTAGGGTATAGAGTGTATGGTATAGAGTGTAGGGTATTGAGTGTAGGGTGTAGAGTGTTGGGTATAGAGTGTAGGGTATAGAGTGTAGGGTATAGAGTGTAGGGTATAGAGTGTAGGGAATAGAGTGTAGAGTGTAAGGTATAGAGTGTAGAGTGTAGGGTATAGAGTGTAGAGTGTAGGGATTAGAGTGTAGGGTATAGAGTGTAGGGTATAGTGTGTCGGGTATAGAGTGTAGAGTGTAGGGTATAGAGTGTAGAGTGTAGGGTATAGAGTGTAGGGTATAGAGTGTAGGGTATAGAGTGTAGGGCATAGAGTGTAGGGTATAGAGTGTAGGGTATAGAGTGTAGAGTGTAGGGTATAGAGTGTAGGGTATAGAGTGTAGGGTATAGAGTGTAGAGTGTAGGGTATAGAGTGTAGGGTATAGAGTGTAGGGTATAGAGTGTAGGGTATAGAGTGTAGGAGATAGAGTGTAGGGTATAGAGTGTAGGGTATAGAGTGTAGAGTGTAGGGTATAGAGTGTAGGGTATAGAGTGTAGGGTATAGAGTGTAGAGTGTAGGGCATAGAGTGTAGAGTGTAGGGTATAGAGTGTAGGGTATAGAGTGTAGGGTAGAGAGTGTAGGGTAGAGAGTGTAGAGTGTAGGGATTAGAGTGTAGGGTATAGAGTGTAGGGTGTAGAGTGTAGGGCATAGAGTGTAGAGTGTAGGGTATAGAGTGTATGGTATAGAGTGTAGAGTATAGAGTGTAGGGTGTAGAGTGTAGGGTATAGAGTGTAGGGTATAGAGTGTAGGGTATAGAGTGTAGGGAATAGAGTGTTGAGTGTAAGGTACAGAGTGTAGAGCGTAGGGCATAGAGTGTAGGGTATAGAGTGTAGGGCATAGAGTGTAGGGTATAGAGTGTAGGGTGTAGAGTGTAGGGTATAGAGTGTAGGGTATAGAGTGTAGAGTGTAGGGTATAGAGTGTAGGGTATAGAGTGTAGGGTATAGAGTGTAGGGTTTAGAGTGTAGTGTATAGAGTGTAGAGTGTAGGGTATAGCGTGTAGAGTGTCGGGTATAGAGTGTAGGGTATAGAGTGTAGGGTATAGAGTGTAGAGTGTAGGGTATAGTGTGTAGGGTATAGAGTGCAGGGTGTAGAGTGTAGGGTATAGAGTGTAGGGTATAGAGTGTAGAGTGTAGGGTATAGAGTGTATGCTATAGAGTGTATGGTGTAGAGTGTATGGTATAGAGTGTAGGGTATAGATTGTAGAGTGTATGGTATAGAGTGTATGGTACAGAATGTAGGGTATAGAGTGTAGAGTGTAGGGTATAGAGTGTAGGGTATAGAGTGTAGAGTGTAGGGTATATAGTGTATGGTACAGAGTGTAGGGTATAGAGTGTAGAGTGTAGGGTATAGAGTGTAGGGTATAGAGTGTAGGGTATAGAGTGTAGGGCATAGAGTGTAGGGTATAGAGTGTAGGGTGTAGAGTGTAGGGTATAGAGTGTAGGGTATAGAGTGTAGAGTGTAGGGTATAGAGTGTAGGGTATAGAGTGTAGGGTATAGAGTGTAGGGTTTAGAGTGTAGGGTATAGAGTGTAGAGTGTAGGGTATAGCGTGTAGAGTGTCGGGTATGGAGTGTAGGGTATAGAGTGTAGGGTATAGAGTGTAGGGTATAGAGTGTAGAGTGTAGGGTATAGAGTGTAGAGTGTAGGGTATAGAGTGTATGGTATAGAGTGTAGGGTATTGAGTGTAGGGTGTAGAGTGTTGGGTATAGAGTGTAGGGTATAGAGTGTAGGGTATAGAGTGTAGGGTATAGAGTGTAGAGTGTAGGGTATAGAGTGTAGAGTGTAGGGTATAGAGTGTAGGGTATAGAGTGTAGGGCATAGAGTGTAGGGTATAGAGTGTAGGGTATAGAGTGTAGAGTGTAGGGTATAGAGTGTAGGGTATAGAGTGTAGGGTATAGAGTGTAGAGTGTAGGGTATAGAGTGTAGGGTATAGAGTGTAGGGTATAGAGTGTAGGGTATAGAGTGTAGGGCATAGAGTGTAGGGTATAGAGTGTAGGGTATAGAGTGTAGATTGTAGGGTATAGAGTGTAGGGTATAGAGTGTAGGGTATAGAGTGTAGAGTGTAGGGATTAGAGTGTAGGGTATAGAGTGTAGGGTATAGTGTGTAGGGTATAGAGTGTAGAGTGTAGGGTATAGAGTGTAGAGTGTAGGGTATAGAGTGTAGGGTATAGAGTGTAGGGCATAGAGTGTAGGGTATAGAGTGTAGGGTATAGAGTGTAGAGTGTAGGGTATAGAGTGTAGGGTATAGAGTGTAGGGTATAGAGTGTAGAGTGTAGGGTATAGAGTGTAGGGTATAGAGTGTAGGGTATAGAGTGTAGGGTATAGAGTGTAGGGCATAGAGTGTAGGGTATAGAGTGTAGGGTATAGAGTGTAGATTGTAGGGTATAGAGTGTAGGGTATAGAGTGTAGGGTATAGAGTGTAGAGTGTAGGGCATAGAGTGTAGAGTGTAGGGTATAGAGTGTAGGGTATAGAGTGTAGGGTAGAGAGTGTAGGGTAGAGAGTGTAGAGTGTAGGGATTAGAGTGTAGGGTATAGAGTGTAGGGTGTAGAGTGTAGGGCATAGAGTGTAGAGTGTAGGGTATAGAGTGTATGGTATAGAGTGTAGAGTATAGAGTGTAGGGTGTAGAGTGTAGGGTATAGAGTGTAGGGTATAGAGTGTAGGGTATAGAGTGTAGGGAATAGAGTGTTGAGTGTAAGGTACAGAGTGTAGAGTGTAGGGCATAGAGTGTAGAGTGTAGGGTATAGAGTGTAGGGTATAGAGTGTAGGGTATAGAGTGTAGGGTATACAGTGTAGGGTATAGAGTGTAGAGTGTAGGGTATAGAGTGTAGAGTGTAGGGTATAGAGTGTAGAGTGTAGGGCATAGAGTGTAGATTGTAGGGTATAGAGTGTAGGGTATAGAGTGTAGGGTATAGAGTGTAGGGTATAGAGTGTAGAGTGTAGGGTAGAGAGTGTAGAGTGTAGGGTATAGAGTGTAGGGTATAGAGTGTAGGGTATAGAGTGTAGAGTGTAGGGATTAGCGTGTAGGGTATAGAGTGTAGGGTGTGGAGTGTAGGGTATAGAGTGTAGAGTGTAGGGTATAGAGTGTAGGGTATAGAGTGTAGGGTATAGAGTGTAGGGTATAGAGTGTAGGGAATAGAGTGTAGAGTGTAAGGTATAGAGTGTAGAGTATAGGGTATAGAGTGTAGGGTATAGAGTGTAGGGTATAGAGTGTAGGGTATAGAGTGTAGGGTATAGAGTGTAGGGAATAGAGTGTAGAGTGCAAGGTATAGAGTGTAGAGTGTAGGGTATAGAGTGTAAGGTATAGAGTGTAGAGTGTAGGGATTAGAGTGTAGGGTATAGAGTGTAGGGTGTAGAGTGTAGGGCATAGAGTGTAGAGTGTAGGGTATAGAGTGTATGGTATAGAGTGTAGAGTATAGAGTGTAGGGTGTAGAGTGTAGGGTATAGAGTGTAGGGTATAGAGTGTAGGGTATAGAGTGTAGGGAATAGAGTGTAGAGTGTAAGGTATAGAGTGTAGAGTGTAGGGTATAGAGTGTAGGGTATAGAGTGTAGGGTATAGAGTGTAGAGTGTAGGGATTAGAGTGTAGGGTATAGAGTGTAGGGTATAGTGTGTAGGGTATAGAGTGTAGAGTGTAGGGTATAGAGTGTAGAGTGTAGGGTATAGAGTGTAGGGTATAGAGTGTAGAGTGTAGGGTATAGAGTGTATGCTATAGAGTGTATGGTGTAGAGTGTATGGTATAGAGTGTAGGGTATACAGTGTAGAGTGTATGGTATAGAGCGTAGGGTGTAGAGTGTAGGGTATAGAGTGTATGTTATAGAGTGTAGGGTATAGAGTGTAGGGTAGAGAGTGTAGAGTGTAGGGTATAGAGTGTAGGGTATAGAGTGTAGGGTATAGAGTGTAGAGTGTAGGGATTAGAGTGTAGGGTATAGAGTGTAGTGTGTAGAATGTAGGGTATAGAGTGTAGAGTGTAGGGTATAGAGTGTATGGTATAGAGTGTAGGGTATAGAGTGTAGGGTGTAGAGTGTAGGGTATAGAGTGTAGGGTATAGAGTGTAGGGTATAGAGTGTAGGGAATAGAGTGTGGAGTGTAAGGTATAGAGTGTAGAGTATAGGGTATAGAGTGTAGGGTATAGATTGTAGAGTGTAGGGATTAGAGTGTAGGGTATAGAGTGTAGGGTGTAGAGTGTAGGGTATAGAGTGTAGAGTGTAGGGTATAGAGTGTATGGTATAGAGTGTAGGGTATAGAGTGTAGGGTGTAGAGTGTAGGGTATAGAGTGTAGGGTATAGAGTGTAGGGTATAGAGTGTAGGGTATAGAGTGTAGGGAATCGAATGTAGAGTGTAAGGTATAGAGTGTAGAGTGTAGGGTATAGAGTGTAGGGTATAGACTGTAGGGTATAGAGTGTAGGGTATAGATTGTAGGCTATAGAGTGTAGGGTATAGAGTGTAGGGTATAGAGTGTAGGGTATAGAGTGTAGGGTATAGAGTGTAGAGTGTAGGGTATAGTGTGTAGGGTATAGAGTGCAGGGTGTAGAGTGTAGGGTATAGAGTGTAGGGTATAGAGTGTAGAGTGTAGGGTATAGAGTGTATGCTATAGAGTGTATGGTGTAGAGTGTATGGTATAGAGTGTAGGGTATAGAGTGTAGAGTGTAGGGTATAGAGTGTAGGGTATAGAGTGTAGGGTATAGAGTGTATGTTATAGAGTGTAGGGTATAGAGTGTAGAGTGTAGGGTATAGAGTTTAGAGTGTAGGGTATAGAGTGTAGGGTATAGAGTGTAAGGTATAGAGTGTAGGGTGTAGAGTGTAGGGTATAGATTGTAGGGTATAGAGTGTAGGGTATAGAGTGTACGGTATAGAGTGTAGGGTATGGAGTGTATGGTATAGAGTGTAGGGTATAGAGTGTAGGGTATAGAGTGTAGGGTATAAAGTGTAGAGTGTAGGGTATAGCGTGTAGAGTGTAGGGTATAGAGTGTAGGGTATAGAGTGTAGGGTATAGAGTGTAGGGTATAGAGTGTAGAGTGTAGGGTATAGAGTGTATGGTATAGAGTGTAGGGTATAGAGTGTAGGGTGTAGAGTGTTGGGTATAGAGTGTAGGGTATAGAGTGTAGGGTATAGAGTGTAGGGTATAGAGGGTAGGGAATAGAGTGTAGAGTGTAAGGTATAGAGTGTAGAGTGTAGGGTATAGAGTGTAGGGTATAGAGTGTAGGGTATAGAGTGTAGAGTGTAGGGTATAGAGTGTAGAGTGTAGGGTATAGAGTGTAGGGTATAGAGTGTAGGGTATAGAGTGTAGGGTAGAGTGTGTAGAGTGTAGGGTATAGAGTGTAGGGTATAGAGTGTAGGGTATAGAGTGTAGAGTGTAGGGATTAGAGTGTAGGGTATAGAGTGTAGGGTGTAGAGTGTAGGGTATAGAGTGTAGAGTGTAGTGTATAGAGTGTATGGTATAGAGTGTAGGGTGTAGAGTGTAGGGTATAGAGTGTAGGGTATAGAGTGTAGGGTATAGAGTGTAGGGAATATAGTGTAGAGTGTAAGGTATAGAGTGTAGAGTGTAGGGTATAGAGTGTAGGGTATAGAGTGTAGAGTGAAGGGATTAGAGTGTAGGGTATAGAGTGTAGGGTGTAGAGTGTAGGGTATAGAGTGTAGAGTGTAGGGTATAGAGTGTATGGTATAGAGTGTAGGGTATAGAGTGTAGGGTGTAGAGTGTAGGGTATAGAGTGTAGGGTATAGAGTGTAGGGTATAGAGTGTAGGGTATAGAGTGTAGGGAATAGAGTGTAGAGTGTAAGGTATAGAGTGTAGAGTGTAGGGTATAGAGTGTAGGGTATAGACTGTAGGGTATAGAGTGTAGGGTATAGAGTGTAGGGTATAGATTGTAGAGTGTAGGCTATAGAGTGTAGGGTATAGAGTGTAGAATGTAGGGTATAGAGTGTAGGGTATAGAGTGTAGGGTATAGAGTGTAGGGTATAGAGTGTAGAGTGTAGGGTATAGTGTGTAGGGTATAGAGTGCAGGGTGTAGAGTGTAGGGTATAGAGTGTAGGGTATAGAGTGTAGAGTGTAGGGTATAGAGTGTAGGGTATAGAGTGTAGGGTATAGAGTGTATGTTATAGAGTGTAGGGTATAGAGTGTAGGGTAGAGAGTGTAGAGTGTAGGGTATAGAGTGTAGGGTATAGAGTGTAGGGTATAGATTGTAGAGTGTAGGCTATAGAGTGTAGGGTATAGAGTGTAGGGTATAGAGTGTATGTTATAGAGTGTAGGGTATAGAGTGTAGGGTAGAGAGTGTAGAGTGTAGGGTATAGAGTGTAGGGTATAGAGTGTAGGGTATAGATTGTAGAGTGTAGGCTATAGAGTGTAGGGTATAGAGTGTAGAGTGTCGGGATTAGAGTGTAGGGTATAGAGTGTGGGATGTAGAGTGTAGGGTATAGAGTGTAGAGTGTAGGATATAGAGTGTATGGTATAGAGTGTAGGGTATAGAGTGTAGGGTGTAGAGTGTAGGGTATAGAGTGTAGGGAATAGAGTGTAGGGTATAGAGTGTAGGGTATAGAGTGTAGGGTGTAGAGTGTAGGGTATAGAGTGTATGGTATAGAGTGTAGGGTATAGAATGTATGGTATAGAGTGTAGAGTGTAGGATATAGAGTGTGGGGTATAGAGTGTAGAGTGTAGGGTATAGATTGTAGGGTATAGAGTGTAGGGTATAGAGTGTACGGTATAGAGTGTAGGGTATGGAGTGTATGGTATAGAGTGTAGGGTATAGAGTGTAGGGTATAGAGTGTAGGGTATAAAGTGTAGAGTGTAGGGTATAGCGTGTAGAGTGTAGGGTATAGAGTGTAGGGTATAGAGTGTAGGGTATAGAGTGTAGGGTATAGAGTGTAGAGTGTAGGGTATAGAGTGTATGGTATAGAGTGTAGGGTATAGAGTGTAGGGTGTAGAGTGTTGGGTATAGAGTGTAGGGTATAGAGTGTAGGGTATAGAGTGTAGGGTATAGAGGGTAGGGAATAGAGTGTAGAGTGTAAGGTATAGAGTGTAGAGTGTAGGGTATAGAGTGTAGGGTATAGAGTGTAGGGTATAGAGTGTAGAGTGTAGGGTATAGAGTGTAGAGTGTAGGGTATAGAGTGTAGGGTATAGAGTGTAGGGTATAGAGTGTAGGGTAGAGTGTGTAGAGTGTAGGGTATAGAGTGTAGGGTATAGAGTGTAGGGTATAGAGTGTAGAGTGTAGGGATTAGAGTGTAGGGTATAGAGTGTAGGGTGTAGAGTGTAGGGTATAGAGTGTAGAGTGTAGTGTATAGAGTGTATGGTATAGAGTGTAGGGTGTAGAGTGTAGGGTATAGAGTGTAGGGTATAGAGTGTAGGGTATAGAGTGTAGGGAATATAGTGTAGAGTGTAAGGTATAGAGTGTAGAGTGTAGGGTATAGAGTGTAGGGTATAGAGTGTAGAGTGAAGGGATTAGAGTGTAGGGTATAGAGTGTAGGGTGTAGAGTGTAGGGTATAGAGTGTAGAGTGTAGGGTATAGAGTGTATGGTATAGAGTGTAGGGTATAGAGTGTAGGGTGTAGAGTGTAGGGTATAGAGTGTAGGGTATAGAGTGTAGGGTATAGAGTGTAGGGTATAGAGTGTAGGGAATAGAGTGTAGAGTGTAAGGTATAGAGTGTAGAGTGTAGGGTATAGAGTGTAGGGTATAGACTGTAGGGTATAGAGTGTAGGGTATAGAGTGTAGGGTATAGATTGTAGAGTGTAGGCTATAGAGTGTAGGGTATAGAGTGTAGAATGTAGGGTATAGAGTGTAGGGTATAGAGTGTAGGGTATAGAGTGTAGGGTATAGAGTGTAGAGTGTAGGGTATAGTGTGTAGGGTATAGAGTGCAGGGTGTAGAGTGTAGGGTATAGAGTGTAGGGTATAGAGTGTAGAGTGTAGGGTATAGAGTGTAGGGTATAGAGTGTAGGGTATAGAGTGTATGTTATAGAGTGTAGGGTATAGAGTGTAGGGTAGAGAGTGTAGAGTGTAGGGTATAGAGTGTAGGGTATAGAGTGTAGGGTATAGATTGTAGAGTGTAGGCTATAGAGTGTAGGGTATAGAGTGTAGGGTATAGAGTGTATGTTATAGAGTGTAGGGTATAGAGTGTAGGGTAGAGAGTGTAGAGTGTAGGGTATAGAGTGTAGGGTATAGAGTGTAGGGTATAGATTGTAGAGTGTAGGCTATAGAGTGTAGGGTATAGAGTGTAGAGTGTCGGGATTAGAGTGTAGGGTATAGAGTGTGGGATGTAGAGTGTAGGGTATAGAGTGTAGAGTGTAGGATATAGAGTGTATGGTATAGAGTGTAGGGTATAGAGTGTAGGGTGTAGAGTGTAGGGTATAGAGTGTAGGGAATAGAGTGTAGGGTATAGAGTGTAGGGTATAGAGTGTAGGGTGTAGAGTGTAGGGTATAGAGTGTATGGTATAGAGTGTAGGGTATAGAATGTATGGTATAGAGTGTAGAGTGTAGGATATAGAGTGTGGGGTATAGAGTGTAGAGTGTAGGGTATAGAGTGTAGGGTATAGAGTGTAGGGTATAGAGTGTAGAGTGTAGGGATTAGAGTGTAGGGTATAGAGTGTAGGGTATAGAGTGTAGAGTGTAGGGTAGAGAGTGTAGGATATAGAGTGTAGAGTGTAGGGTATAGAGTGTAGGGTATAGAGTGTAGGGTATAGAGTGTGTGGTATAGAGTGTAGAGTGTAGGGTATAGAGTGTAGGGTATAGAGTGTAGGGTATAGAGTGTAGAGTGTAGGGTATAGAGTGTAGGGTATAGAGTGTAGGGTATAGAGTGTAGGGCATAGAGTGTAGGGTATAGAGTGTAGGGTGTAGAGTGTAGGATATAGAGTGTAGGGTATAGAGTGTAGAGTGTAGGGTATAGAGTGTAGGGTATAGAGTGTAGGGTATAGAGTGTAGGGTATAGAGTGTAGGGTATAGAGTGTAGAGTGTCGGGTATAGAGTGTAGGGTATAGAGTGTAGGGTATAGAGTGTAGGGTATAGAGTGTAGAGTGTAGGGTATAGAGTGTAGAGTGTAGGGTATAGAGTGTATGGTATAGAGTGTAGGGTATAGAGTGTAGGGTGTAGAGCGTTGGGTATAGAGTGTAGGGTATAGAGTGTAGGGTATAGAGTGTAGGGTATAGAGTGTAGGGATAGAGTGTAGAGTGTAAGGTATAGAGTGTAGAGTGTAGGGTATAGAGTGTAGGGTATAGAGTGTAGAGTGTAGGGATTAGAGTGTAGGGTATAGAGTGTAGGGTATAGTGTGTAGGGTATAGAGTGTAGAGTGTAGGGTATAGAGTGTAGAGTGTAGGGTATAGAGTGTAGGGTATAGAGTGTAGGGTATAGAGTGTAGGGCATAGAGTGTAGGGTATAGAGTGTAGGGTATAGAGTGTAGAGTGTAGGGTATAGAGTGTAGGGTATAGAGTGTAGGGTATAGAGTGTAGAGTGTAGGGTATAGAGTGTAGGGTATAGAGTGTAGGGTATAGAGTGTAGGGTATAGAGTGTAGGGCATAGAGTGTAGGGTATAGAGTGTAGGGTATAGAGTGTAGAGTGTAGGGTATAGAGTGTAGGGTATAGAGTGTAGGGTATAGAGTGTAGAGTGTAGGGCATAGAGTGTAGAGTGTAGGGTATAGAGTGTAGGGTATAGAGTGTAGGGTGTAGAGTGTAGGGCATAGAGTGTAGCGTGTAGGGTATAGAGTGTATGGTATAGAGTGTAGAGTATAGAGTGTAGGGTGTAGAGTGTAGGGTATAGAGTGTAGGGTATAGAGTGTAGGGTATAGAGTGTAGGGAATAGAGTGTTGAGTGTAAGGTACAGAGTGTAGAGTGTAGGGCATAGAGTGTAGAGTGTAGGGTATAGAGTGTAGGGTATAGAGTGTAGGGTATAGAGTGTAGGGTATACAGTGTAGGGTATAGAGTGTAGAGTGTAGGGTATAGAGTGTAGAGTGTAGGGTATAGAGTGTAGAGTGTAGGGCATAGAGTGTAGATTGTAGGGTATAGAGTGTAGGGTATAGAGTGTAGGGTATAGAGTGTAGGGTATTGAGTGTAGAGTGTAGGGTATAGAGTGTAGAGTGTAGGGTATAGAGTGTAGGGTACAGAGTAAAGGGTATAGAGTGTAGGGTAGAGAGTGTAGAGTGTAGGGTATAGAGTGTAGGGTATAGAGTGTAGGGTATAGAGTGTAGAGTGTAGGGATTAGAGTGTAGGGTATAGAGTGTAGGGTGTGGAGTGTAGGGTATAGAGTGTAGAGTGTAGGGTATAGAGTGTATGGTATAGAGTGTAGGGTATAGAGTGTAGGGTGTAGAGTGTAGGGTATAGAGTGTAGGGTATAGAGTGTAGGGTATAGAGTGTAGGGTATAGAGTGTAGGGAATAGAGTGTAGAGTGTAAGGTATAGAGTGTAGAGTGTAGTGTATAGAGTTTAAGGTATAGAGTGTAGAGTGTAGGGATTAGAGTGTAGGGTATAGAGTGTAGGGTGTAGAGTGTAGGGCATAGAGTGTAGAGTGTAGGTTATAGAGTGTAGAATATAGAGTGTAGGGTAGAGAGTGTAGGGTAGAGAGTGTAGAGTGTAGGGATTAGAGTGTAGGGTATAGAGTGTAGGGTGTAGAGTGTAGGGCATAGAGTGTAGAGTGTAGGGTATAGAGTGTATGGTATAGAGTGTAGAGTATAGAGTGTAGGGTGTAGAGTGTAGGGTATAGAGTGTAGGGTATAGAGTGTAGGGTATAGAGTGTAGGGAATAGAGTGTAGAGTGTAAGGTATAGAGTGTAGAGTGTAGGGTATAGAGTGTAGTGTATAGAGTGTAGAGTGTAGGGATTAGAGTGTAGGGTATAGAGTGTAGGGTATAGTGTGTAGGGTATAGAGTGTAGAGTGTAGGGTATAGAGTGTAGAGTGTAGGGTATAGAGTGTAGGGTATAGAGTGTAGGGTATAGAGTGTAGGGCATAGAGTGAAGGGTATAGAGTGTAGGGTATAGAGTGTAGAGTGTAGGGTATAGAGTGTAGGGTATAGAGTGTAGGGTATAGAGTGTAGAGTGTAGGGTATAGAGTGTAGGGTATAGAGTGTAGGGTATAGAGTGTAGGGCATAGAGTGTAGGGTATAGAGTGTAGGGTATAGCGTGTAGGGTGTAGAGTGTAGGGTATAGATTTTAGGGTATAGAGTGTAGGGTATAGAGTGTAGAGTGTAGGGCATAGAGTGTAGAGTGTAGGGTATAGAGTGTAGAATATAGAGTGTAGGGTAGAGAGTGTAGGGTAGAGAGTGTAGAGTGTAGGGATTAGAGTGTAGGGTATAGAGTGTAGGGTGTAGAGTGTAGGGCATAGAGTGTAGAGTGTAGGGTATAGAGTGTATGGTATAGAGTGTAGAGTATAGAGTGTAGGGTGTAGAGTGTAGGGTATAGAGTGTAGGGTATAGAGTGTAGGGTATAGAGTGTAGGGAATAGAGTGTTGAGTGTAAGGTACAGAGTGTAGAGTGTAGGGCATAGAGTGTAGAGTGTAGGGTATAGAGTGTAGGGTATAGAGTGCAGGGTATAGAGTGTAGGGTATACAGTGTAGGGTATAGAGTGTAGAGTGTAGGGTATAGAGTGTAGAGTGTAGGGTATAGAGTGTAGAGTGTAGGGCATAGAGTGTAGATTGTAGGGTATAGAGTGTAGGGTATAGAGTGTAGGGTATAGAGTGTAGGGTATAGAGTGTAGAGTGTAGGGTATAGAGTGTAGAGTGTAGGGTATAGAGTGTAGGGTACAGAGTGTAAGGTATAGAGTGTAGGGTAGAGAGTGTAGAGTGTAGGGTATAGAGTGTAGGGTATAGAGTGTAGGGTATAGAGTGTAGAGTGTAGGGATTAGAGTGTAGGGTATGGAGTGTAGGGTATAGAGTGTAGAGTGTAGGGTATAGAGTGTATGGTATAGAGTGTAGGGTATAGAGTGTAGGGTGTAGAGTGTAGGGTATAGAGTGTAGGGTATAGAGTGTAGGGTATAGAGTGTAGGGTATAGAGTGTAGGGAATAGAGTGTAGAGTGTAAGGTATAGAGTGTAGAGTGTAGGGTATAGAGTGTAAGGTATAGAGTGTAGAGTGTAGGGATTAGAGTGTAGGGTATAGAGTGTAGGGTGTAGAGTGTAGGGTATAGAGTGTAGAGTGTAGGGTATAGAGTGTATGGTATAGAGTGTAGGGTATAGAGTGTAGGGTGTAGAGTGTAGGGTATAGAGTGTAGGGTATAGAGTGTAGGGTATAGAGTGTAGGGTATAGAGTGTAGGGAATAGAGTGTGGAGTGTAAGGTATAGAGTGTAGAGTGTAGGGTATAGAGTGTAGGGCATAGACTGTAGGGTATAGAGTGTAGGGTATAGAGTGTAGGGTATAGATTGTAGCGTGTAGGCTATAAAGTGTAGGGTATACAGTGTAGAGTGTAGGGTATAGAGTGTGGGGTATAGAGTGTAGGGTATAGAGTGTAGGGTATAGAGTGTAGAGTGTAGGGTATAGTGTGTAGGGTATAGAGTGCAGGGTGTAGAGTGTAGGGTATAGAGTGTAGGGTATAGAGTGTAGAGTGTAGGGTATAGAGTGTTTGCTATAGAGTGTATGGTGTAGAGTGTATGGTATAGAGTGTAGGGTATAGAGTGTTGAGTGTATGGTATAGAGTGTAGAGTGTAGAGTGTAGGGTATAGAGTGTATGTTATAGAGTGTAGGGTATAGAGTGTAGGGTAGAGAGTGTAGAGTGTAGGGTATAGAGTGTAGGGTATAGAGTGTAGGGTATAGAGTGTAGAGTGTAGGGATTAGAGTGTAGGGTATAGAGTGTAGTGTGTAGAGTGTAGGGTATAGAGTGTAGAGTGTAGGGTATAGAGTGTATGGTATAGAGTGTAGGGTATAGAGTGTAGGGTGTAGAGTGTAGGGTATAGAGTGTAGGGTATAGAGTGTAGGGTATAGAGTGTAGGGAATAGAGTGTAGAGTGTAAGGTATAGAGTGTAGAGTATAGGGTATAAAGTGTAGGGTATAGAGTGTAGAGTGCAGGGATTAGAGTGTAGGGTATAGAGTGTAGGGTGTAGAGTGTAGGGTATAGAGTGTAGAGTGTAGGGTATAGAGTGTATGGTATAGAGTGTAGGGTATAGAGTGTAGGGTGTAGAGTGTAGGGTATAGAGTGTAGGGTATAGAGTGTAGGGTATAGAGTGTAAGGTATAGAGTGTAGGGAATAGAGTGTAGAGTGTAAAGTATAGAGTGTAGAGTGTAGGGTATAGAGTGTAGGGTATAGACTGTAGGGTATAGAGTGTAGGGTATAGATTGTAGGCTATAGAGTGTAGGGTATAGAGTGTAGGGTATAGAGTGTAGGGTATAGAGTGTAGGGTATAGAGTGTAGAGTGTAGGGTATAGTGTGTAGGGTATAGAGTGCAGGGTGTAGAGTGTAGGGTATAGAGTGTAGGGTATAGAATGTAGAGTGTAGGGTATAGAGTGTATGCTATAGAGTGTATGGTGTAGAGTGTATGGTATAGAGTGTAGGGTATAGAGTGTAGAGTGTAGGGTATAGAGTGTAGGGTATAGAGTGTAGGGTATAGAGTGTATGTTATAGAGTGTAGGGTATAGAGTGTAGAGTGTAGGGTATAGAATGTAGAGTGTAGGGTATAGAGTGTAGGGTATAGAGTGTAGGGTATAGAGTGTAGGGTGTAGAGTGTAGGGTATAGAGTGTAGGGTATAGAGTGTAGAGTGCAGGGTATAGAGTTTAGAGTGTAGGGTATAGAGTGTAGGGTATAGAGTGTAAGGTATAGAGTGTAGGGTGTAGAGTGTAGGGTATAGAGTGTAGGGTATAGAGTGTAGGGTATAGAGTGTACGGTATAGAGTGTAGGGTACAGAGTGTATAGTATAGAGTGTAGGGTATAGAGTGTAGGGTATAGAGTGTATGGTATAGAGTGTAGGGTATAGAGTATATGTTATAGAGTGTAGGGTATAGAGTGTAGAGTGTAGGGTATAGAGTGTAGAGTGTAGAGTGTAGGGTATAGAGTGTAGAGTGTAGGGTATAGAGTGTAGAGTGTAGGGTATAGAGTATAGAGTGTAGGGTATAGAGTGTAAGGTGTAGAGTGTAGGGTATAGAGTGTAGGGTATAGAGTGTAGGGTATAGAGTGTAGGGTATAGAGTGTAGGGTATAGAGTGTAGAGTGTAGGGTATAGAGTTTAGAGTGTAGGGTATAGAGTGTAGGGTATAGAGTGTAAGGTATAGAGTGTAGGGTGTAGAGTGTAGGGTATAGAGTGTAGGGTATAGAGTGTAGGGTATAGAGTGTACGGTATAGAGTGTAGGGTATAGAGTGTATGGTATAGAGTGTAGGGTATAGAGTGTAGGGTATAGAGTGTATGGTATAGATTGTAGGGTATAGAGTGTAGGGTGTAGCGTGTATGTGATAGAGTGTAGGGTATAGAGTGTAGGGTATAGAGTTTAGAGTGTAGGGTATAGAGAGTAGGGTATAGAGTGTAAGGTATAGAGTGTAGGGTGTAGAGTGTAGGGTATAGAGTGTAGGGCATAGGGTGTAGGGTATAGAGTGTAGGGTATAGAGTGTAGAGTGTAGGGTATAGAGTGTAGGGTATAGAGTGTAGGGTATAGAGTGTAGAGTGTAGGGTATAGAGTGTAGGGTATTGAGTGTAGGGTATAGAGTGTAGGGTATAGAGTGTAGGGTATAGAGTGTAGAGTGTAGGGTATAGAGTGTAGAGTGTAGGGTATAGAGTGTAGGGTATATAGTGTAGAGTGTAGGGTATAGAGTGTAGGGTATAGAGTGTAGGGTATAGAGTGTAGGGTATAGAGTGCAGGGTATAGAGTGTAGAGTGTAGGGTATAGAGTGTAGAGTGTAGGGTATAGAGTGTAGGGTATAGAGTGTAGGGTATAGAGTGTAGGGAATAGAGTGTAGAGTGTAAGGTATAGAGTGTAGAGTATAGGGTATAAAGTGTAGGGTATAGAGTGTAGAGTGCAGGGATTAGAGTGTAGGGTATAGAGTGTAGGGTGTAGAGTGTAGGGTATAGAGTGTAGAGTGTAGGGTATAGAGTGTATGGTATAGAGTGTAGGGTATAGAGTGTAGGGTGTAGAGTGTAGGGTATAGAGTGTAGGGTATAGAGTGTAGGGTATAGAGTGTAAGGTATAGAGTGTAGGGAATAGAGTGTAGAGTGTAAAGTATAGAGTGTAGAGTGTAGGGTATAGAGTGTAGGGTATAGACTGTAGGGTATAGAGTGTAGGGTATAGATTGTAGGCTATAGAGTGTAGGGTATAGAGTGTAGGGTATAGAGTGTAGGGTATAGAGTGTAGGGTATAGAGTGTAGAGTGTAGGGTATAGTGTGTAGGGTATAGAGTGCAGGGTGTAGAGTGTAGGGTATAGAGTGTAGGGTATAGAATGTAGAGTGTAGGGTATAGAGTGTATGCTATAGAGTGTATGGTGTAGAGTGTATGGTATAGAGTGTAGGGTATAGAGTGTAGAGTGTAGGGTATAGAGTGTAGGGTATAGAGTGTAGGGTATAGAGTGTATGTTATAGAGTGTAGGGTATAGAGTGTAGAGTGTAGGGTATAGAATGTAGAGTGTAGGGTATAGAGTGTAGGGTATAGAGTGTAGGGTATAGAGTGTAGGGTGTAGAGTGTAGGGTATAGAGTGTAGGGTATAGAGTGTAGAGTGCAGGGTATAGAGTTTAGAGTGTAGGGTATAGAGTGTAGGGTATAGAGTGTAAGGTATAGAGTGTAGGGTGTAGAGTGTAGGGTATAGAGTGTAGGGTATAGAGTGTAGGGTATAGAGTGTACGGTATAGAGTGTAGGGTACAGAGTGTATAGTATAGAGTGTAGGGTATAGAGTGTAGGGTATAGAGTGTATGGTATAGAGTGTAGGGTATAGAGTATATGTTATAGAGTGTAGGGTATAGAGTGTAGAGTGTAGGGTATAGAGTGTAGAGTGTAGAGTGTAGGGTATAGAGTGTAGAGTGTAGGGTATAGAGTGTAGAGTGTAGGGTATAGAGTATAGAGTGTAGGGTATAGAGTGTAAGGTGTAGAGTGTAGGGTATAGAGTGTAGGGTATAGAGTGTAGGGTATAGAGTGTAGGGTATAGAGTGTAGGGTATAGAGTGTAGAGTGTAGGGTATAGAGTTTAGAGTGTAGGGTATAGAGTGTAGGGTATAGAGTGTAAGGTATAGAGTGTAGGGTGTAGAGTGTAGGGTATAGAGTGTAGGGTATAGAGTGTAGGGTATAGAGTGTACGGTATAGAGTGTAGGGTATAGAGTGTATGGTATAGAGTGTAGGGTATAGAGTGTAGGGTATAGAGTGTATGGTATAGATTGTAGGGTATAGAGTGTAGGGTGTAGCGTGTATGTGATAGAGTGTAGGGTATAGAGTGTAGGGTATAGAGTTTAGAGTGTAGGGTATAGAGAGTAGGGTATAGAGTGTAAGGTATAGAGTGTAGGGTGTAGAGTGTAGGGTATAGAGTGTAGGGCATAGGGTGTAGGGTATAGAGTGTAGGGTATAGAGTGTAGAGTGTAGGGTATAGAGTGTAGGGTATAGAGTGTAGGGTATAGAGTGTAGAGTGTAGGGTATAGAGTGTAGGGTATTGAGTGTAGGGTATAGAGTGTAGGGTATAGAGTGTAGGGTATAGAGTGTAGAGTGTAGGGTATAGAGTGTAGAGTGTAGGGTATAGAGTGTAAGGTATATAGTGTAGAGTGTAGGGTATAGAGTGTAGGGTATAGAGTGTAGGGTATAGAGTGTAGGGTATAGAGTGCAGGGTATAGAGTGTAGAGTGTAGGGTATAGAGTGTAGAGTGTAGGGTATAGAGTGTAGGGTATAGAGTGTAGGGTATAGAGTGTAGGGTATAGAGTGTAGAGTGTAGGGTATAGAGTGTAGGGTATAGAGTGTAGGGAGTAGAGTGTAGGGTATAGAGTGTAGGGTTCAGAGTGTAGGGTATAGAGTGTAGGGTATAGAGTGTAGGGCATAGAGTGTAGGGTATAGAGTGTAGGGCATAGAGTGTAGGGTATAGAGTGTAGGGTATAGAGTGTAGGGTGTAGAGTGTAGGGTATAGATTTTAGGGTATACAGTGTAGGGTATAGAGTGTAGAGTGTAGGGCATAGAGTGTAGAGTGTAGGGTATAGAGTGTAGAATATAGAGTGTAGGGTAGAGAGTGTAGGGTAGAGAGTGTAGAGTGTAGGGATTAGAGTGTAGGGTATAGAGTGTAGGGTGTAGAGTGTAGGGTATAGAGTGTAAGGTATAGAGTGTAGGGTGTAGAGTGTAGGGTATAGAGTGTAGGGTATAGAGTGTAGGGTATAGAGTGTACGGTATAGAGTGTAGGGTATAGAGTGTATGGTATAGAGTGTAGGGTATAGAGTGTAGGGTATAGAGTGTATGGTATAGATTGTAGGGTATAGAGTGTAGGGTGTAGCGTGTATGTTATAGAGTGTAGGGTATAGAGTGTAGGGTATAGAGTTTAGAGTGTAGGGTATAGAGAGTAGGGTATAGAGTGTAAGGTATAGAGTGTAGGGTGTAGAGTGTAGGGTATAGAGTGTAGGGCATAGGGTGTAGGGTATAGAGTGTAGGGTATAGAGTGTAGAGTGTAGGGTATAGAGTGTAGGGTATAGAGTGTAGAGTGTAGGGTATAGAGTGTAGGGTATTGAGTGTAGGGTATAGAGTGTAGGGTATAGAGTGTAGAGTGTAGGGTATAGAGTGTAGAGTGTAGGGTATAGAGTGTAGGGTATATAGTGTAGAGTGTAGGGTATAGAGTGTAGGGTATAGAGTGTAGGGTATAGAGTGTATGGTATAGAGTGTAGAGTATAGAGTGTAGGGTGTAGAGTGTAGGGTATAGAGTGTAGGGTATAGAGTGTAGGGTATAGAGTGTAGGGAATAGAGTGTTGAGTGTAAGGTACAGAGTGTAGAGTGTAGGGCATAGAGTGTAGAGTGTAGGGTATAGAGTGTAGGGTATAGAGTGCAGGGTATAGAGTGTAGGGTATACAGTGTAGGGTATAGAGTGTAGAGTGTAGGGTATAGAGTGTAGAGTGTAGGGTATAGAGTGTAGAGTGTAGGGCATAGAGTGTAGATTGTAGGGTATAGAGTGTAGGGTATAGAGTGTAGGGTATAGAGTGTAGGGTATAGAGTGTAGAGTGTCGGGTATAGAGTGTAGAGTGTAGGGTATAGAGTGTAGGGTACAGAGTGTAAGGTATAGAGTGTAGGGTAGAGAGAGTAGAGTGTAGGGTATAGAGTGTAGGGTATAGAGTGTAGGGTATAGAGTGTAGAGTGTAGGGATTAGAGTGTAGGGTATAGAGTGTAGGGTGTGGAGTGTAGGGTATAGAGTGTAGAGTGTAAGGTATAGAGTGTATGGTATAGAGTGTAGGGTATAGAGTGTAGGGTGTAGAGTGTAGGGTATAGAGTGTAGGGTATAGAGTGTAGGGTATAGAGTGTAGGGAATAGAGTGTAGAGTGTAAGGTATAGAGTGTAGAGTGTAGGGTATAGAGTGTAAGGTATAGAGTGTAGAGTGTAGGGATTAGAGTGTAGGGTATAGAGTGTAGGGTGTAGAGTGTAGGGTATAGAGTGTAGAGTGTAGGGTATAGAGTGTAGAGTGTAGGGTATAGAGTGTAGAGTGTAGGGTATAGAGTGTATGGTATAGAGTGTAGGGTATTGAGTGTAGGGTGTAGAGTGTTGGGTATAGAGTGTAGGGTATAGAGTGTAGGGTATAGAGTGTAGGGTATAGAGTGTAGGGAATAGAGTGTAGAGTGTAAGGTATAGAGTGTAGAGTGTAGGGTATAGAGTGTAGGGTATAGAGTGTAGAGTGTAGGGATTAGAGTGTAGGGTATAGAGTGTAGGGTATAGTGTGTAGGGTATAGAGTGTAGAGTGTAGGGTATAGAGTGGAGAGTGTAGGGTATAGAGTGTAGGGTATAGAGTGTAGGGAATAGAGTGTAGGGCATAGAGTGTAGGGTATAGAGTGTAGGGTATAGAGTGTAGAGTGTAGGGTATAGAGTGTAGGGTATAGAGTGTAGGGTATAGAGTGTAGAGTGTAGGGTATAGAGTGTAGGGTATAGAGTGTAGGGTATAGAGTGTAGGGTATAGAGTGTAGGGCATAGAGTGTAGGGTATAGAGTGTAGGGTATAGAGTGTAGAGTGTAGGGTATAGAGTGTAGGGTATATTGTGTAGGGTATAGAGTGTAGAGTGTAGGGCATAGAGTGTAGAGTGTAGGGTATAGAGTGTAGGGTATAGAGTGTAGGGTAGAGAGTGTAGGGTAGAGAGTGTAGAGTGTAGGGATTAGAGTGTAGGGTATAGAGTGTAACATAGTAACATAGTAACATAGTTAGTAAGGCCGAAAAAAGACATTTGTCCATCCAGTTCAGCCTATATTCCATCATAATAAATACCCAGATCTACATCCTTCTACATAACCTAATAATTGTATGATACAATATTGTTCTGCTCCAGGAAGACATCCAGGCCTCTCTTGAACCCCTCGACTGAGTTCGCCATCACCACCTCCTCAGGCAAGCAATTCCAGATTCTCACTGCCCTAACAGTAAAGAATCCTCTTCTATGTTGGTGAAAAAACCTTCTCTCCTCCAGACGCAAAGAATGCCCCCTTGTGCCCGTCACCTTCCTTGGTATAAACAGATCCTCAGCGAGATATTTGTATTGTCCCCTTATATACTTATAGGGTAGGGTGTAGAGTGTAGGGTGTAGAGTGTAGGGCATAGAGTGTAGAGTGTAGGGTATAGAGTGTATGGTATAGAGTGTAGAGTATAGAGTGTAGGGTGTAGAGTGTAGGGTATAGAGTGTAGGGTATAGAGTGTAGGGTATAGAGTGTAGGGAATAGAGTGTTGAGTGTAAGGTACAGAGTGTAGAGTGTAGGGCATAGAGTGTAGAGTGTAGGGTATAGAGTGTAGGGTATAGAGTGTAGGGTATAGAGTGTAGGGTATACAGTGTAGGGTATAGAGTGTAGAGTGTAGGGTATAGAGTGTAGAGTGTAGGGTATAGAGTGTAGAGTGTAGGGCATAGAGTGTAGATTGTAGGGTATAGAGTGTAGGGTATAGAGTGTAGGGTATAGAGTGTAGGGTATAGAGTGTAGAGTGTAGGGTAGAGAGTGTAGAGTGTAGGGTATAGAGTGTAGGGTATAGAGTGTAGGGTATAGAGTGTAGAGTGTAGGGATTAGAGTGTAGGGTATAGAGTGTAGGGTGTGGAGTGTAGGGTATAGAGTGTAGAGTGTAGGGTATAGAGTGTAGGGTATAGAGTGTAGGGTATAGAGTGTAGGGTATAGAGTGTAGGGAATAGAGTGTAGAGTGTAAGGTATAGAGTGTAGAGTATAGGGTATAGAGTGTAGGGTATAGAGTGTAGGGTATAGAGTGTAGGGTATAGAGTGTAGGGTATAGAGTGTAGGGAATAGAGTGTAGAGTGTAAGGTATAGAGTGTAGAGTGTAGGGTATAGAGTGTAAGGTATAGAGTGTAGAGTGTAGGGATTAGAGTGTAGGGTATAGAGTGTAGGGTGTAGAGTGTAGGGCATAGAGTGTAGAGTGTAGGGTATAGAGTGTATGGTATAGAGTGTAGAGTATAGAGTGTAGGGTGTAGAGTGTAGGGTATAGAGTGTAGGGTATAGAGTGTAGGGTATAGAGTGTAGGGAATAGAGTGTAGAGTGTAAGGTATAGAGTGTAGAGTGTAGGGTATAGAGTGTAGGGTATAGAGTGTAGAGTGTAGGGATTAGAGTGTAGGGTATAGAGTGTAGGGTATAGTGTGTAGGGTATAGAGTGTAGAGTGTAGGGTATAGAGTTTAGAGTGTAGGGTATAGAGTGTAGGGTATAGAGTGTAGAGTGTAGGGTATAGAGTGTATGCTATAGAGTGTATGGTGTAGAGTGTATGGTATAGAGTGTAGGGTATACAGTGTAGAGTGTATGGTATAGAGCGTAGGGTGTAGAGTGTAGGGTATAGAGTGTATGTTATAGAGTGTAGGGTATAGAGTGTAGGGTAGAGAGTGTAGAGTGTAGGGTATAGAGTGTAGGGTATAGAGTGTAGGGTATAGAGTGTAGAGTGTAGGGATTAGAGTGTAGGGTATAGAGTGTAGTGTGTAGAATGTAGGGTATAG
The DNA here is from genome assembly GCF_032444005.1 of Ranitomeya imitator. NCBI lineage: Eukaryota > Metazoa > Chordata > Amphibia > Anura > Dendrobatidae > Ranitomeya > Ranitomeya imitator. Next base: position 41,206 of record NW_027193670.1, on the reverse strand, counting down.
AGTGTAGAGTGTAGGGTATAGAGTGTATGGTATAGAGTGTAGGGTATAGAGTGTAGGGTGTAGAGTGTAGGGTATAGAGTGTAGGGTATAGAGTGTAGGGTATAGAGTGTAGGGAATAGAGTGTAGAGTGTAAGGTATAGAGTGTAGAGTATAGGGTATAGAGTGTAGGGTATAGAGTGTAGAGTGTAGGGATTAGAGTGTAGGGTATAGAGTGTAGGGTGTAGAGTGTAGGGTATAGAGTGTAGAGTGTAGGGTATAGAGTGTATGGTATAGAGTGTAGGGTATAGAGTGTAGGGTGTAGAGTGTAGGGTATAGAGTGTAGGGTATAGAGTGTAGGGTATAGAGTGTAGGGTATAGAGTGTAGGGAATCGAGTGTAGAGTGTAAGGTATAGAGTGTAGAGTGTAGGGTATAGAGTGTAGGGTATAGACTGTAGGGTATAGAGTGTAGGGTATAGATTGTAGGCTATAGAGTGTAGGGTATAGAGTGTAGGGTATAGAGTGTAGGGTATAGAGTGTAGGGTATAGAGTGTAGAGTGTAGGGTATAGTGTGTAGGGTATAGAGTGCAGGGTGTAGAGTGTAGGGTATAGAGTGTAGGGTATAGAGTGTAGAGTGTAGGGTATAGAGTGTATGCTATAGAGTGTATGGTGTAGAGTGTATGGTATAGAGTGTAGGGTATAGAGTGTAGAGTGTAGGGTATAGAGTGTAGGGTATAGAGTGTAGGGTATAGAGTGTATGTTATAGAGTGTAGGGTATAGAGTGTAGAGTGTAGGGTATAGAGTTTAGAGTGTAGGGTATAGAGTGTAGGGTATAGAGTGTAAGGTATAGAGTGTAGGGTGTAGAGTGTAGGGTATAGATTGTAGGGTATAGAGTGTAGGGTATAGAGTGTACGGTATAGAGTGTAAGGTATGGAGTGTATGGTATAGAGTGTAGGGTATAGAGTGTAAGGTATAGAGTGTAGGGTGTAGAGTGTAGGGTATAGATTGTAGGGTATAGAGTGTAGGGTATAGAGTGTACGGTATAGAGTGTAAGGTATGGAGTGTATGGTATAGAGTGTAGGGTATAGAGTGTAGGGTATAGAGTGTAGGGTATAAAGTGTAGAGTGTAGGGTATAGCGTGTAGAGTGTAGGGTATAGAGTGTAGGGTATAGAGTGTAGGGTATAGAGTGTAGGGTATAGAGTGTAGAGTGTAGGGTATAGAGTGTATGGTATAGAGTGTAGGGTATAGAGTTTAGGGTGTAGAGTGTTGGGTATAGAGTGTAGGGTATAGAGTGTAGGGTATAGAGTGTAGGGTATAGAGTGTAGGGAATAGAGTGTAGAGTGTAGGGTATAGAGTGTAGAGTGTAGGGTATAGAGTGTAGGGTATAGAGTGTAGGGTATAGAGTGTAGGGTAGAGTGTGTAGAGTGTAGGGTATAGAGTGTAGGGTATAGAGTGTAGGGTATAGAGTGTAGAGTGTAGGGATTAGAGTGTAGGGTATAGAGTGTAGGGTGTAGAGTGTAGGGTATAGAGTGTAGGGTATAGAGTGTAGGGTATAGAGTGTAGAGTGTAGGGTATAGAGTGTAGAGTGTAGGGTATAGAGTGTAGGGTATAGAGTGTAGGGTATAGAGTGTAGAGTGTAGGGTATAGAGTGTAGAGTGTAGGGTATAGAGTGTAGGGTATAGAGTGTAGGGTATAGAGTGTAGGGTAGAGTGTGTAGAGTGTAGGGTATAGAGTGTAGGGTATAGAGTGTAGGGTATAGAGTGTAGAGTGTAGGGATTAGAGTGTAGGGTATAGAGTGTAGGGTGTAGAGTGTAGGGTATAGAGTGTAGAGTGTAGTGTATAGAGTGTATGGTATAGAGTGTAGGGTGTAGAGTGTAGGGTATAGAGTGTAGGGTATAGAGTGTAGGGTATAGAGTGTAGGGAATAGAGTGTAGAGTGTAAGGTATAGAGTGTAGAGTGTAGGGTATAGAGTGTAGGGTATAGAGTGTAGAGTGAAGGGATTAGAGTGTAGGGTATAGAGTGTAGAGTGTAGGGTATAGAGTGTAGAGTGTAGGGTATAGAGTTTATGGTATAGAGTGTAGGGTATAGAGTGTAGGGTGTAGAGTGTAGGGTATAGAGTGTAGGGTATAGAGTGTAGGGTATAGAGTGTAGGGTATAGAGTGTAGGGAATAGAGTGTAGAGTGTAAGGTATAGAGTGTAGAGTGTAGGGTATAGAGTGTAGGGTATAGACTGTAGGGTATAGAGTGTAGGGTATAGAGTGTAGGGTATAGATTGTAGAGTGTAGGCTATAGAGTGTAGGGTATAGAGTGTAGAGTGTAGGGTATAGAGTGTAGGGTATAGAGTGTAGGGTATAGAGTGTAGGGTATAGAGTGTAGAGTGTAGGGTATAGTGTGTAGGGTATAGAGTGCAGGGTGTAGAGTGTAGGGTATAGAGTGTAGGGTATAGAGTGTAGAGTGTAGGGTATAGAGTGTACGCAATAGAGTGTATGGTGTAGAGTGTATGGTATAGAGTGTAGGGTATAGATTGTAGAGTGTATGGTATAGAGTGTAGGGTATAGAGTGTAGGGTATAGAGTGTATGTTATAGAGTGTAGGGTATAGAGTGTAGGGTAGAGAGTGTAGAGTGTAGGGTATAGAGTGTAGGGTATAGAGTGTAGGGTATAGATTGTAGAGTGTAGGCTATAGAGTGTAGGGTATAGAGTGTAGAGTGTCGGGATTAGAGTGTAGGGTATAGAGTGTGGGATGTAGAGTGTAGGGTATAGAGTGTAGAGTGTAGGATATAGAGTGTATGGTATAGAGTGTAGGGTATAGAGTGTAGGGTGTAGAGTGTAGGGTATAGAGTGTAGGGAATAGAGTGTAGGGTATAGAGTGTAGGGTATAGAGTGTAGGGTGTAGAGTGTAGGGTATAGAGTGTATGGTATAGAGTGTAGGGTATAGAATGTATGGTATAGAGTGTAGAGTGTAGGATATAGCGTGTAGGGTATAGAGTGTAGAGTGTAGGGTATAGAGTGTAGGGTATAGAGTGTAGGGTATAGAGTGTAGAGTGTAGGGATTAGAGTGTAGGGTATAGAGTGTAGGGTATAGAGTGTAGAGTGTAGGGTAGAGAGTGTAGGATATAGAGTGTAGAGTGTAGGGTATAGAGTGTAGGGTATAGAGTGTAGGGTATAGAGTGTAGGGTATAGAGTGTAGAGTGTAGGGTATAGAGTGTAGGGTATAGAGTGTAGGGTATAGAGTGTAGGGTATAGAGTGTAGGGTATAGAGTGTAGGGTATACAGTGTAGGGTATAGAGTGTAGAGTGTAGGGTATAGAGTGTAGAGTGTAGGGTATAGAGTGTAGAGTGTAGGGCATAGAGTGTAGATTCTAGGGTATAGAGTGTAGGGTATAGAGTGTAGGGTATAGAGTGTAGGGTATAGAGTGTAGAGTGTAGGGTAGAGAGTGTAGAGTGTAGGGTATAGAGTGTAGGGTATAGAGTGTAGGGTATAGAGTGTAGAGTGTAGGGATTAGAGTGTAGGGTATAGAGTGTAGGGTGTGGAGTGTAGGGTATAGAGTGTAGAGTGTAGGGTATAGAGTGTAGGGTATAGAGTGTAGGGTATAGAGTGTAGGGTATAGAGTGTAGGGAATAGAGTGTAGAGTGTAAGGTATAGAGTGTAGAGTATAGGGTATAGAGTGTAGGGTATAGAGTGTAGGGTATAGAGTGTAGGGTATAGAGTGTAGGGTATAGAGTGTAGGGAATAGAGTGTAGAGTGTAAGGTATAGAGTGTAGAGTGTAGGGTATAGAGTGTAAGGTATAGAGTGTAGAGTGTAGGGATTAGAGTGTAGGGTATAGAGTGTAGGGTGTAGAGTGTAGGGCATAGAGTGTAGAGTGTAGGGTATAGAGTGTATGGTATAGAGTGTAGAGTATAGAGTGTAGGGTGTAGAGTGTAGGGTATAGAGTGTAGGGTATAGAGTGTAGGATATAGAGTGTAGGGAATAGAGTGTAGAGTGTAAGGTATAGAGTGTAGAGTGTAGGGTATAGAGTGTAGGGTATAGAGTGTAGGGTATAGAGTGTAGAGTGTAGGGATTAGAGTGTAGGGTATAGAGTGTAGGGTATAGTGTGTAGGGTATAGAGTGTAGAGTGTAGGGTATAGAGTGTAGAGTGTAGGGTATAGAGTGTAGGGTATAGAGTGTAGAGTGTAGGGTATAGAGTGTATGCTATAGAGTGTATGGTGTAGAGTGTATGGTATAGAGTGTAGGGTATACAGTGTAGAGTGTATTGTATAGAGCGTAGGGTGTAGAGTGTAGGGTATAGAGTGTATGTTATAGAGTGTAGGGTATAGAGTGTAGGGTAGAGAGTGTAGAGTGTAGGGTATAGAGTGTAGGGTATAGAGTGTAGGGTATAGAGTGTAGAGTGTAGGGATTAGAGTGTAGGGTATAGAGTGTAGTGTGTAGAATGTAGGGTATAGAGTGTAGAGTGTAGGGTATAGAGTGTATGGTATAGAGTGTAGGGTATAGAGTGTAGGGTGTAGAGTGTAGGGTATAGAGTGTAGGGTATAGAGTGTAGGGTATAGAGTGTAGGGAATAGAGTGTGGAGTGTAAGGTATAGAGTGTAGAGTATAGGGTATAGAGTGTAGGGTATAGATTGTAGAGTGTAGGGATTAGAGTGTAGGGTATAGAGTGTAGGGTGTAGAGTGTAGGGTATAGAGTGTAGAGTGTAGGGTATAGAGTGTATGGTATAGAGTGTAGGGTATAGAGTGTAGGGTGTAGAGTGTAGGGTATAGAGTGTAGGGTATAGAGTGTAGGGTATAGAGTGTAGGGTATAGAGTGTAGGGAATCGAATGTAGAGTGTAAGGTATAGAGTGTAGAGTGTAGGGTATAGAGTGTAGGGTATAGACTGTAGGGTATAGAGTGTAGGGTATAGATTGTAGGCTATAGAGTGTAGGGTATAGAGTGTAGGGTATAGAGTGTAGGGTATAGAGTGTAGGGTATAGAGTGTAGGGTATAGAGTGTAGAGTGTAGGGTATAGTGTGTAGGGTATAGAGTGCAGGGTGTAGAGTGTAGGGTATAGAGTGTAGGGTATAGAGTGTAGAGTGTAGGGTATAGAGTGTATGCTATAGAGTGTATGGTGTAGAGTGTATGGTATAGAGTGTAGGGTATAGAGTGTAGAGTGTAGGGTATAGAGTGTAGGGTATAGAGTGTAGGGTATAGAGTGTATGTTATAGAGTGTAGGGTATAGAGTGTAGAGTGTAGGGTATAGAGTTTAGAGTGTAGGGTATAGAGTGTAGGGTATAGAGTGTAAGGTATAGAGTGTAGGGTGTAGAGTGTAGGGTATAGATTGTAGGGTATAGAGTGTAGGGTATAGAGTGTACGGTATAGAGTGTAGGGTATGGAGTGTATGGTATAGAGTGTAGGGTATAGAGTGTAGGGTATAGAGTGTAGGGTATAAAGTGTAGAGTGTAGGGTATAGCGTGTAGAGTGTAGGGTATAGAGTGTAGGGTATAGAGTGTAGGGTATAGAGTGTAGGGTATAGAGTGTAGAGTGTAGGGTATAGAGTGTATGGTATAGAGTGTAGGGTATAGAGTGTAGGGTGTAGAGTGTTGGGTATAGAGTGTAGGGTATAGAGTGTAGGGTATAGAGTGTAGGGTATAGAGTGTAGGGAATAGAGTGTAGAGTGTAAGGTATAGAGTGTAGAGTGTAGGGTATAGAGTGTAGGGTATAGAGTGTAGGGTATAGAGTGTAGAGTGTAGGGTATAGAGTGTAGAGTGTAGGGTATAGAGTGTAGGGTATAGAGTGTAGGGTATAGAGTGTAGGGTAGAGTGTGTAGAGTGTAGGGTATAGAGTGTAGGGTATAGAGTGTAGGGTATAGAGTGTAGAGTGTAGGGATTAGAGTGTAGGGTATAGAGTGTAGGGTGTAGAGTGTAGGGTATAGAGTGTAGAGTGTAGTGTATAGAGTGTATGGTATAGAGTGTAGGGTGTAGAGTGTAGGGTATAGAGTGTAGGGTATAGAGTGTAGGGTATAGAGTGTAGGGAATATAGTGTAGAGTGTAAGGTATAGAGTGTAGAGTGTAGGGTATAGAGTGTAGGGTATAGAGTGTAGAGTGAAGGGATTAGAGTGTAGGGTATAGAGTGTAGGGTGTAGAGTGTAGGGTATAGAGTGTAGAGTGTAGGGTATAGAGTGTATGGTATAGAGTGTAGGGTATAGAGTGTAGGGTGTAGAGTGTAGGGTATAGAGTGTAGGGTATAGAGTGTAGGGTATAGAGTGTAGGGTATAGAGTGTAGGGAATAGAGTGTAGAGTGTAAGGTATAGAGTGTAGAGTGTAGGGTATAGAGTGTAGGGTATAGACTGTAGGGTATAGAGTGTAGGGTATAGAGTGTAGGGTATAGATTGTAGAGTGTAGGCTATAGAGTGTAGGGTATAGAGTGTAGAATGTAGGGTATAGAGTGTAGGGTATAGAGTGTAGGGTATAGAGTGTAGGGTATAGAGTGTAGAGTGTAGGGTATAGTGTGTAGGGTATAGAGTGCAGGGTGTAGAGTGTAGGGTATAGAGTGTAGGGTATAGAGTGTAGAGTGTAGGGTATAGAGTGTAGGGTATAGAGTGTAGGGTATAGAGTGTATGTTATAGAGTGTAGGGTATAGAGTGTAGGGTAGAGAGTGTAGAGTGTAGGGTATAGAGTGTAGGGTATAGAGTGTAGGGTATAGATTGTAGAGTGTAGGCTATAGAGTGTAGGGTATAGAGTGTAGGGTATAGAGTGTATGTTATAGAGTGTAGGGTATAGAGTGTAGGGTAGAGAGTGTAGAGTGTAGGGTATAGAGTGTAGGGTATAGAGTGTAGGGTATAGATTGTAGAGTGTAGGCTATAGAGTGTAGGGTATAGAGTGTAGAGTGTCGGGATTAGAGTGTAGGGTATAGAGTGTGGGATGTAGAGTGTAGGGTATAGAGTGTAGAGTGTAGGATATAGAGTGTATGGTATAGAGTGTAGGGTATAGAGTGTAGGGTGTAGAGTGTAGGGTATAGAGTGTAGGGAATAGAGTGTAGGGTATAGAGTGTAGGGTATAGAGTGTAGGGTGTAGAGTGTAGGGTATAGAGTGTATGGTATAGAGTGTAGGGTATAGAATGTATGGTATAGAGTGTAGAGTGTAGGATATAGAGTGTGGGGTATAGAGTGTAGAGTGTAGGGTATAGAGTGTAGGGTATAGAGTGTAGGGTATAGAGTGTAGAGTGTAGGGATTAGAGTGTAGGGTATAGAGTGTAGGGTATAGAGTGTAGAGTGTAGGGTAGAGAGTGTAGGATATAGAGTGTAGAGTGTAGGGTATAGAGTGTAGGGTATAGAGTGTAGGGTATAGAGTGTAGGGTATAGAGTGTAGAGTGTAGGGTATAGAGTGTAGGGTATAGAGTGTAGGGTATAGAGTGTAGAGTGTAGGGTATAGAGTGTAGGGTATAGAGTGTAGGGTATAGAGTGTAGGGCATAGAGTGTAGGGTATAGAGTGTAGGGTGTAGAGTGTAGGATATAGAGTGTAGGGTATAGAGTGTAGAGTGTAGGGTATAGAGTGTAGGGTATAGAGTGTAGGGTATAGAGTGTAGGGTATAGAGTGTAGGGTATAGAGTGTAGAGTGTCGGGTATAGAGTGTAGGGTATAGAGTGTAGGGTATAGAGTGTAGGGTATAGAGTGTAGAGTGTAGGGTATAGAGTGTAGAGTGTAGGGTATAGAGTGTATGGTATAGAGTGTAGGGTATAGAGTGTAGGGTGTAGAGCGTTGGGTATAGAGTGTAGGGTATAGAGTGTAGGGTATAGAGTGTAGGGTATAGAGTGTAGGGATAGAGTGTAGAGTGTAAGGTATAGAGTGTAGAGTGTAGGGTATAGAGTGTAGGGTATAGAGTGTAGAGTGTAGGGATTAGAGTGTAGGGTATAGAGTGTAGGGTATAGTGTGTAGGGTATAGAGTGTAGAGTGTAGGGTATAGAGTGTAGAGTGTAGGGTATAGAGTGTAGGGTATAGAGTGTAGGGTATAGAGTGTAGGGCATAGAGTGTAGGGTATAGAGTGTAGGGTATAGAGTGTAGAGTGTAGGGTATAGAGTGTAGGGTATAGAGTGTAGGGTATAGAGTGTAGAGTGTAGGGTATAGAGTGTAGGGTATAGAGTGTAGGGTATAGAGTGTAGGGTATAGAGTGTAGGGCATAGAGTGTAGGGTATAGAGTGTAGGGTGTAGAGTGTAGGATATAGAGTGTAGGGTATAGAGTGTAGAGTGTAGGGTATAGAGTGTAGGGTATAGAGTGTAGGGTATAGAGTGTAGGGTATAGAGTGTAGGGTATAGAGTGTAGAGTGTCGGGTATAGAGTGTAGGGTATAGAGTGTAGGGTATAGAGTGTAGGGTATAGAGTGTAGAGTGTAGGGTATAGAGTGTAGAGTGTAGGGTATAGAGTGTATGGTATAGAGTGTAGGGTATAGAGTGTAGGGTGTAGAGCGTTGGGTATAGAGTGTAGGGTATAGAGTGTAGGGTATAGAGTGTAGGGTATAGAGTGTAGGGATAGAGTGTAGAGTGTAAGGTATAGAGTGTAGAGTGTAGGGTATAGAGTGTAGGGTATAGAGTGTAGAGTGTAGGGATTAGAGTGTAGGGTATAGAGTGTAGGGTATAGTGTGTAGGGTATAGAGTGTAGAGTGTAGGGTATAGAGTGTAGAGTGTAGGGTATAGAGTGTAGGGTACAGAGTGTAGGGTATAGAGTGTAGGGTAGAGAGTGTAGAGTGTAGGGCATAGAGTGTAGGGTATAGAGTGTAGGGTATAGAGTGTAGAGTGTAGGGTATAGAGTGTAGGGTATAGAGTGTAGGGTATAGAGTGTAGAGTGTAGGGTATAGAGTGTAGGGTATAGAGTGTAGGGTATAGATTGTAGGGTATAGAGTGTAGGGCATAGAGTGTAGGGTATAGAGTGTAGGGTATAGAGTGTAGAGTGTAGGGTATAGAGTGTAGGGTATAGAGTGTAGGGTATAGAGTGTAGAGTGTAGGGCATAGAGTGTAGAGTGTAGGGTATAGAGTGTAGGGTATAGAGTGTAGGGTGTAGAGTGTAGGGCATAGAGTGTAGCGTGTAGGGTATAGAGTGTATGGTATAGAGTGTAGAGTATAGAGTGTAGGGTGTAGAGTGTAGGGTATAGAGTGTAGGGTATAGAGTGTAGGGTATAGAGTGTAGGGAATAGAGTGTTGAGTGTAAGGTACAGAGTGTAGAGTGTAGGGCATAGAGTGTAGAGTGTAGGGTATAGAGTGTAGGGTATAGAGTGTAGGGTATAGAGTGTAGGGTATACAGTGTAGGGTATAGAGTGTAGAGTGTAGGGTATAGAGTGTAGAGTGTAGGGTATAGAGTGTAGAGTGTAGGGCATAGAGTGTAGATTGTAGGGTATAGAGTGTAGGGTATAGAGTGTAGGGTATAGAGTGTAGGGTATAGAGTGTAGAGTGTAGTGTATAGAGTGTAGAGTGTAGGGTATAGAGTGTAGGGTACAGAGTGTAGGGTATAGAGTGTATGGTAGAGAGTGTAGAGTGTAGGGTATAGAGTGTAGGGTATAGAGTGTAGGGTATAGAGTGTAGAGTGTAGGGATTAGAGTGTAGGGTATAGAGTGTAGGGTGTGGAGTGTAGGGTATAGAGTGTAGAGTGTAGGGTATAGAGTGTATGGTATAGAGTGTAGGGTATAGAGTGTAGGGTGTAGAGTGTAGGGTATAGAGTGTAGGGTATAGAGTGTAGGGTATAGAGTGTAGGGTATAGAGTGTAGGGAATAGAGTGTAGAGTGTAAGGTATAGAGTGTAGAGTGTAGGGTATAGAGTTTAAGGTATAGAGTGTAGAGTGTAGGGATTAGAGTGTAGGGTATAGAGTGTAGGGTGTAGAGTGTAGGGCATAGAGTGTAGAGTGTAGGTTATAGAGTGTATGGTATAGAGTGTAGAGTATAGAGTGTAGGGTGTAGAGTGTAGGGTATAGAGTGTAGTGTATAGAGTGTAGGGTATAGAGTGTAGGGAATAGAATGTAGAGTGTAAGGTATAGAGTGTAGAGTGTAGGGTATAGAGTGTAGTGTATAGAGTGTAGAGTGTAGGGATTAGAGTGTAGGGTATAGAGTGTAGGGTATAGTGTGTAGGGTATAGAGTGTAGAGTGTAGGGTATAGAGTGTAGAGTGTAGGGTATAGAGTGTAGGGTATAGAGTGTAGGGTATAGAGTGTAGGGCATAGAGTGAAGGGTATAGAGTGTAGGGTATAGAGTGTAGAGTGTAGGGTATAGAGTGTAGGGTATAGAGTGTAGGGTATAGAGTGTAGAGTGTAGGGTATAGAGTGTAGGGTATAGAGTGTAGGGTATAGAGTGTAGGGCATAGAGTGTAGGGTATAGAGTGTAGGGTATAGAGTGTAGGGTGTAGAGTGTAGGGTATTGATTTTAGGGTATAGAGTGTAGGGTATAGAGTGTAGAGTGTAGGGCATAGAGTGTAGAGTGTAGGGTATAGAGTGTAGAATATAGAGTGTAGGGTAGAGAGTGTAGGGTAGAGAGTGTAGAGTGTAGGGATTAGAGTGTAGGGTATAGAGTGTAGGGTGTAGAGTGTAGGGCATAGAGTGTAGAGTGTAGGGTATAGAGTGTATGGTATAGAGTGTAGAGTATAGAGTGTAGGGTGTAGAGTGTAGGGTATAGAGTGTAGGGTATAGAGTGTAGGGTATAGAGTGTAGGGAATAGAGTGTAGAGTGTAAGGTATAGAGTGTAGAGTGTAGGGTATAGAGTGTAGTGTATAGAGTGTAGAGTGTAGGGATTAGAGTGTAGGGTATAGAGTGTAGGGTATAGTGTGTAGGGTATAGAGTGTAGAGTGTAGGGTATAGAGTGTAGAGTGTAGGGTATAGAGTGTAGGGTATAGAGTGTAGGGTATAGAGTGTAGGGCATAGAGTGAAGGGTATAGAGTGTAGGGTATAGAGTGTAGAGTGTAGGGTATAGAGTGTAGGGTATAGAGTGTAGGGTATAGAGTGTAGAGTGTAGGGTATAGAGTGTAGGGTATAGAGTGTAGGGTATAGAGTGTAGGGCATAGAGTGTAGGGTATAGAGTGTAGGGTATAGAGTGTAGGGTGTAGAGTGTAGGGTATAGATTTTAGGGTATAGAGTGTAGGGTATAGAGTGTAGAGTGTAGGGCATAGAGTGTAGAGTGTAGGGTATAGAGTGTAGAATATAGAGTGTAGGGTAGAGAGTGTAGGGTAGAGAGTGTAGAGTGTAGGGATTAGAGTGTAGGGTATAGAGTGTAGGGTGTAGAGTGTAGGGCATAGAGTGTAGAGTGTAGGGTATAGAGTGTATGGTATAGAGTGTAGAGTATAGAGTGTAGGGTGTAGAGTGTAGGGTATAGAGTGTAGGGTATAGAGTGTAGGGTATAGAGTGTAGGGAATAGAGTGTTGAGTGTAAGGTACAGAGTGTAGAGTGTAGGGCATAGAGTGTAGAGTGTAGGGTATAGAGTGTAGGGTATAGAGTGCAGGGTATAGAGTGTAGGGTATACAGTGTAGGGTATAGAGTGTAGAGTGTAGGGTATAGAGTGTAGAGTGTAGGGTATAGAGTGTAGAGTGTAGGGCATAGAGTGTAGATTGTAGGGTATAGAGTGTAGGGTATAGAGTGTAGGGTATAGAGTGTAGGGTATAGAGTGTAGAGTGTAGGGTATAGAGTGTAGAGTGTAGGGTATAGAGTGTAGGGTACAGAGTGTAAGGTATAGAGTGTAGGGTAGAGAGTGTAGAGTGTAGGGTATAGAGTGTAGGGTATAGAGTGTAGGGTATAGAGTGTAGAGTGTAGGGATTAGAGTGTAGGGTATGGAGTGTAGGGTATAGAGTGTAGAGTGTAGGGTATAGAGTGTATGGTATAGAGTGTAGGGTATAGAGTGTAGGGTGTAGAGTGTAGGGTATAGAGTGTAGGGTATAGAGTGTAGGGTATAGAGTGTAGGGTATAGAGTGTAGGGAATAGAGTGTAGAGTGTAAGGTATAGAGTGTAGAGTGTAGGGTATAGAGTGTAAGGTATAGAGTGTAGAGTGTAGGGATTAGAGTGTAGGGTATAGAGTGTAGGGTGTAGAGTGTAGGGTATAGAGTGTAGAGTGTAGGGTATAGAGTGTATGGTATAGAGTGTAGGGTATAGAGTGTAGGGTGTAGAGTGTAGGGTATAGAGTGTAGGGTATAGAGTGTAGGGTATAGAGTGTAGGGTATAGAGTGTAGGGAATAGAGTGTGGAGTGTAAGGTATAGAGTGTAGAGTGTAGGGTATAGAGTGTAGGGCATAGACTGTAGGGTATAGAGTGTAGGGTATAGAGTGTAGGGTATAGATTGTAGCGTGTAGGCTATAAAGTGTAGGGTATACAGTGTAGAGTGTAGGGTATAGAGTGTGGGGTATAGAGTGTAGGGTATAGAGTGTAGGGTATAGAGTGTAGAGTGTAGGGTATAGTGTGTAGGGTATAGAGTGCAGGGTGTAGAGTGTAGGGTATAGAGTGTAGGGTATAGAGTGTAGAGTGTAGGGTATAGAGTGTTTGCTATAGAGTGTATGGTGTAGAGTGTATGGTATAGAGTGTAGGGTATAGATTGTAGAGTGTATGGTATAGAGTGTATGGTACAGAGTGTAGGGTATAGAGTGTAGAGTGTAGGGTATAGAGTGTAGGGTATAGAGTGTAGGGTATAGAGTGTAGAGTGTAGGGTATAGTGTGTAGGGTATAGAGTGCAGGGTGTAGAGTGTAGGGTATAGAGTGTAGGGTATAGAGTGTAGAGTGTAGGGTATAGAGTGTAGGGTATAGAGTGTAGGGTATAGAGTGTATGTTATAGAGTGTAGGGTATAGAGTGTAGGGTAGAGAGTGTAGAGTGTAGGGTATAGAGTGTAGGGTATAGAGTGTAGGGTATAGATTGTAGAGTGTAGGCTATAGAGTGTAGGGTATAGAGTGTAGGGTATAGAGTGTATGTTATAGAGTGTAGGGTATAGAGTGTAGGGTAGAGAGTGTAGAGTGTAGGGTATAGAGTGTAGGGTATAGAGTGTAGGGTATAGATTGTAGAGTGTAGGCTATAGAGTGTAGGGTATAGAGTGTAGAGTGTCGGGATTAGAGTGTAGGGTATAGAGTGTGGGATGTAGAGTGTAGGGTATAGAGTGTAGAGTGTAGGATATAGAGTGTATGGTATAGAGTGTAGGGTATAGAGTGTAGGGTGTAGAGTGTAGGGTATAGAGTGTAGGGAATAGAGTGTAGGGTATAGAGTGTAGGGTATAGAGTGTAGGGTGTAGAGTGTAGGGTATAGAGTGTATGGTATAGAGTGTAGGGTATAGAATGTATGGTATAGAGTGTAGAGTGTAGGATATAGAGTGTGGGGTATAGAGTGTAGAGTGTAGGGTATAGAGTGTAGGGTATAGAGTGTAGGGTATAGAGTGTAGAGTGTAGGGATTAGAGTGTAGGGTATAGAGTGTAGGGTATAGAGTGTAGAGTGTAGGGTAGAGAGTGTAGGATATAGAGTGTAGAGTGTAGGGTATAGAGTGTAGGGTATAGAGTGTAGGGTATAGAGTGTAGGGTATAGAGTGTAGAGTGTAGGGTATAGAGTGTAGGGTATAGAGTGTAGGGTATAGAGTGTAGAGTGTAGGGTATAGAGTGTAGGGTATAGAGTGTAGGGTATAGAGTGTAGGGCATAGAGTGTAGGGTATAGAGTGTAGGGTGTAGAGTGTAGGATATAGAGTGTAGGGTATAGAGTGTAGAGTGTAGGGTATAGAGTGTAGGGTATAGAGTGTAGGGTATAGAGTGTAGGGTATAGAGTGTAGGGTATAGAGTGTAGAGTGTCGGGTATAAAGTGTAGGGTATAGAGTGTAGGGTATAGAGTGTAGGGTATAGAGTGTAGAGTGTAGGGTATAGAGTGTAGAGTGTAGGGTATAGAGTGTATGGTATAGAGTGTAGGGTATAGAGTGTAGGGTGTAGAGCGTTGGGTATAGAGTGTAGGGTATAGAGTGTAGGGTATAGAGTGTAGGGTATAGAGTGTAGGGATAGAGTGTAGAGTGTAAGGTATAGAGTGTAGAGTGTAGGGTATAGAGTGTAGGGTATAGAGTGTAGAGTGTAGGGATTAGAGTGTAGGGTATAGAGTGTAGGGTATAGTGTGTAGGGTATAGAGTGTAGAGTGTAGGGTATAGAGTGTAGAGTGTAGGGTATAGAGTGTAGGGTATAGAGTGTAGGGTATAGAGTGTAGGGCATAGAGTGTAGGGTATAGAGTGTAGGGTATAGAGTGTAGAGTGTAGGGTATAGAGTGTAGGGTATAGAGTGTAGGGTATAGAGTGTAGAGTGTAGGGTATAGAGTGTAGGGTATAGAGTGTAGGGTATAGAGTGTAGGGCATAGAGTGTAGGGTATAGAGTGTAGGGTATAGAGTGTAGAGTGTAGGGTATAGAGTGTAGGGTATAGAGTGTAGGGTATAGAGTGTAGAGTGTAGGGCATAGAGTGTAGAGTGTAGGGTATAGAGTGTAGGGTATAGAGTGTAGGGTGTAGAGTGTAGGGCATAGAGTGTAGCGTGTAGGGTATAGAGTGTATGGTATAGAGTGTAGAGTATAGAGTGTAGGGTGTAGAGTGTAGGGTATAGAGTGTAGGGTATAGAGTGTAGGGTATAGAGTGTAGGGAATAGAGTGTTGAGTGTAAGGTACAGAGTGTAGAGTGTAGGGCATAGAGTGTAGAGTGTAGGGTATAGAGTGTAGGGTATAGAGTGTAGGGTATAGAGTGTAGGGTATACAGTGTAGGGTATAGAGTGTAGAGTGTAGGGTATAGAGTGTAGAGTGTAGGGTATAGAGTGTAGAGTGTAGGGCATAGAGTGTAGATTGTAGGGTATAGAGTGTAGGGTATAGAGTGTAGGGTATAGAGTGTAGGGTATAGAGTGTAGAGTGTAGGGTATAGAGTGTAGAGTGTAGGGTATAGAGTGTAGGGTACAGAGTGTAGGGTATAGAGTGTAGGGTAGAGAGTGTAGAGTGTAGGGTATAGAGTGTAGGGTATAGAGTGTAGAGTGTAGGGATTAGAGTGTAGGGTATAGAGAGTAGGGTGTGGAGTGTAGGGTATAGAGTGTAGAGTGTAGGGTATAGAGTGTATGGTATAGAGTGTAGGGTATAGAGTGTAGGGTGTAGAGTGTAGGGTATAGAGTGTAGGGTATAGAGTGTAGGGTATAGAGTGTAGGGTATAGAGTGTAGGGAATAGAGTGTAGAGTGTAAGGTATAGAGTGTAGAGTGTAGGGTATAGAGTTTAAGGTATAGAGTGTAGAGTGTAGGGATTAGAGTGTAGGGTATAGAGTGTAGGGTGTAGAGTGTAGGGCATAGAGTGTAGAGTGTAGGTTATAGAGTGTATGGTATAGAGTGTAGAGTATAGAGTGTAGGGTGTAGAGTGTAGGGTATAGAGTGTAGTGTATAGAGTGTAGGGTATAGAGTGTAGGGAATAGAGTGTAGAGTGTAAGGTATAGAGTGTAGAGTGTAGGGTATAGAGTGTAGTGTATAGAGTGTAGAGTGTAGGGATTAGAGTGTAGGGTATAGAGTGTAGGGTATAGTGTGTAGGGTATAGAGTGTAGAGTGTAGGGTATAGAGTGTAGAGTGTAGGGTATAGAGTGTAGGGTATAGAGTGTAGGGTATAGAGTGTAGGGCATAGAGTGAAGGGTATAGAGTGTAGGGTATAGAGTGTAGAGTGTAGGGTATAGAGTGTAGGGTATAGAGTGTAGGGTATAGAGTGTAGAGTGTAGGGTATAGAGTGTAGGGTATAGAGTGTAGGGTATAGAGTGTAGGGCATAGAGTGTAGGGTATAGAGTGTAGGGTATAGAGTGTAGGGTGTAGAGTGTAGGATATTGATTTTAGGGTATAGAGTGTAGGGTATAGAGTGTAGAGTGTAGGGCATAGAGTGTAGAGTGTAGGGTATAGAGTGTAGAATATAGAGTGTAGGGTAGAGAGTGTAGGGTAGAGAGTGTAGAGTGTAGGGATTAGAGTGTAGGGTATAGAGTGTAGGGTGTAGAGTGTAGGGCATAGAGTGTAGAGTGTAGGGTATAGAGTGTATGGTATAGAGTGTAGAGTATAGAGTGTAGGGTGTAGAGTGTAGGGTATAGAGTGTAGGGTATAGAGTGTAGGGTATAGAGTGTAGGGAATAGAGTGTAGAGTGTAAGGTATAGAGGGTAGAGTGTAGGGTATAGAGTGTAGTGTATAGAGTGTAGAGTGTAGGGATTAGAGTGTAGGGTATAGAGTGTAGGGTATAGTGTGTAGGGTATAGAGTGTAGAGTGTAGGGTATAGAGTGTAGAGTGTAGGGTATAGAGTGTAGGGTATAGAGTGTAGGGTATAGAGTGTAGGGCATAGAGTGAAGGGTATAGAGTGTAGGGTATAGAGTGTAGAGTGTAGGGTATAGAGTGTAGGGTATAGAGTGTAGGGTATAGAGTGTAGAGTGTAGGGTATAGAGTGTAGGGTATAGAGTGTAGGGTATAGAGTGTAGGGCATAGAGTGTAGGGTATAGAGTGTAGGGTATAGAGTGTAGGGTGTAGAGTGTAGGGTATAGATTTTAGGGTATAGAGTGTAGGGTATAGAGTGTAGAGTGTAGGGCATAGAGTGTAGAGTGTAGGGTATAGAGTGTAGAATATAGAGTGTAGGGTAGAGAGTGTAGGGTAGAGAGTGTAGAGTGTAGGGATTAGAGTGTAGGGTATAGAGTGTAGGGTGTAGAGTGTAGGGCATAGAGTGTAGAGTGTAGGGTATAGAGTGTATGGTATAGAGTGTAGAGTATAGAGTGTAGGGTGTAGAGTGTAGGGTATAGAGTGTAGGGTATAGAGTGTAGGGTATAGAGTGTAGGGAATAGAGTGTTGAGTGTAAGGTACAGAGTGTAGAGTGTAGGGCATAGAGTGTAGAGTGTAGGGTATAGAGTGTAGGGTATAGAGTGCAGGGTATAGAGTGTAGGGTATACAGTGTAGGGTATAGAGTGTAGAGTGTAGGGTATAGAGTGTAGAGTGTAGGGTATAGAGTGTAGAGTGTAGGGCATAGAGTGTAGATTGTAGGGTATAGAGTGTAGGGTATAGAGTGTAGGGTATAGAGTGTAGGGTATAGAGTGTAGAGTGTAGGGTATAGAGTGTAGAGTGTAGGGTATAGAGTGTAGGGTACAGAGTGTAAGGTATAGAGTGTAGGGTAGAGAGTGTAGAGTGTAGGGTATAGAGTGTAGGGTATAGAGTGTAGTGTATAGAGTGTAGAGTGTAGGGATTAGAGTGTAGGGTATGGAGTGTAGGGTATAGAGTGTAGAGTGTAGGGTATAGAGTGTATGGTATAGAGTGTAGGGTATAGAGTGTAGGGTGTAGAGTGTAGGGTATAGAGTGTAGGGTATAGAGTGTAGGGTATAGAGTGTAGGGTATAGAGTGTAGGGAATAGAGTGTAGAGTGTAAGGTATAGAGTGTAGAGTGTAGGGTATAGAGTGTAAGGTATAGAGTGTAGAGTGTAGGGATTAGAGTGTAGGGTATAGAGTGTAGGGTGTAGAGTGTAGGGTATAGAGTGTAGAGTGTAGGGTATAGAGTGTATGGTATAGAGTGTAGGGTATAGAGTGTAGGGTGTAGAGTGTAGGGTATAGAGTGTAGGGTATAGAGTGTAGGGTATAGAGTGTAGGGTATAGAGTGTAGGGAATAGAGTGTGGAGTGTAAGGTATAGAGTGTAGAGTGTAGGGTATAGAGTGTAGGGCATAGACTGTAGGGTATAGAGTGTAGGGTATAGAGTGTAGGGTATAGATTGTAGCGTGTAGGCTATAAAGTGTAGGGTATACAGTGTAGAGTGTAGGGTATAGAGTGTGGGGTATAGAGTGTAGGGTATAGAGTGTAGGGTATAGAGTGTAGAGTGTAGGGTATAGTGTGTAGGGTATAGAGTGCAGGGTGTAGAGTGTAGGGTATAGAGTGTAGGGTATAGAGTGTAGAGTGTAGGGTATAGAGTGTTTGCTATAGAGTGTATGGTGTAGAGTGTATGGTATAGAGTGTAGGGTATAGAGTGTTGAGTGTATGGTATAGAGTGTAGAGTGTAGAGTGTAGGGTATAGAGTGTATGTTATAGAGTGTAGGGTATAGAGTGTAGGGTAGAGAGTGTAGAGTGTAGGGTATAGAGTGTAGGGTATAGAGTGTAGGGTATAGAGTGTAGAGTGTAGGGATTAGAGTGTAGGGTATAGAGTGTAGTGTGTAGAGTGTAGGGTATAGAGTGTAGAGTGTAGGGTATAGAGTGTATGGTATAGAGTGTAGGGTATAGAGTGTAGGGTGTAGAGTGTAGGGTATAGAGTGTAGGGTATAGAGTGTAGGGTATAGAGTGTAGGGAATAGAGTGTAGAGTGTAAGGTATAGAGTGTAGAGTATAGGGTATAAAGTGTAGGGTATAGAGTGTAGAGTGCAGGGATTAGAGTGTAGGGTATAGAGTGTAGGGTGTAGAGTGTAGGGTATAGAGTGTAGAGTGTAGGGTATAGAGTGTATGGTATAGAGTGTAGGGTATAGAGTGTAGGGTGTAGAGTGTAGGGTATAGAGTGTAGGGTATAGAGTGTAGGGTATAGAGTGTAAGGTATAGAGTGTAGGGAATAGAGTGTAGAGTGTAAAGTATAGAGTGTAGAGTGTAGGGTATAGAGTGTAGGGTATAGACTGTAGGGTATAGAGTGTAGGGTATAGATTGTAGGCTATAGAGTGTAGGGTATAGAGTGTAGGGTATAGAGTGTAGGGTATAGAGTGTAGGGTATAGAGTGTAGAGTGTAGGGTATAGTGTGTAGGGTATAGAGTGCAGGGTGTAGAGTGTAGGGTATAGAGTGTAGGGTATAGAATGTAGAGTGTAGGGTATAGAGTGTATGCTATAGAGTGTATGGTGTAGAGTGTATGGTATAGAGTGTAGGGTATAGAGTGTAGAGTGTAGGGTATAGAGTGTAGGGTATAGAGTGTAGGGTATAGAGTGTATGTTATAGAGTGTAGGGTATAGAGTGTAGAGTGTAGGGTATAGAATGTAGAGTGTAGGGTATAGAGTGTAGGGTATAGAGTGTAGGGTATAGAGTGTAGGGTGTAGAGTGTAGGGTATAGAGTGTAGGGTATAGAGTGTAGAGTGCAGGGTATAGAGTTTAGAGTGTAGGGTATAGAGTGTAGGGTATAGAGTGTAAGGTATAGAGTGTAGGGTGTAGAGTGTAGGGTATAGAGTGTAGGGTATAGAGTGTAGGGTATAGAGTGTACGGTATAGAGTGTAGGGTACAGAGTGTATAGTATAGAGTGTAGGGTATAGAGTGTAGGGTATAGAGTGTATGGTATAGAGTGTAGGGTATAGAGTATATGTTATAGAGTGTAGGGTATAGAGTGTAGAGTGTAGGGTATAGAGTGTAGAGTGTAGAGTGTAGGGTATAGAGTGTAGAGTGTAGGGTATAGAGTGTAGAGTGTAGGGTATAGAGTATAGAGTGTAGGGTATAGAGTGTAAGGTGTAGAGTGTAGGGTATAGAGTGTAGGGTATAGAGTGTAGGGTATAGAGTGTAGGGTATAGAGTGTAGGGTATAGAGTGTAGAGTGTAGGGTATAGAGTTTAGAGTGTAGGGTATAGAGTGTAGGGTATAGAGTGTAAGGTATAGAGTGTAGGGTGTAGAGTGTAGGGTATAGAGTGTAGGGTATAGAGTGTAGGGTATAGAGTGTACGGTATAGAGTGTAGGGTATAGAGTGTATGGTATAGAGTGTAGGGTATAGAGTGTAGGGTATAGAGTGTATGGTATAGATTGTAGGGTGTAGAGTGTAGGGTATAGAGTGTAGGGCATAGGGTGTAGGGTATAGAGTGTAGGGTATAGAGTGTAGAGTGTAGGGTATAGAGTGTAGGGTATAGAGTGTAGGGTATAGAGTGTAGAGTGTAGGGTATAGAGTGTAGGGTATTGAGTGTAGGGTATAGAGTGTAGGGTATAGAGTGTAGGGTATAGAGTGTAGAGTGTAGGGTATAGAGTGTAGAGTGTAGGGTATAGAGTGTAGGGTATATAGTGTAGAGTGTAGGGTATAGAGTGTAGGGTATAGAGTGTAGGGTATAGAGTGTAGGGTATAGAGTGCAGGGTATAGAGTGTAGAGTGTAGGGTATAGAGTGTAGAGTGTAGGGTATAGAGTGTAGGGTATAGAGTGTAGGGTATAGAGTGTAGGGTATAGAGTGTAGAGTGTAGGGTATAGAGTGTAGGGTATAGAGTGTAGGGTTCAGAGTGTAGGGTATAGAGTGTAGGGTGTAGCGTGTATGTGATAGAGTGTAGGGTATAGAGTGTAGGGTATAGAGTTTAGAGTGTAGGGTATAGAGAGTAGGGTATAGAGTGTAAGGTATAGAGTGTAGGGTGTAGAGTGTAGGGTATAGAGTGTAGGGCATAGGGTGTAGGGTATAGAGTGTAGGGTATAGAGTGTAGAGTGTAGGGTATAGAGTGTAGGGTATAGAGTGTAGGGTATAGAGTGTAGAGTGTAGGGTATAGAGTGTAGGGTATTGAGTGTAGGGTATAGAGTGTAGGGTATAGAGTGTAGGGTATAGAGTGTAGAGTGTAGGGTATAGAGTGTAGAGTGTAGGGTATAGAGTGTAGGGTATATAGTGTAGAGTGTAGGGTATAGAGTGTAGGGTATAGAGTGTAGGGTATAGAGTGTAGGGTATAGAGTGCAGGGTATAGAGTGTAGAGTGTAGGGTATAGAGTGTAGAGTGTAGGGTATAGAGTGTAGGGTATAGAGTGTAGGGTATAGAGTGTAGGGTATAGAGTGTAGAGTGTAGGGTATAGAGTGTAGGGTATAGAGTGTAGGGTTCAGAGTGTAGGGTATAGAGTGTAGGGTATAGAGTGTAGGGCATAGAGTGTAGGGTATAGAGTGTAGGGCATAGAGTGTAGGGTATAGAGTGTAGGGTATAGAGTGTAGGGTGTAGAGTGTAGGGTATAGATTTTAGGGTATACAGTGTAGGGTATAGAGTGTAGAGTGTAGGGCATAGAGTGTAGAGTGTAGGGTATAGAGTGTAGAATATAGAGTGTAGGGTAGAGAGTGTAGGGTAGAGAGTGTAGAGTGTAGGGATTAGAGTGTAGGGTATAGAGTGTAGGGTGTAGAGTGTAGGGTATAGAGTGTAAGGTATAGAGTGTAGGGTGTAGAGTGTAGGGTATAGAGTGTAGGGTATAGAGTGTAGGGTATAGAGTGTACGGTATAGAGTGTAGGGTATAGAGTGTATGGTATAGAGTGTAGGGTATAGAGTGTAGGGTATAGAGTGTATGGTATAGATTGTAGGGTATAGAGTGTAGGGTGTAGCATGTATGTTATAGAGTGTAGGGTATAGAGTGTAGGGTATAGAGTTTAGAGTGTAGGGTATAGAGAGTAGGGTATAGAGTGTAAGGTATAGAGTGTAGGGTGTAGAGTGTAGGGTATAGAGTGTAGGGCATAGGGTGTAGGGTATAGAGTGTAGGGTATAGAGTGTAGAGTGTAGGGTATAGAGTGTAGGGTATAGAGTGTAGGGTATAGAGTGTAGAGTGTAGGGTATAGAGTGTAGGGTATTGAGTGTAATGTATAGAGTGTAGGGTATAGAGTGTAGAGTGTAGGGTATAGAGTGTAGAGTGTAGGGTATAGAGTGTAGGGTATATAGTGTAGAGTGTAGGGTATAGAGTGTAGGGTATAGAGTGTAGGGTATAGAGTGTATGGTATAGAGTGTAGAGTATAGAGTGTAGGGTGTAGAGTGTAGGGTATAGAGTGTAGGGTATAGAGTGTAGGGTATAGAGTGTAGGGAATAGAGTGTTGAGTGTAAGGTACAGAGTGTAGAGTGTAGGGCATAGAGTGTAGAGTGTAGGGTATAGAGTGTAGGGTATAGAGTGCAGGGTATAGAGTGTAGGGTATACAGTGTAGGGTATAGAGTGTAGAGTGTAGGGTATAGAGTGTAGAGTGTAGGGTATAGAGTGTAGAGTGTAGGGCATAGAGTGTAGATTGTAGGGTATAGAGTGTAGGGTATAGAGTGTAGGGTATAGAGTGTAGGGTATAGAGTGTAGAGTGTCGGGTATAGAGTGTAGAGTGTAGGGTATAGAGTGTAGGGTACAGAGTGTAAGGTATAGAGTGTAGGGTAGAGAGAGTAGAGTGTAGGGTATAGAGTGTAGGGTATAGAGTGTAGGTTATAGAGTGTAGAGTGTAGGGATTAGAGTGTAGGGTATAGAGTGTAGGGTGTGGAGTGTAGGGTATAGAGTGTAGAGTGTAAGGTATAGAGTGTATGGTATAGAGTGTAGGGTATAGAGTGTAGGGTGTAGAGTGTAGGGTATAGAGTGTAGGGTATAGAGTGTAGGGTATAGAGTGTAGGGAATAGAGTGTAGAGTGTAAGGTATAGAGTGTAGAGTGTAGGGTATAGAGTGTAAGGTATAGAGTGTAGAGTGTAGGGATTAGAGTGTAGGGTATAGAGTGTAGGGTGTAGAGTGTAGGGTATAGAGTGTAGAGTGTAGGGTATAGAGTGTAGAGTGTAGGGTATAGAGTGTAGAGTGTAGGGTATAGAGTGTATGGTATAGAGTGTAGGGTATTGAGTGTAGGGTGTAGAGTGTTGGGTATAGAGTGTAGGGTATAGAGTGTAGGGTATAGAGTGTAGGGTATAGAGTGTAGGGAATAGAGTGTAGAGTGTAAGGTATAGAGTGTAGAGTGTAGGGTATAGAGTGTAGGGTATAGAGTGTAGAGTGTAGGGATTAGAGTGTAGGGTATAGAGTGTAGGGTATAGTGTGTAGGGTATAGAGTGTAGAGTGTAGGGTATAGAGTGGAGAGTGTAGGGTATAGAGTGTAGGGTATAGAGTGTAGGGTATAGAGTGTAGGGCATAGAGTGTAGGGTATAGAGTGTAGGGTATAGAGTGTAGAGTGTAGGGTATAGAGTGTAGGGTATAGAGTGTAGGGTATAGAGTGTAGAGTGTAGGGTATAGAGTGTAGGGTATAGAGTGTAGGGTATAGAGTGTAGGGTATAGAGTGTAGGGCATAGAGTGTAGGGTATAGAGTGTAGGGTATAGAGTGTAGAGTGTAGGGTATAGAGTGTAGGGTATAGAGTGTAGGGTATAGAGTGTAGAGTGTAGGGCATAGAGTGTAGAGTGTAGGGTATAGAGTGTAGGGTATAGAGTGTAGGGTAGAGAGTGTAGGGTAGAGAGTGTAGAGTGTAGGGATTAGAGTGTAGGGTATAGAGTGTAACATAGTAACATAGTAACATAGTTAGTAAGGCCGAAAAAAGACATTTGTCCATCCAGTTCAGCCTATATTCCATCATAATAAATACCCAGATCTACGTCCTTCTACAGAACCTAATAATTGTATGATACAATATTGTTCTGCTCCAGGAAGACATCCAGGCCTCTCTTGAACCCCTCGACTGAGTTCGCCATCACCACCTCCTCAGGCAAGCAATTCCAGATTCTCACTGCCCTAACAGTAAAGAATCCTCTTCTATGTTGGTGAAAAAACCTTCTCTCCTCCAGACGCAAAGAATGCCCCCTTGTGCCCGTCACCTTCCTTGGTATAAACAGATCCTCAGCGAGATATTTGTATTGTCCCCTTATATACTTATAGGGTAGGGTGTAGAGTGTAGGGTGTAGAGTGTAGGGCATAGAGTGTAGAGTGTAGGGTATAGAGTGTATGGTATAGAGTGTAGAGTATAGAGTGTAGGGTGTAGAGTGTAGGGTATAGAGTGTAGGGTATAGAGTGTAGGGTATAGAGTGTAGGGAATAGAGTGTTGAGTGTAAGGTACAGAGTGTAGAGTGTAGGGCATAGAGTGTAGAGTGTAGGGTATAGAGTGTAGGGTATAGAGTGTAGGGTATAGAGTGTAGGGTATACAGTGTAGGGTATAGAGTGTAGAGTGTAGGGTATAGAGTGTAGAGTGTAGGGTATAGAGTGTAGAGTGTAGGGCATAGAGTGTAGATTGTAGGGTATAGAGTGTAGGGTATAGAGTGTAGGGTATAGAGTGTAGGGTATAGAGTGTAGAGTGTAGGGTAGAGAGTGTAGAGTGTAGGGTATAGAGTGTAGGGTATAGAGTGTAGGGTATAGAGTGTAGAGTGTAGGGATTAGAGTGTAGGGTATAGAGTGTAGGGTGTGGAGTGTAGGGTATAGAGTGTAGAGTGTAGGGTATAGAGTGTAGGGTATAGAGTGTAGGGTATAGAGTGTAGGGTATAGAGTGTAGGGAATAGAGTGTAGAGTGTAAGGTATAGAGTGTAGAGTATAGGGTATAGAGTGTAGGGTATAGAGTGTAGGGTATAGAGTGTAGGGTATAGAGTGTAGGGTATAGAGTGTAGGGAATAGAGTGTAGAGTGTAAGGTATAGAGTGTAGAGTGTAGGGTATAGAGTGTAAGGTATAGAGTGTAGAGTGTAGGGATTAGAGTGTAGGGTATAGAGTGTAGGGTGTAGAGTGTAGGGCATAGAGTGTAGAGTGTAGGGTATAGAGTGTATGGTATAGAGTGTAGAGTATAGAGTGTAGGGTGTAGAGTGTAGGGTATAGAGTGTAGGGTATAGAGTGTAGGGTATAGAGTGTAGGGAATAGAGTGTAGAGTGTAAGGTATAGAGTGTAGAGTGTAGGGTATAGAGTGTAGGGTATAGAGTGTAGAGTGTAGGGATTAGAGTGTAGGGTATAGAGTGTAGGGTATAGTGTGTAGGGTATAGAGTGTAGAGTGTAGGGTATAGAGTTTAGAGTGTAGGGTATAGAGTGTAGGGTATAGAGTGTAGAGTGTAGGGTATAGAGTGTATGCTATAGAGTGTATGGTGTAGAGTGTATGGTATAGAGTGTAGGGTATACAGTGTAGAGTGTATGGTATAGAGCGTAGGGTGTAGAGTGTAGGGTATAGAGTGTATGTTATAGAGTGTAGGGTATAGAGTGTAGGGTAGAGAGTGTAGAGTGTAGGGTATAGAGTGTAGGGTATAGAGTGTAGGGTATAGAGTGTAGAGTGTAGGGATTAGAGTGTAGGGTATAGAGTGTAGTGTGTAGAATGTAGGGTATAGAGTGTAGAGTGTAGGGTATAGAGTGTATGGTATAGAGTGTAGGGTATAGAGTGTAGGGTGTAGAGTGTAGGGTATAGAGTGTAGGGTATAGAGTGTAGGGTATAGAGTGTAGGGAATAGAGTGTAGAGTGTAAGGTATAGAGTGTAGAGTATAGGGTATAGAGTGTAGGGTATAGAGTGTAGAGTGTAGGGATTAGAGTGTAGGGTATAGAGTGTAGGGTGTAGAGTGTAGGGTATAGAGTGTAGAGTGTAGGGTATAGAGTGTATGGTATAGAGTGTAGGGTATAGAGTGTAGGGTGTAGAGTGTAGGGTATAGAGTGTAGGGTATAGAGTGTAGGGTATAGAGTGTAGGGTATAGAGTGTAGGGAATCGAGTGTAGAGTGTAAGGTATAGAGTGTAGAGTGTAGGGTATAGAGTGTAGGGTATAGACTGTAGGGTATAGAGTGTAGGGTATAGATTGTAGGCTATAGAGTGTAGGGTATAGAGTGTAGGGTATAGAGTGTAGGGTATAGAGTGTAGGGTATAGAGTGTAGAGTGTAGGGTATAGTGTGTAGGGTATAGAGTGCAGGGTGTAGAGTGTAGGGTATAGAGTGTAGGGTATAGAGTGTAGAGTGTAGGGTATAGAGTGTATGCTATAGAGTGTATGGTGTAGAGTGTATGGTATAGAGTGTAGGGTATAGAGTGTAGAGTGTAGGGTATAGAGTGTAGGGTATAGAGTGTAGGGTATAGAGTGTATGTTATAGAGTGTAGGGTATAGAGTGTAGAGTGTAGGGTATAGAGTTTAGAGTGTAGGGTATAGAGTGTAGGGTATAGAGTGTAAGGTATAGAGTGTAGGGTGTAGAGTGTAGGGTATAGATTGTAGGGTATAGAGTGTAGGGTATAGAGTGTACGGTATAGAGTGTAAGGTATGGAGTGTATGGTATAGAGTGTAGGGTATAGAGTGTAGGGTATAGAGTGTAGGGTATAAAGTGTAGAGTGTAGGGTATAGCGTGTAGAGTGTAGGGTATAGAGTGTAGGGTATAGAGTGTAGGGTATAGAGTGTAGGGTATAGAGTGTAGAGTGTAGGGTATAGAGTGTATGGTATAGAGTGTAGGGTATAGAGTTTAGGGTGTAGAGTGTTGGGTATAGAGTGTAGGGTATAGAGTGTAGGGTATAGAGTGTAGGGTATAGAGTGTAGGGAATAGAGTGTAGAGTGTAAGGTATAGAGTGTAGAGTGTAGGGTATAGAGTGTAGGGTATAGAGTGTAGGGTATAGAGTGTAGAGTGTAGGGTATAGAGTGTAGAGTGTAGGGTATAGAGTGTAGGGTATAGAGTGTAGGGTATAGAGTGTAGGGTAGAGTGTGTAGAGTGTAGGGTATAGAGTGTAGGGTATAGAGTGTAGGGTATAGAGTGTAGAGTGTAGGGATTAGAGTGTAGGGTATAGAGTGTAGGGTGTAGAGTGTAGGGTATAGAGTGTAGAGTGTAGTGTATAGAGTGTATGGTATAGAGTGTAGGGTGTAGAGTGTAGGGTATAGAGTGTAGGGTATAGAGTGTAGGGTATAGAGTGTAGGGAATAGAGTGTAGAGTGTAAGGTATAGAGTGTAGAGTGTAGGGTATAGAGTGTAGGGTATAGAGTGTAGAGTGAAGGGATTAGAGTGTAGGGTATAGAGTGTAGGGTGTAGAGTGTAGGGTATAGAGTGTAGAGTGTAGGGTATAGAGTTTATGGTATAGAGTGTAGGGTATAGAGTGTAGGGTGTAGAGTGTAGGGTATAGAGTGTAGGGTATAGAGTGTAGGGTATAGAGTGTAGGGTATAGAGTGTAGGGAATAGAGTGTAGAGTGTAAGGTATAGAGTGTAGAGTGTAGGGTATAGAGTGTAGGGTATAGACTGTAGGGTATAGAGTGTAGGGTATAGAGTGTAGGGTATAGATTGTAGAGTGTAGGCTATAGAGTGTAGGGTATAGAGTGTAGAGTGTAGGGTATAGAGTGTAGGGTATAGAGTGTAGGGTATAGAGTGTAGGGTATAGAGTGTAGAGTGTAGGGTATAGTGTGTAGGGTATAGAGTGCAGGGTGTAGAGTGTAGGGTATAGAGTGTAGGGTATAGAGTGTAGAGTGTAGGGTATAGAGTGTACGCAATAGAGTGTATGGTGTAGAGTGTATGGTATAGAGTGTAGGGTATAGATTGTAGAGTGTATGGTATAGAGTGTAGGGTATAGAGTGTAGGGTATAGAGTGTATGTTATAGAGTGTAGGGTATAGAGTGTAGGGTAGAGAGTGTAGAGTGTAGGGTATAGAGTGTAGGGTATAGAGTGTAGGGTATAGATTGTAGAGTGTAGGCTATAGAGTGTAGGGTATAGAGTGTAGAGTGTCGGGATTAGAGTGTAGGGTATAGAGTGTGGGATGTAGAGTGTAGGGTATAGAGTGTAGAGTGTAGGATATAGAGTGTATGGTATAGAGTGTAGGGTATAGAGTGTAGGGTGTAGAGTGTAGGGTATAGAGTGTAGGGAATAGAGTGTAGGGTATAGAGTGTAGGGTATAGAGTGTAGGGTGTAGAGTGTAGGGTATAGAGTGTATGGTATAGAGTGTAGGGTATAGAATGTATGGTATAGAGTGTAGAGTGTAGGATATAGCGTGTAGGGTATAGAGTGTAGAGTGTAGGGTATAGAGTGTAGGGTATAGAGTGTAGGGTATAGAGTGTAGAGTGTAGGGATTAGAGTGTAGGGTATAGAGTGTAGGGTATAGAGTGTAGAGTGTAGGGTAGAGAGTGTAGGATATAGAGTGTAGAGTGTAGGGAATAGAGTGTAGGGTATAGAGTGTAGGGTATAGAGTGTAGGGTATAGAGTGTAGAGTGTAGGGTATAGAGTGTAGGGTATAGAGTGTAGGGTATAGAGTGTAGAGTGTAGGGTATAGAGTGTAGGGTATAGAGTGTAGGGTATAGAGTGTAGGGCATAGAGTGTAGGGTATAGAGTGTAGGGTGTAGAGTGTAGGGTATAGAGTGTATGGTATAGAGTGTAGGGTATAGAGTGTAGGGTGTAGAGTGTAGGGTATAGAGTGTAGGGTATAGAGTGTAGGGTATAGAGTGTAGGGTATAGAGTGTAGGGAATAGAGTGTAGAGTGTAAGGTATAGAGTGTAGAGTGTAGGGTATAGAGTGTAGGGTATAGACTGTAGGGTATAGAGTGTAGGGTATAGAGTGTAGGGTATAGATTGTAGAGTGTAGGCTATAGAGTGTAGGGTATAGAGTGTAGAGTGTAGGGTATAGAGTGTAGGGTATAGAGTGTAGGGTATAGAGTGTAGGGTATAGAGTGTAGAGTGTAGGGTATAGTGTGTAGGGTATAGAGTGCAGGGTGTAGAGTGTAGGGTATAGAGTGTAGGGTATAGAGTGTAGAGTGTAGGGTATAGAGTGTACGCAATAGAGTGTATGGTGTAGAGTGTATGGTATAGAGTGTAGGGTATAGATTGTAGAGTGTATGGTATAGAGTGTAGGGTATAGAGTGTAGGGTGTAGAGTGTATGTTATAGAGTGTAGGGTATAGAGTGTAGGGTAGAGAGTGTAGAGTGTAGGGTATAGAGTGTAGGGTATAGAGTGTAGGGTATAGATTGTAGAGTGTAGGCTATAGAGTGTAGGGTATAGAGTGTAGAGTGTCGGGATTAGAGTGTAGGGTATAGAGTGTGGGATGTAGAGTGTAGGGTATAGAGTGTAGAGTGTAGGATATAGAGTGTATGGTATAGAGTGTAGGGTATAGAGTGTAGGGTGTAGAGTGTAGGGTATAGAGTGTAGGGAATAGAGTGTAGGGTATAGAGTGTAGGGTATAGAGTGTAGGGTGTAGAGTGTAGGGTATAGAGTGTATGGTATAGAGTGTAGGGTATAGAATGTATGGTATAGAGTGTAGAGTGTAGGATATAGAGTGTAGGGTATAGAGTGTAGAGTGTAGGGTATAGAGTGTAGGGTATAGAGTGTAGGGTATAGAGTGTAGAGTGTAGGGATTAGAGTGTAGGGTATAGAGTGTAGGGTATAGAGTGTAGAGTGTAGGGTAGAGAGTGTAGGATATAGAGTGTAGAGTGTAGGGTATAGAGTGTAGGGTATAGAGTGTAGGGTATAGAGTGTAGAGTGTAGGGTATAGAGTGTAGGGTATAGAGTGTAGGGTATAGAGTGTAGAGTGTAGGGTATAGAGTGTAGGGTATAGAGTGTAGGGTATAGAGTGTAGGGCATAGAGTGTAGGGTATAAAGTGTAGGGTGTAGAGTGTAGGGTATAGAGTGTAGGGTATAGAGTGTAGAGTGTAGGGTATAGAGTGTAGGGTATAGAGTGTAGGGTACAGAGTGTATAGTATAGAGTGTAGGGTATAGAGTGTAGGGTATAGAGTGTATGGTATAGAGTGTAGGGTATAGAGTGTATGTTATAGAGTGTAGGGTATAGAGTGTAGAGTGTAGGGTATAGAGTGTAGAGTGTAGAGTGTAGGGTATAGAGTGTAGGGTATAGAGTGTAGGGTATAGAGTGTAGAGTGTAGGGTATAGAGTGTAGGGTATAGAGTGTAGGGTATAGAGTGTAGGGCATAGAGTGTAGGGTATAAAGTGTAGGGTGTAGAGTGTAGGGTATAGAGTGTAGGGTATAGAGTGTAGAGTGTAGGGTATAGAGTGTAGGGTATAGAGTGTAGGGTATAGAGTGTAGGGTATAGAGTGTAGGGTATAGAGTGTAGAGTGTAGGGTATAGCGTGTAGAGTGTCGGGTATAGAGTGTAGGGTATAGAGTGTAGGGTATAGAGTGTAGGGTATAGAGTGTAGAGTGTAGGGTATAGAGTGTAGAGTGTAGGGTATAGAGTGTATGGTATAGAGTGTAGGGTATAGAGTGTAGGGTGTAGAGCGTTGGGTATAGAGTGTAGGGTATAGAGAGTAGGGTATAGAGTGTAGGGTATAGAGTGTAGGGAATAGAGTGTAGAGTGTAAGGTATAGAGTGTAGAGTGTAGGGTATAGAGTGTAGGGTATAGAGTGTAGAGTGTAGGGATTAGAGTGTAGGGTATAGAGTGTAGGGTATAGTGTGTAGGGTATAGAGTGTAGAGTGTAGGGTATAGAGTGTAGAGTGTAGGGTATAGAGTGTAGGGTATAGAGTGTAGAGTGTAGGGTATAGAGTGTAGGGTATAGAGTGTAGGGTATAGAGTGTAGAGTGTAGGGTATAGAGTGTAGGGTATAGAGTGTAGGGTATAGAGTGTAGGGCATAGAGTGTAGGGTATAGAGTGTAGGGTATAGAGTGTAGAGTGTAGGGTATAGAGTGTAGGGTATAGAGTGTAGGGTATAGAGTGTAGAGTGTAGGGCATAGAGTGTAGAGTGTAGAGTATAGAGTGTAGGGTATAGAGTGTAGGGTATAGAGTGTAGGGTATAGAGTGTAGAGTGTAGGGTATAGAGTGTACGCAATAGAGTGTATGGTGTAGAGTGTATGGTATAGAGTGTAGGGTATAGATTGTAGAGTGTATGGTATAGAGTGTAGGGTATAGAGTGTAGGGTGTAGAGTGTATGTTATAGAGTGTAGGGTATAGAGTGTAGGGTAGAGAGTGTAGAGTGTAGGGTATAGAGTGTAGGGTATAGAGTGTAGGGTATAGATTGTAGAGTGTAGGCTATAGAGTGTAGGGTATAGAGTGTAGAGTGTCGGGATTAGAGTGTAGGGTATAGAGTGTGGGATGTAGAGTGTAGGGTATAGAGTGTAGAGTGTAGGATATAGAGTGTATGGTATAGAGTGTAGGGTATAGAGTGTAGGGTGTAGAGTGTAGGGTATAGAGTGTAGGGAATAGAGTGTAGGGTATAGAGTGTAGGGTATAGAGTGTAGGGTGTAGAGTGTAGGGTATAGAGTGTATGGTATAGAGTGTAGGGTATAGAATGTATGGTATAGAGTGTAGAGTGTAGGATATAGAGTGTAGGGTATAGAGTGTAGAGTGTAGGGTATAGAGTGTAGGGTATAGAGTGTAGGGTATAGAGTGTAGAGTGTAGGGATTAGAGTGTAGGGTATAGAGTGTAGGGTATAGAGTGTAGAGTGTAGGGTAGAGAGTGTAGGATATAGAGTGTAGAGTGTAGGGTATAGAGTGTAGGGTATAGAGTGTAGGGTATAGAGTGTAGAGTGTAGGGTATAGAGTGTAGGGTATAGAGTGTAGGGTATAGAGTGTAGAGTGTAGGGTATAGAGTGTAGGGTATAGAGTGTAGGGTATAGAGTGTAGGGCATAGAGTGTAGGGTATAAAGTGTAGGGTGTAGAGTGTAGGGTATAGAGTGTAGGGTATAGAGTGTAGAGTGTAGGGTATAGAGTGTAGGGTATAGAGTGTAGGGTACAGAGTGTATAGTATAGAGTGTAGGGTATAGAGTGTAGGGTATAGAGTGTATGGTATAGAGTGTAGGGTATAGAGTGTATGTTATAGAGTGTAGGGTATAGAGTGTAGAGTGTAGGGTATAGAGTGTAGAGTGTAGAGTGTAGGGTATAGAGTGTAGGGTATAGAGTGTAGGGTATAGAGTGTAGAGTGTAGGGTATAGAGTGTAGGGTATAGAGTGTAGGGTATAGAGTGTAGGGCATAGAGTGTAGGGTATAAAGTGTAGGGTGTAGAGTGTAGGGTATAGAGTGTAGGGTATAGAGTGTAGAGTGTAGGGTATAGAGTGTAGGGTATAGAGTGTAGGGTATAGAGTGTAGGGTATAGAGTGTAGGGTATAGAGTGTAGAGTGTAGGGTATAGCGTGTAGAGTGTCGGGTATAGAGTGTAGGGTATAGAGTGTAGGGTATAGAGTGTAGGGTATAGAGTGTAGAGTGTAGGGTATAGAGTGTAGAGTGTAGGGTATAGAGTGTATGGTATAGAGTGTAGGGTATAGAGTGTAGGGTGTAGAGCGTTGGGTATAGAGTGTAGGGTATAGAGAGTAGGGTATAGAGTGTAGGGTATAGAGTGTAGGGAATAGAGTGTAGAGTGTAAGGTATAGAGTGTAGAGTGTAGGGTATAGAGTGTAGGGTATAGAGTGTAGAGTGTAGGGATTAGAGTGTAGGGTATAGAGTGTAGGGTATAGTGTGTAGGGTATAGAGTGTAGAGTGTAGGGTATAGAGTGTAGAGTGTAGGGTATAGAGTGTAGGGTATAGAGTGTAGAGTGTAGGGTATAGAGTGTAGGGTATAGAGTGTAGGGTATAGAGTGTAGAGTGTAGGGTATAGAGTGTAGGGTATAGAGTGTAGGGTATAGAGTGTAGGGCATAGAGTGTAGGGTATAGAGTGTAGGGTATAGAGTGTAGAGTGTAGGGTATAGAGTGTAGGGTATAGAGTGTAGGGTATAGAGTGTAGAGTGTAGGGCATAGAGTGTAGAGTGTAGAGTATAGAGTGTAGGGTATAGAGTGTAGGGTGTAGAGTGTAGGGCATAGAGTGTAGAGTGTAGGGTATAGAGTGTATGGTATAGAGTGTAGAGTATAGAGTGTAGGGTGTAGAGTGTAGGGTATAGAGTGTAGGGTATAGAGTGTAGGGTATAGAGTGTAGGGAATAGAGTGTTGAGTGTAAGGTACAGAGTGTAGAGTGTAGGGCATAGAGTGTAGAGTGTAGGGTATAGAGTGTAGGGTATAGAGTGTAGGGTATAGAGTGTAGGGTATACAGTGTAGGGTATAGAGTGTAGAGTGTAGGGTATAGAGTGTAGAGTGTAGGGTATAGAGTGTAGAGTGTAGGGCATAGAGTGTAGATTGTAGGGTATAGAGTGTAGGGTATAGAGTGTAGGGAATAGAGTGTAGGGTATAGAGTGTAGAGTGTAGGGTATAGAGTGTAGAGTGTAGGGTATAGAGTGTAGGGTATAGAGTGTAGGGTACAGAGTGTAGGGTATAGAGTGTAGGGTAGAGAGTGTAGAGTGTAGGGTATAGAGTGTAGGGTATAGAGTGTAGGATATAGAGTGTAGAGTGTAGGGATTAGAGAGTAGGGTATAGAGTGTAGGGTGTGGAGTGTAGGGTATAGAGTGTAGAGTGTAGGGTATAGAGTGTATGGTATAGAGTGTAGGGTATAGAGTGTAGGGTGTAGAGTGTAGGGTATAGAGTGTAGGGTATAGAGTGTAGGGTATAGAGTGTAGGGAATAGAGTGTAGAGTGTAAGGTATAGAGTGTAGAGTGTAGGGTATAGAGTGTAAGGTATAGAGTGTAGAGTGTAGGGATTAGAGTGTAGGGTATAGAGTGTAGGGTGTAGAGTGTAGGGCATAGAGTGTAGGGTATAGAGTGTAGGGTATAGAGTGTAGGGAATAGAGTGTAAAGTGTAAGGTATAGAGTGTAGAGTGTAGGGTATAGAGTGTAGTGTATAGAGTGTGGAGTGTAGGGATTAGAGTGTAGGGTATAGAGTGTAGGGTATAGTGTGTAGGATATAGAGTGTAGAGTGTAGGGTATAAAGTGTAGAGTGTAGGGTATAGAGTGTAGGGTATAGAGTGTAGGGTATAGAGTGTAGGGCATAGAGTGTAGGGTATAGAGTGTAGGGTATAGAGTGTAGAGTGTAGGGTATAGAGTGTAGGGTATAGAGTGTAGGGTATAGAGTGTAGAGTGTAGGGTATAGAGTGTAGGGTATAGAGTGTAGGGTATAGAGTGTAGGGCATAGAGTGTAGGGTATAGAGTGTAGGGTATAGAGTGTAGGGTGTAGAGTGTAGGGTATAGATTTTAGGGTATAGAGTGTAGGGTATAGAGTGTAGAGTGTAGGGCATAGAGTGTAGAGTGTAGGGTATAGAGTGTAGAATATAGAGTGTAGGGTAGAGAGTGTAGGGTAGAGAGTGTAGAGTGTAGGGATTAGAGTGTAGGGTATAGAGTGTAGGGTGTAGAGTGTAGGGCATAGATTGTAGAGTGTAGGGTATAGAGTGTATGGTATAGAGTGTAGAGTATAGAGTGTAGGGTGTAGAGTGTAGGGTATAGAGTGTAGGGTATAGAGTGTAGGGTATAGAGTGTAGGGAATAGAGTGTTGAGTGTAAGGTACAGAGTGTAGAGTGTAGGGCATAGAGTGTAGAGTGTAGGGTATAGAGTGTAGGGTATAGAGTGCAGGGTATAGAGTGTAGGGTATACAGTGTAGGGTATAGAGTGTAGAGTGTAGGGTATAGAGTGTAGAGTGTAGGGTATAGAGTGTAGAGTGTAGGGCATAGAGTGTAGATTGTATGGTATAGAGTGTAGGGTATAGAGTGTAGGGTATAGAGTGTAGGGTATAGAGTGTAGAGTGTAGGGTATAGAGTGTAGAGTGTAGGGTATAGAGTGTAGGGTACAGAGTGTAAGGTATAGAGTGTAGGGTAGAGAGTGTAGAGTGTAGGGTATAGAGTGTAGGGTATAGAGTGTAGGGTATAGAGTGTAGAGTGTAGGGATTAGAGTGTAGGGTATGGAGTGTAGGGTGTGGAGTGTAGGGTATGGAGTGTAGAGTGTAGGGTATAGAGTGTATGGTATAGAGTGTAGGGTATAGAGTGTAGGGTGTAGAGTGTAGGGTATAGAGTGTAGGGTATAGAGTGTAGGGTATAGAGTGTAGGGTATAGAGTGTAGGGAATAGAGTGTAGAGTGTAAGGTATAGAGTGTAGAGTGTAGGGTATAGAGTGTAAGGTATAGAGTGTAGAGTGTAGGGATTAGAGTGTAGGGTATAGAGTGTAGGGTGTAGAGTGTAGGGTATAGAGTGTAGAGTATAGGGTATAGAGTGTATGGTGTAGAGTGTAGGGTATAGAGTGTAGGGTATAGAGTGTAGGGTATAGAGTGTAGGGTATAGAGTGTGGGGAATAGAGTGTGGAGTGTAAGGTATAGAGTGTAGAGTGTAGGGTATAAAGTGTAGGGTATAGACTGTAGGGTATAGAGTGTAGGGTATAGATTGTAGCGTGTAGGCTATAGAGTGTAGGGTATACAGTGTAGAGTGTAGGGTATAGAGTGTAGGGTATAGAGTGTAGGGTATAGAGTGTAGGGTATAGAGTGTAGAGTGTAGGGTATAGTGTGTAGGGTATAGAGTGCAGGGTGTAGAGTGTAGGGTATAGAGTGTAGGGTATAGAGTGTAGAGTGTAGGGTATAGAGTGTATGCTATAGAGTGTATGGTGTAGAGTGTATGGTATAGAGTGTAGGGTTTAGAGTGTTGAGTGTATGGTATAGAGTGTAGAGTGTAGTATGTTATAGAGTGTAGGGTATAGAGTGTAGGGTAGAGAGTGTAGAGTGTAGGGTATAGAGTGTAGGGTATAGAGTGTAGGGTATAGAGTGTAGAGTGTAGGGATTAGAGTGTAGGGTATAGAGTGTAGTGTGTAGAGTGTAGGGTATAGAGTGTAGAGTGTAGGGTATAGAGTGTATGGTATAGAGTGTAGGGTATAGAGTGTAGGGTGTAGAGTGTAGGGTATAGAGTGTAGGGTATAGAGTGTAGGGTATAGAGTGTAGGGAATAGAGTGTAGAGTGTAAGGTATAGAGTGTAGAGTATAGGGTATAAAGTGTAGGGTATAGAGTTTAGAGTGCAGGGATTAGAGTGTAGGGTATAGAGTGTAGGGTGTAGAGTGTAGGGTATAGAGTGTAGAGTGTAGGGTATAGAGTGTATGGTATAGAGTGTAGGGTATAGAGTGTAGGGTGTAGAGTGTAGGGTATAGAGTGTAGGGTATAGAGTGTAGGGTATAGAGTGTAAGGTATAGAGTGTAGGGAATAGAGTGTAGAGTGTAAAGTATAGAGTGTAGAGTGTAGGGTATAGAGTGTAGGGTATAGACTGTAGGGTATAGAGTGTAGGGTATAGATTGTAGGCTATAGAGTGTAGGGTATAGAGTGTAGGGTATAGAGTGTAGGGTATAGAGTGTAGGGTATAGAGTGTAGGGTATAGAGTGTAGAGTGTAGGGTATAGTGTGTAGGGTATAGAGTGCAGGGTGTAGAGTGTAGGGTATAGAGTGTAGGGTATAGAATGTAGAGTGTAGGGTATAGAGTGTATGCTATAGAGTGTATGGTGTAGAGTGTATGGTATAGAGTGTAGGGTATAGCGTGTAGAGTGTAGGGTATAGAGTGTAGGGTATAGAGTGTAGGGTATAGAGTGTATGTTATAGAGTGTAGGGTATAGAGTGTAGAGTGTAGGGTATAGAATGTAGAGTGTAGGGTATAGAGTGTAGGGTATAGAGTGTAGGGTATAGAGTGTAGAGTGCAGGGTATAGAGTTTAGAGTGTAGGGTATAGAGTGTAGGGTATAGAGTGTAAGGTATAGAGTGTAGGGTGTAGAGTGTAGGGTATAGAGTGTAGGGTATAGAGTGTAGGGTATAGAGTGTACGGTATAGAGTGTAGGGTACAGAGTGTATAGTATAGAGTGTAGGGTATAGAGTGTAGGGTATAGAGTGTATGGTATAGAGTGTAGGGTATAGAGTGTATGTTATAGAGTGTAGGGTATAGAGTGTAGAGTGTAGGGTATAGAGTGTAGAGTGTAGAGTCTAGGGTATAGAGTGTAGAGTGTAGGGTATAGAGTGTAGAGTGTAGGGTGTAGAGTATAGAGTGTAGGGTATAGAGTGTAGGGTATAGAGTGTAAGGTGTAGAGTGTAGGGTATAGAGTGTAGGGTATAGAGTGTAGGGTATAGCGTGTAGGGTATAGAGTGTAGGGTATAGAGTGTAGAGTGTAGGGTATAGAGTTTAGAGTGTAGGGTATAGAGTGTAGGGTATAGAGTGTAAGGTATAGAGTGTAGGGTGTAGAGTGTAGGGTATAGAATGTAGGGTATAGAGTGTAGGGTATAGAGTGTACGGTATAGAGTGTAGGGTATAGAGTGTATGGTATAGAGTGTAGGGTATAGAGTGTAGGGTATAGAGTGTATGGTATAGATTGTAGGGTATAGAGTGTAGGGTGTAGCGTGTATGTGATAGAGTGTAGGGTATAGAGTGTAGGGTATAGAGTTTAGAGTGTAGGGTATAGAGAGTAGGGTATAGAGTGTAAGGTATAGAGTGTAGGGTGTAGAGTGTAGGGTATAGAGTGTAGGGCATAGGGTGTAGGGTATAGAGTGTAGGGTATAGAGTGTAGGGTGTAGCGTGTATGTGATAGAGTGTAGGGTATAGAGTGTAGGGTATAGAGTTTAGAGTGTAGGGTATAGAGAGTAGGGTATAGAGTGTAAGGTATAGAGTGTAGGGTGTAGAGTGTAGGGTATAGAGTGTAGGGCATAGGGTGTAGGGTATAGAGTGTAGGGTATAGAGTGTAGAGTGTAGGGTATAGAGTGTATGGTATAGAGTGTAGGGTATAGAGTGTAGAGTGTAGGGTATAGAGTGTAGGGTATTGAGTGTAGGGTATAGAGTGTAGGGTATAGAGTGTAGGGTATAGAGTGTAGAGTGTAGGGTATAGAGTGTAGAGTGTAGGGTATAGAGTGTAGGGTATATAGTGTAGAGTGTAGGGTATAGAGTGTAGGGTATAGAGTGTAGGGTATAGAGTGTAGGGTATAGAGTGCAGGGTATAGAGTGTAGAGTGTAGGGTATAGAGTGTAGAGTATAGAGTGTAGAGTGTAGGGTATAGAGTGTAGGGTATAGAGTGTAGGGAGCAGAGTGTAGGGTATAGAGTGTAGGGTTCAGAGTGTAGGGTATAGAGTGTAGGGTATAGAGTGTAGGGCATAGAGTGTAGGGTATAGAGTGTAGGGCATAGAGTGTAGGGTATAGAGTGTAGGGTATAGAGTGTAGGGTGTAGAGTGTAGGGTATAGATTTTAGGGTATAGAGTGTAGGGTATAGAGTGTAGAGTGTAGGGCATAGAGTGTAGAGTGTAGGGTATAGAGTGTAGAATATAAAGTGTAGGGTAGAGAGTGTAGGGTAGAGAGTGTAGAGTGTAGGGATTAGAGTGTAGGGTATAGAGTGTAGGGTGTAGAGTGTAGGGCATAGAGTGTAGAGTGTAGGGTATAGAGTGTATGGTATAGAGTGTAGAGTATAGAGTGTAGGGTGTAGAGTGTAGGGTATAGAGTGTAGGGTATAGAGTGTAGGGTATAGAGTGTAGGGAATAGAGTGTTGAGTGTAAGGTACAGAGTGTAGAGTGTAGGGCATAGAGTGTAGAGTGTAGGGTATAGAGTGTAGGGTATAGAGTGCAGGGTATAGAGTGTAGGGTATACAGTGTAGGGTATAGAGTGTAGAGTGTAGGGTATAGAGTGTAGAGTGTAGGGTATAGAGTGTAGGGTATAGAGTGCAGGGTATAGAGTGTAGGGTATACAGTGTAGGGTATAGAGTGTAGAGTGTAGGGTATAGAGTGTAGAGTGTAGGGTATAGAGTTTAGAGTGTAGGGCATAGAGTGTAGATTGTAGGGTATAGAGTGTAGGGTATAGAGTGTAGGGTATAGAGTGTAGGGTATAGAGTGTAGAGTGTAGGGTATAGAGTGTAGAGTGTAGGGTATAGAGTGTAGGGTACAGAGTGTAAGGTATAGAGTGTAGGGTAGAGAGTGTAGAGTGTAGGGTATAGAGTGTAGGGTATAGAATGTAGGGTATAGAGTGTAGAGTGTAGGGATTAGAGTGTAGGGTATAGAGTGTAGGGTGTGGAGTGTAGGGTATAGAGTGTAGAGTGTAGGGTATAGAGTGTATGGTATAGAGTGTAGGGTATAGAGTGTAGGGTGTAGAGTGTAGGGTATAGAGTGTAGGGTATAGAGTGTAGGGTATAGAGTGTAGGGAATAGAGTGTAGAGTGTAAGGTATAGAGTGTAGAGTGTAGGGTATAGAGTGTAAGGTATAGAGTGTAGAGTGTAGGGATTAGAGTGTAGGGTATAGAGTGTAGGGTGTAGAGTGTAGGGTATAGAGTGTAGAGTGTAGGGTATAGAGTGTATGGTATAGAGTGTAGGGTATAGAGTGTAGGGTGTAGAGTGTAGGGTATAGAGTGTAGGGTATAGAGTGTAGGGTATAGAGTGTAGGGTATAGAGTGTAGGGAATAGAGTGTGGAGTGTAAGGTATAGAGTGTAGAGTGTAGGGTATAGAGTGTAGGGTATAGACTGTAGGGTATAGAGTGTGGGGTATAGAGTGTAGGGTATAGATTGTAGCGTGTAGGCTATAGAGTGTAGGGTATACAGTGTAGAGTGTAGGCTATAGAGTGTAGGGTATAGAGTGTAGGGTATAGAGTGTAGGGTATAGAGTGTAGAGTGTAGGGTATAGTGTGTAGGGTATAGAGTGCAGGGTGTAGAGTGTAGGGTATAGAGTGTAGGGTATAGAGTGTAGAGTGTAGGGTATAGAGTGTATGCTATAGAGTGTATGGTGTAGAGTGTATGGTATAGAGTGTAGGGTATAGAGTGTTGAGTGTATGGTATAGAGTGTAGAGTGTAGAGTGTAGGGTATAGAGTGTATGTTATAGAGTGTAGGGTATAGAGTGTAGGGTAGAGAGTGTAGAGTGTAGGGTATAGAGTGTAGGGTATAGAGTGTAGGGTATAGAGTGTAGAGTGTAGGGATTAGAGTGTAGGGTATAGAGTGTAGTGTGTAGAGTGTAGGGTATAGAGTGTAGAGTGTAGGGTATAGAGTGTATGGTATAGAGTGTAGGGTATAGAGTGTAGGGTGTAGAGTGTAGGGTATAGAGTGTAGGGTATAGAGTGTAGGGTATAGAGTGTAAGGTATAGAGTGTAGGGAATAGAGTGTAGAGTGTAAAGTATAGAGTATAGAGTGTAGAGTGTAGGGTATAGAGTGTAGGGTATAGACTGTAGGGTATAGAGTGTAGGGTATAGATTGTAGGCTATAGAGTGTAGGGTATAGAGTGTAGGGTATAGAGTGTAGGGTATAGAGTGTAGGGTATAGAGTGTAGGGTATAGAGTGTAGAGTGTAGGGTATAGTGTGTAGGGTATAGAGTGCAGGGTGTAGAGTGTAGGGTATAGAGTGTAGGGTATAGAATGTAGAGTGTAGGGTATAGAGTGTATGCTACAGAGTGTATGGTGTAGAGTGTATGGTATAGAGTGTAGGGTATAGAGTGTAGAGTGTAGGGTATAGAGTGTAGGGTATAGAGTGTAGGGTATAGAGTGTATGTTATAGAGTGTAGGGTATAGAGTGTAGAGTGTAGGGTATAGAATGTAGAGTGTAGGGTATAGAGTGTAGGGTATAGAGTGTAGGGTATAGAGTGTAGGGTGTAGAGTGTAGGGTATAGAGTGTAGGGTATAGAGTGTAGAGTGCAGGGTATAGAGTTTAGAGTGTAGGGTATAGAGTGTAGGGTATAGAGTGTAAGGTATAGAGTGTAGGGTGTAGAGTGTAGGGTATAGAGTGTAGGGTATAGAGTGTAGGGTATAGAGTGTACGGTATAGAGTGTAAGGTACAGAGTGTAAAGTATAGAGTGTAGGGTATAGAGTGTAGGGTATAGAGTGTATGGTATAGAGTGTAGGGTATAGAGTGTATGTTATAGAGTGTAGGGTATAGAGTGTAGAGTGTAGGGTATAGAGTGTAGAGTGTAGAGTGTAGGGTATAGAGTGTAGAGTGTAGGGTATAGAGTGTAGAGTGTAGGGTATAGAGTTTAGAGTGTAGGGTATAGAGTGTAGGGTATAGAGTGTAAGGTGTAGAGTGTAGGGTATAGAGTGTAGGGTATAGAGTGTAGGGTATAGAGTGTAGGGTATAGAGTGTAGGGTATAGAGTGTAGAGTGTAGGGTATAGAGTTTAGAGTGTAGGGTATAGAGTGTAGGGTATAGAGTGTAAGGTATAGAGTGTAGGGTGTAGAGTGTAGGGTATAGAGTGTAGGGTATAGAGTGTAGGGTATAGAGTGTACGGTATAGAGTGTAGGGTATAGAGTGTATGGTATAGAGTGTAGGGTATAGAGTGTAGGGTATAGAGTGTATGGTATAGATTGTAGGGTATAGAGTGTAGGGTGTAGCGTGTATGTTATAGAGTGTAGGGTATAGAGTGTAGGGTATAGAGTTTAGAGTGTAGGGTATAGAGAGTAGGGTATAGAGTGTAAGGTATAGAGTGTAGGGTGTAGAGTGTAGGGTATAGAGTGTAGGGCATAGGGTGTAGGGTATAGAGTGTAGGGTATAGAGTGTAGAGTGTAGGGTATAGAGTGTAGGGTATAGAGTGTAGGGTATAGAGTGTAGAGTG
Organism: Ranitomeya imitator; assembly: GCF_032444005.1. NCBI lineage: Eukaryota > Metazoa > Chordata > Amphibia > Anura > Dendrobatidae > Ranitomeya > Ranitomeya imitator. Next base: position 460 of record NW_027193670.1, on the reverse strand, counting down.
TAGGGTATAGAGTGTAGGGTATTGAGTGTAGGGTATAGAGTGTAGGGTATAGAGTGTAGAGTGTAGGGTATAGAGTGTAGAGTGTAGGGTATAGAGTGTAGGGTATATAGTGTAGAGTGTAGGGTATAGAGTGTAGGGTATAGAGTGTAGGGTATAGAGTGTAGGGTATAGCGTGTAGAGTGTAGGGTATAGAGTGTAGAGTGTAGGGTATAGAGTGTAGGGTATAGAGTGTAGGGTATAGAGTGTAGAGTGTAGGGTATAGAGTGTAGCGTATAGAGTGTAGGGAGTAGAGTGTAGGGTATAGAGTGTAGGGTGTGGAGTGTAGGGTATAGAGTGTAGAGTGTAGGGTATAGAGTGTATGGTATAGAGTGTAGGGTATAGAGTGTAGGGTGTAGAGTGTAGGGTATAGAGTGTAGGGTATAGAGTGTAGGGTATAGAGTGTAGGGAATAGAGTGTAGAG